>NC_091440.1:63263212-63632378 GCF_964237555.1 Oryctolagus cuniculus
ATGTGGTCAGGAACAAGGTAACAATTAGGATGAGGACCTAACCTTTTAAGCTAGGCTGTGCAATTTTAAAGATTCACTGGGAAAATGGAGGACTTGAGAATTCACAGAGTTATTAGGAATATCTAATTCATCTCTTCTAAGGGAGTACGTCTTAATGTGTGTCACTTCTAGTGAAGGATTTGAGGAATTGGGTCATTATTTTCAATTTTACAATAATATTTCACTGACCTCTAAAAATATCCCTTGTTAAAATGGTATAGAAACCAACTCTTGAGTAGAACACAGACTAAAATAGAAGCAAAGAATAATAAAACACATTAGAAGAACAACTGTTGATTTAAAATAGGACTTTAGGATTTAGGGATCTAACCAGCTCAGCCACCAAATAGGAGGCCTAGAGGTGTAGATAGTTTTTTGCAAGTGTGTGAGTTTACAAAAAAAAAAAAAAAAAAAAAAAATGGGACCACAATTGATGGGAAGTTGTTAAAGATATTCATATTTCACACAGTGGGATGGAGGTCCTGGGGAGATGAACTTGATGACTCTTGAAAATTTATTTTTAAAATTTTTACTTGAAGCAGAGACAGAAGGAAATCTTCCATGCCCTGGTTCACTCCTCAGATCCCCGAAATAGTCAAGACTGGGCCAGGCTGAATAAAGAAGTTGGAAACACAATGTGGGTCTCGCACGTGGGTGGAAGGGACCCAACTAGTAGAGCAATTGTGTTGTTTCTCATGATGGGCATTAACAGGGAGCTGGAATCTGAAGTGGAGCTGGAACTTGAACAAGTACAATCTGAAATGGGAAGTAGGCATCTCAAGTGTGTCTGAACCACTGTGCCAAACACCAGACCCTTTAAAAGCTTTTATTTATTTGAAAGGCAAAGAGATGTACACACACTGAGATTCACATGAGCGCATACACACAGGATTTTAAATGTATATATAAAAAGGTTTCACATTGGCTCTCTCCAGCCCATTAAAACTCATCTCGGTTTGTGTTGCCAGAATGCTAACTTTTTGCTAAAAATTCTGGATTTTGAATCTCTTTCCCTCAAGAGGGCCTGAGACTTTTTAATGTTTAAAAGTTGTATGGCCGGTGGCTTTGTCTCCATGTGAGTGTGCATTGAACAGTAATGCATTTGTGCCTGAAGAGGCAACCTAATACCTGGGAAAGCAATAGCATAGAGCATGCTGGGAAGGACTAAGAGGTAGGATTAGGCAGTAGGGAGAAAGGCCTGGCTGCAAATGCTGAGAGGAAGTATGGTTTAGAAAATAGAAATTGTACCAGAGGGGATGGAAGTATGCCACTGAGATGGGGAAGGGAGACTGGAGACAGGGAGAAATGCATTGGGGCCTCAGAGCTTAAAGTAACGTGGGGATGGGAGGAGATTCATAAAAGGCAGGCAGAGAAAGGCAGTGATGACTAAAGGATCAAATAGGAAGGCAGACAATATTTTGAAAATTTTGAATAATCAGCTGGGCTTCACCTCCTAGGTTGAGGTTCAAAAATAAGACACTTGTCCCTGGCCAGTCCTTTGTGACCAGAGAACAAAGAGATGGGCAGGCAAGAGCAAGGCAAGATCCAGTGACAATGGCTGGAAAGAAAAACAGGGCCTGTCCGGGGCTGGTGGGGGTCGGGGGACCGGCCAGTTACTGTTGAGTGAGTATTGAGTTCCATGGTGGGAATAGAGGAGGAGCTGGATAGGAGTGATAGGAGTTGCACAACAATGTGAATGCACTTGATGCCACTGTACGATTCACTTAAAGATGGTTAAAATAGTAAATTTTTAAGTGACTTAGATTGTGTCACAATAAAAACTTTAAAAGGAAAAATAAATTTTAAACATTTATTTTTTTGAGAAAGAGCGAGCTCCCTCCCATCTGTTGGTTCACACCATAAAGGTCCATGTTGGCTACGAGGCTGAACAAGGAACTGCCACTCAATCCAAGTCTCCCACGGGGGTAGCGGGAACCCTATCCTTTGAGCCATCACTGCTGCCTCCCAGGGTCTGTATTAGCTGGAAGTTTGAATCAGGATCTGGAGCTGGGAACCGGACACAGGCACTCTGATGTGGGATGCAGGCATCCTAATCAGCATGTTAACCGCAGACCTAATGCCTGCCCCATTGTCTCTTGTTATCAAAGTTCCCAATGCAGAAATTCAGGCACTCAAGAAAAAGGCGAAGCCTGGTTCTCAGCCCTGGCACAGTAGGTGGAGAGCAGGCTCTGGGTACAGGACAGAAGGACCCATGTGAAATTCTAAGCTCGGGGTCCTGAGGACTGGAGGTAACCTGACCATGTGCAGGGATTTAGTATGTGGGCTGGGGAGATTTTACTGCTGCCTCAACCTGGGCAAAGGCTGAGTCTGTACGTGAGCTTGAGTAGCCTCAGCTGTGGAGGCCCAGGAAGCTGAAGAGGCTAAGCGTTGAGCAACACTTCCCGTGGGTTCTCTGCGTCCTTGTTTTGCTCACCCAGTGTTCATGTTGAGGATGAGAAGATGAAGCATCGGCCTGGAGAGACACCAGTGTCCACTGACGGAAACAATTGCACGACGAAGAGTGGAAACAGGATATACAGCTTCTCATATTCTAAGTTAACTCACTAACTGGTAGACAAGTCTTTCTTTTAAAGAACTCGATGCTGTTTCACTAATGAATTCATGTCCCTAGAGAGCCACAAATGATGAGAATTTGGCCCAAATGTAAACTTAAATGGGATCGCCTTGTGAGAAGGCTTTAAAAAAATAAAACACAGCCACCTGTGACATATTAAGACCGCTAATGTACTCATTGACATAAATACCTGAAGGGTTTCTACAACAGCTGGAACAGGGCTCGGATCCTTTGTGTCTGCTTTTTAATGTACTTCCAAAGTGACTTAATAAAATCGCGAGCTGTACCACCAGCGAGACGAGGCTGTGTGCAACGATCAGAGTCCTCATCTTTCAGCACTACTGAGGCACGTCATTCCGGTTTCTGCCCACTCCAGGCGATTTATAGATAAAAATCAAACTCCGAGTAAGTTTCCAATTGTGACACAAAACTCAAAACCCACTTGTCCCTGGCCACAAGTCTCACAAAATGATGTTATTCTAGCTCTGTCCTCCCACTCTGTAGAATCCTTACTCCCCTTAAATTCTTCCCATGTGGCTCCTTAGCAAGGCCCTGCGTCCTCCTAGACAGCATCACCTAAGGGTTCCAACCTTGTGGTCAGTGGTGGGACCCCAGCCTGTTCAGCCTGCCGCAGCACTGTATCAGCCTCTCTGTGCCTGAGTGTGAGCTTTTTCTCCAGTGTCCACCGACAGTCAGTGCTTGTGTAAATCCATACTGAAGCTGGGGTGACAAAGGGAGAGGGAACCGCCGTATGGGCCATTATAGCGAGTTGTTGCAGAACCTGTATCACTCCCAGAACCACCTGCCACTTGCTCTCCACCCCATTGTCCTTGAGCTTTGTGCATTCATTTGTCTGTTATTCCTCTGAACAAATGTTTATTGACCATCTATTGTGTGCCAAGCACTAAAATAGATTCACGATGTTCAGTTATGTGCAAATTGAAGCGTGATGGAGCTTACATTCTGGTGTGCAGATTCACAGTCACAATAAATGGCCAACAAATTAATAAATATAAATGAACTTCAAATGGAGTCAGAGATAAATTTATCTTGGTGCAAAAAATTTGGAATTCATGTTTACAAGATGTCTTCATTAAGTTCATGGAAAATGCATATTATGAAAAAAAAGCCTGTGCATGAATTTCAGAGATGTTTTGCCCCAAAATATATTTATCTTTTTTTAAAAAGAGATTTACTTATTTATTTGAAAGGAGGAGTGACACACAGAGAGAGTTAGGAAAGACAGACTGTGGTAAGTTTTATCCTCTGGTTCACTCCCCAAATTCCTGCAACAGCCAGGGTTAGGCCAGGTGCAAGCCGGGAGCCAAGAAGTCTTATCTGCACCGCCCACATGGGTGGCAGGAACCCAACTAATTGGGCCATCATCTGCTGCCTCCCAGCTGCATTGTCTGGAAGCTGGATCAGCAGCGTGGAGTAGCCAGGACTAGAACCGGGACTCTGATACAGAACACAGGCATCTCCTACACTGTGTTACGCATCATCCTCCTTAGCACACTGCACCACGATTCCCACCCAGAGATAAACTTATCTTTTAATTCCATTTTCCCATGAACTTCTTGAAGTATTCTCATACTTACTTAAGTGGATGCTAAAGAGGAAATAAACGAAGTGTTGTGATAGAGCTGTGATGAAAGCTGATGGAGCAGTCAGGAGGTGACCTCATTTGAGAAATGGCACTAAATTGAGAGCCAAACAATGAGAGGGAAACAACCTTCTAAAGAGGTAGGTGAAGGGTTTTGGGGGCAAAGGGAATCGCCTCAAGGAACAAAAAGTATGGCCTAGGGTAGGCATTTAACCTAGCCATTAAAAACAATGTTCATTAAGATGCCCGGGTTCCATCTCAGACAACCTAGGTTTGCTTGCTGAGTTCTGGCTCCTGACTCTGGCTTCCTGCTAAAGCAGCCCTTAGAAGGCAATGGGGGCCGGCGCCGTGGCTCAATAGGCTAATCCTCCGCCTTGCGGTGCCGGCACACCGGGTTCTAGTCCCTGTCGGGGCGCCGGATTCTGTCCCAGTTGCCCCTCTTCCAGGTCAGCTCTCTGCTGTGGCCCGGGAGTGCAGTGGAGGATGGCCCAAGTGCTGGGCCCTGCACCCCATGGGAGACCAGGAGAAGCACCTGGCTCCTAGCTTCAGATCAGCGCGGTGCGCTGGCTACAGCGCGCCGGCCGCGGCAGCCATTGAAGGGTGAACCAACGGCAAAAGGAAGACCTTTCTCTCTGTCTCTCTCTCTCTCACTGTCCACTCTGCCTGTCAAAAAAAAAAAAAAAAAAAAGACAATGGGGATGTCTCAAGTCATTGAGTTTCTGCTGCTGCCCACATGGGACACCTGGATCGAATCCCTGGGTCCTGGCTAGGTCTGACTCCATCTTGGCAGACATTTAGGATGTGAACCAATGGATGGGAGTACTCTCTCAGACTCTCTCACATGCTGTCTCTCTGCCTCTCAAGTAGAAGCATTTACAGTTGTGGACTGAGGTGGAGGGAGGTGCTGGGGTTGTGGCATACGGTTAAAGCCACTGGCTACTGTGCAGGTACCCCATATGGGCACTAGTTTGTGTTCTGGCCGCTCCATTTCAGATTCAGCTTTTTGCCAATGGCCTGGAAAAAGCAGTGGAGGATGGCCCAAGTGTTTGGGCCCCTGCAAGCCACTTGGGAGATCCAGGTGAAAGTCCTGGCTTCAGCCTGACACAGCCCTGGCCATTGTGGCCATCGAGGAGTGAACCAGCAGATGGAAGATCTCTCTCTCTCTGTCTCTCCCCCTCTCTCTGTAACTCTGACCTTCAAATAAATCAGTAAATCTTTAGAAACAATTTTAATAATAGAATGTGGCCCATTCTACCACCTAAATAAAGTTGAGGTAGAGCTAGAGCCAAGTGCAAGAGAGAAGCAGAATGGGATTGGAGGAGCCAGGGGGATTGTGGGCTGTGCCTGATAAGTCCCTAAAGAACAGCTGAGTACCATGGTTTTCTTTACATTTGCAAAGATCATCTTGAATGCTGTGTGGAAAATGAATTACAAAGGCTCACGAGAGTGAATGGTAACGCCAGTGAAGTAGCTATTTGTAGTCATCAGATGAGAAATAAACAATAGTGGCTTAAAGGAGGATAGTGGCAATGGAGATGGGGTTGAGTTCATTGAAGATGTATTTTGGAAGAAGGGTTTGCTGAAAGACTCAGTATGGAGGTGTGGCAAGGGAGAAGAAACAAGATCAACTACCAAGTTTAAGCAACTGAATGGATGATGATGATGAACTGACTGAGGTCAGGAAAATGAAAACACACTTGAGAGGGGAAATCAAATGTTTGCAACATACTGAGTTTGATGGGCTTCTGAGGCATTATACATTGAGTAGGCATTTGCAGGCACTCATTTGTTATTTAATATACCTTTGCGGCACTACCATATGTAGAAAGTGAGCCTGATTCTGAGGGCAAAGCAGGAAACGTACCAGAGATGGTCTTTGACTTTCTGAAGTTTACAACCAAGCAGGTAGGACAGACACTGTGCAAGTGACTAAGCGTGATGTAGGCATTGATGTGAAAATTAGATTACTTTTGGGGAGGAAAACAAGTGGGGCTGATAGTCTGGGTGGCTAGCCAAGGCTTCTTAAGGAAGTGATATTTAAACTCAGCTCTGAAATAGAAATGAAATTAGCTTGTAAAGAGGCAAAGGCAGTGGCAGAGTTTCAGACAGAACATGTGCAAAGCATGTGTGAAGGCCTGGAGGCAGGAGAGCTTAGGTCTTTCCAGGAACAAGTACTGTAGAACTAATTCTTTCTCTGGAGGCTCCTAGTAGTCCTCATGAAACTCCCCTCTCAGTGGGCTGCTTCCACCCATCCCCCAGATGTGCTGAAGTGGCCGCAGGGCCGGCACAACTTGCACTCTTGCCAGGACTTCCACTACGCCATGTCCAAATGATCTAAGTTCATTCTTTGAACCAACAATTCCTTGAGCACCTAACCATGCACTGTGGTGCTAAGAACTTGTCCCTTAGTGGAGGAATGAGGACTGTTCAATTAAAATTTAGTGCAAAGAACTCTGGGAAGACTGAAAAAGGAGTGAATGGCACTCCCTGAGGCCGCAAAGGAGACGGCACAGGAGAATAGAGGGAGAAGTAAGGAAATGAGAACCCAGACGTTGAGTGAGCACACGGGACACATTCTGTGTTCGGGAAATGGCAAGCCATTTGAGGCAAACAAAGCAGTCGTATGAAATTGGTTTGTTCAAGGAACACAAATGATTTCCTCTCTAGAATACAAGGCTTCTTGAATACAAGGCTACTTGAAAAAGTTAATGGAAAAATGGAATTAAAAGAGGAATTCATTTTAGTGCAGAATATATTGAAATCCATGCATGGGTGGGTTTTTCAGAAAGTTCATGGAAAGTATGTCTTATGAAAAAGCCATGCTTCAAAAACTTTTTTTACAAGGATTTATTTATTTGAAAGGCAGACTTAGAGAGAGGGAGAGACAGAAAGAGAAATTTTCCATCCAGTAGTTCACTCCCTAATGGCCACAATTGCTGGGGCTGGGCCAGGAGCTCCATTAGTATCTGCCAAGCGGGTGGCAAGGACCCAAGCACTTGGTCCATCTTCTTCTCCTTTCCCAGGTACATTAGCAGAGAGCTAGATTGGAAGTAAAATGGCTGGGACTTGAACCAGCACTCATAAGGGATGCTGGTGTAGCAGACGGGGACTTAACCTGCTATTCCACAATGCCAGCTGTGGATTTCAAAAATTTCATACCAAAATAAACTTACCTTTTAATTCCATTTCCATGAACTTTCCTTTTTTAAAATTTAAAATTTTTTTTTCTTATTTTTATATAAAAGGCAGAGAGATGGAGACAGACAGAGATCTTCTATTGGTTGGTTCACTCCCCACATGCCTGCAACAGCTAAGGCTGGGCCAAGCTGAAGTCAGGAGCCTGGAACTCAATCCAGGTCTTCAATATTGGTGACAAGGACCCAAGTTCTTGAATCACTTGCTGCTTCCCAGGGTGGGCGTTAGCAGGAAACTGAAATCAGAAGTGGAGCTATACTCAAACCCATGCATACCGACATGGGATGTGGGCCATCCCAACTGAGCTTTAACTGCTGTACCAAATGCCTACCCCACATTTTCCCATGAACTTTGTGAAGTACCCACTTAGATGATCTTAGCACTGGGAAAACCTCTGCCTGTGGCAATAGCTGTGATTTTGTAACACACTCATTTCTTCAAGGAGAGACTCTACTACTGAAGGGCAGTGAGAGAATCCAATGCCCAGGGGTCATGTGCTTACATAAAGGAGGAAAGAATCCCCCACGAGAGGGCTAAGACCTCAGAGCTCCTCTCCCACCTGCCAGGTCTCTGCCATCGTCACAGCTAGTCCAGAAGCAAGGAGGCTCTCTCGTTTCCTTGCCAGTGAAGACAAGTCAAGCACTCAGCAGTCCCTCTGCCATGCCCCCCCAAAAAGACACCTGGCCCTTTGGTGGCTCTCCCCACTCCCATGCCCCCACTGCCAATACCACCATGCGGTACCTGCCATTCGGGAACCCTGAAGCACACAGCCTTTCCCTAGGACTGACCACAAAAATCAATCTGCTTTTTGCCATTTCTTAATTAAAGTCGCATTGCGTAAAAACACAAGCAAAAGATCTCAGTAACTCAAACCAGTTAAACAACGAAGACGAGAAGGGAGAGAGAGGGAGAAGTGGGAGTGGAGAGAAGCCTAGAAAGAGGAAATGAATCTATGTGAGAAACTGTTTCCTAATGAGCCCCTGAATTAATCACAGTGTTCAAACGTCAGCATCAGGGACCACAGCTGAGTGATAATTAGGAACCAAGCAATCTTCCTGAAAGGAGTGCAAGATGGAGCATTATTAGGTGAAGTGCTTTTTTTAACCCAGAAATGTGCTGCTGTTCCTTAATAGCTTTGAACAGTGAGAACGTTAAACTCAAGGGCAGTGTGTCAGGAGCACCAGAAAACTTGAGCGTGGGCTTTCTCTCTGACGGGGGAAGAGTCTGGTCATCTATTTGTGCCAAATTAGCATACTGAGTGCTGCCAGAGGTTATGGGGAGAGAAGTGGGGTGAATGGGGGAGCACAGGGAATTTATGCAACTATTCTGAAAGATACTGCAGTGGGGGGCCAGCGCTGTGGCACAATGGGTTAATGCCCTGGCCTGAAGCACCGGCATCCCATGTGGGCGCTGATTTGAGACCTGGCTACTCCACTTCCAATCCAGCTCTCTGCTATGGCCTTGGAGGGCAGTAGAGGATGGCCCAAATCCCTGGGCCCCTACACCCACATGGGAGACCTGGAGGAGGCTCCTGGCTCCTGGCTTCGGTTCGGTGCAGCTCCAGCCGTTGCAGCCAGTTAGGGAGTGAACCAGCAGGTGGAAGACCTCTCTCTCTGCCTCTCCTCTCTCTGTGTAACTCTGACTTTCAAATGAGTAAATAAATCTTAAAAAAAAAAAGATACTGCAATGGTGGCTACATATAGATTATGCGTTTTTTCAATACAGAGTGAATCTTCTTATACACTAAGAACTTTTATTAATAATAATATATCAATACTGGTTTATCAGTTACAACAATATATCACAAAGTACAAAATGTCACGGGGCAAACTGGAAGGAGGAGAAGGGAGTGCATGGGAACTCTTTGTTCTTTACTGTTCAGTTTCTCTGTTAACCTAAAACTGCTCTAAGTAAAGTTTATTAAATTTTAAAAGTTTAGGCCGGCGCCGTGGCTCAATAGGCTAATCCTCCACCTGCGGCGCCAGCAACCGGATTCTGGTCCCAGTCAGGGTGCCGGATTCTGTCCCGGTTGCCCCTCTTCCAGGCCAGCTCTCTGCTGTGGCCCGGGAGTGCAGTGGAGGATGGCCCAAGTGCTTGGGTCCTGCACCCCATGGGAGACCAGGAGAAGCACCTGGCTCCTGGCTTTGGATCAGCGCAGTGCGCTGGCCGCAGCGGCCATTGGAGGGTGAACCAACGGCAAAGGAAGACCTTTCTCTCTGTCTCTCTCTCTCACTGTCCAAAAAAACCTGTCCAAAAAAAAAAAAAAAAAAAAAAAAAAAAAAAAAAAAAACAAGTTTAAATCACTCCAAATTGCTAAACTTGCTCTTTATCATCCCTCCTTCCCATCACCTAGCAACTACCCTTCTCCTTTCCATCTCTGTGACTCTGACTACTCCAGGTAGGGACCTAGGGTAGAGACCTGCTAGGAGTGGAATCATATGGCATTTGTCTTTGTGTGGCTGGCTCATTTCCCTCAGCATTGTGTCCTCAAGGTTCATCCATGCTGTAGTATGTGACCGCATTTCTTTCCCTTGTAAGGCTGGGTACTGTTCCGCTGTGTATAGGACTACATTTTTTTTTTTTACCCATTCAAACGTGAATGGGCATTTAGTTTATACCTACTTCTGGCTATGTGAAAAATACTTCTGGTATTTGGATCTGTAAATGTCTTTTAAGATCACAATTTCTAGGGGCCAGCGCTGTGGTGTGGCGGGTAGAGCTGCTGCCTGCAGTGCCAGCATCCCATATGGGCACTGGTTCTAGTCTCAGCTGCTCCTCTTCCAATCCAGCTCTTGGCTATGGCCTGAGAAAGCAGTAGAGGATGGCCCAGGTGCTTGTGGGAGACCTGGAAGAAGCTCCAGGCTCCTGGCTTCAGATTGGCTCGGTCTCAGCCATTGCAGACATTTGGGGAGTGAACCAGCAGATGGAAGACTTCTCTCTCTCTCTCTCTCATTCTCTCTCTCTCACTCTCTCTACCTCTGCCTCTCTTTAACTCTGCCTTTCAAATAAATAAATCTATTTTTAAAAAAGAAAGAAAAATATTACACTTTCAGTAATTTTGGTTATATATCCAGAATCTAGGGTAGCTGGGTCTCATGATAATTCTACTTTTAAGGTTTGGAGGATCTTCCATACTGTTTACCATACTGATTGCCCCATGCAACATTCCTACTAACAGTATACAAGGGTTTAAGTTTCTCATGTCACCACTTTATTTCCTTTTTTTTTGATAGTGGCCATCCAAATAAGTGTGAGGTATTATCTGTTGTGGTTTGGATTTGCATTTCCCTGATTAGTGATGTTGTGCATGTTTTCTTATGCTAGTTAATCATCTATTTTTTAACTCATAATCACTGCTTTCCACTTAGCAACCTCCTCTGAGCCATCGAAACCATTGATGATGCACCAGTTCTTTAAATAAAAGGTTTTCTTATTGTTGCCAGGATTTATTTCAGGCTGTTGACCCTCATTCTGCAAGATCTTTTACTTATTATTTTATGATCAGACCAAAAAGCACCAATGGCAGGTCTTAATTAAAACAAACAAACAAACAAACAACAACAACTAGGACTCATACTCCTTCCTCAAATAATCTTTAGATCATTTTTCGACTGAAATGCCAAAGAGTTGCATTGTGCGGTGATGCCACCAGTAATCCTCTCCAGTTTCAATCATGCACAGGTGACTTCCATCTGGGCGCCAGTAATTCTATAAAATGCACGGTTGTTAGATGCATCCTGATCGCGGAGATACGAACATGTGAACAAAGGGCATTTGTACCAGTTTTCTATGGCAACTGTAATCAATTACCACAAACTCGGTGGCTTAAACAACACAAATTTATTGTCTTATAGTTCTGGAGGCCAGAAGCCCAAACGGTCTCATTAGGTTGATACAAAAACCATATTCCCTTCGGCGGATCTAGGGGCAATCCATTCCTTTGCTCTCTCAGCTCATATAGCTTCAGTCCTTGGATTCCTTGGCTCGTGGCCCTTTCCTCCATCTTTAAAGCAGCAGTGCTGTAGCTCGCTTCAGTCATCATGTTGCCTCTGGTCCCTGTATCGAGTCTCCCTTTGTCTTTTTGTTGCACTTAGGATCCACCTGGGTATACTGGACAGTTTTCAAGATCCTAAATCTAAGCACATTTGAAGAAGTACCCCCCGCCCCGCCCTTTTTGTAAAAGGCAATATTTAGACTCCAAGGATTAGGACCCGGATACCTTTGTAATCCATTGTTCAACCTATCACAGCGTAGACTTGATGAAACACATAAATGTCACATAAAGCCACTGTCTGGGTGGGATCATCAAAGGAGTAAGTCTGGATAAAAGAGAGTCTGACGCCTCCCTCCCATGCGCTCTCATCTTCATAAATCAAGAGAAGAGGACTCTTCAGAGGTGACCAGCCAGTAGCAAACTGTTGAAGTTCAAGACAAGCTAGGTGATTACATATCCCTGTAGCCAATTAAGGAAGGTTTTTAACAAATAAGGAGTTATTGCCTGCATCAAATGCTATTCAGTAAGATAAGGATGTAGAGTTGACAACTGGATTTGGTGCCTTTGAAAAGAACAGTTTAGGAGGTGTTGTGGGTATGTTGGCCCGATTGGGGTGGGTTTAAGTGAAAATGAGAATAGGAAGAGAAACATAGAAACCCAGTTCTCTCTATGGTGAGCAATGGAACAAGTGAGAAAGTTGGTGTCTTGCTGTCCTTCATAATGGAAGAGGGAGGGGTAAAGAAGTTGGATGGGACACAGGTTGATTATAATTATGGGTTTGAAACTCAGTAAGGAGGTAAGCAGAGGACATGAAGAAGGTGAGGGACAAAATAAAGATTCTTATTTCTGAATGATCATTACAGTGTGTTTATCAATGTCAAGGTCATTGTGCAACAAATTAATTTTTGTGCTTCTAATCTCTGATGAGAAAGAACTAAGTAAGCCCAGATTGAAGTTTCATTGTATTCGAATGATAAAAGAAATACAAACCATAATTACAAATACTCCTCAGTTTGATATCCTTCCATCTCAGCCTTACAGGTTTTAATTGTTTCATTTCCCCATGAGAAATTACCAATAGATCTTGGTATGATTATTATAAATTCTGTTAATGAAATCATTATCTCACTCTTGGCTGGTTTCACATGACTCTCCTAATATAAAAATTGAAAGTTCATTCTGAAAGAATAAGACAAATTGTCCTCCATGTAAATTATTATGTGATAATAAGTAACTAAGTACACATTATTTTCCTGGAAGTTTTTGGAATGAAATAACAAGAATGCCAATTATGTATTCATAATCTATGTTTATCAGTTTTCTTGAACATTTGTAATCTATGCAACAGCATTACAAGACAGATATTATTATTCTCTGCTTACAAATGAGGACTGGTCACAGAAGTAGGAAGTGATTGAACTTCGGAATTTGAACTCTGATCTTTATGACTCAAAGATTTCTCTGTGTTCCCTTTGGATTTCTTCCACACATTCTCTGGTATTACCTGCTTTGTGAGTGGTAGCAGCACTTGTCTGTGGTTTTTGCCTTTGTGAAGTGGGAAGATCCATTGTTGGTTTGCTACAAGTTGATTACCCTGCTAAGCCCCCAGTGGTTGTGATTGTTAATTTCTTTACTTATGCATTCACTTCACACAACTGCCCTTACTATAGATTGGGCAGAGAATAACACTTTCCAGCGAATGCTACCAAGCTCCACTCTGTCTCTCACCATGATTGATGCCGCGGAAAAGGGACTATTCGGTTCTGCCATGTTATTTTCAAAACTTCAGCAGACACAGGATGATTAGTAACACCTGACTCTCACTCAACAGCTCGTTATACCAATCAGCATGAAAGATCGCAGCGCTACGTGATAAATGGTCATAGTTTTCGAATGACCAAGATGTGTTCTAAAAATAGGTGATCTATTAATGGTTCTCGTTCTCCTACACACACCCACGTTGACGTTAGAGCTTTGTTCCTGGTTCCTTTCTCTTTGGTTTCAGTTGATTTACTGGTGATACGATCTCTTGGTTTCTTCCTTTTCTCTCATCACTTGATTTCTAGCATGACGGCATTGTAGTCATCTGTTAAAAATATACCTGTCAAATAAAAGGTGTTCTAACATCACCGTGTTATTTCACTTGGCAGAAGTATAATGATTCTCTGATAACTAAGCCATTTTTCATCAAAATTTTATTTAGGTATAAAAGGAATGTAAAAGCATAATTCATCTACATTTTTAAGAATCAGAGAAAAGCATTTATCAAATCCTCTCTCTGCCTCTGATAACATCAATGAAACCTGCACAAAATACTAAAGTGAAGCAATTTGAAGGCATAAAAGAACAATCAAGGGAGGAGAGGGTTAGGGGCTGGAAAGAAAGGAAACGCAGTGGGGCAAATTGATGTTCTCTGGTGCCCTCCCCATTCAGACATTTTTGCCATTGCTAAACTGTGCGGGTGTGAAAGGGTTAGAAGGAAAAGAGAAAGGTTCAAAGGCCTGGCAAACTTTGGTTGGAATCATGGTGCTGGAAGATACAAACTGGAGTTAGTTCAAAGCCCAGCGAAGGATGAGAGGCGGTGGCAAACATTCTGCTGATTGACTTGAGGCCCTCACAGAGCTGCATGCCACAGACAGCACTGTGGCACGGTGGGTTCAACCACCGTGCAGTTACAGTCCCAGCTATTCCACATTTCCCATCCAACTTCTTGCTAATCTGCTTCCTCCCTGGAAGGCAGTAGATGAGGGCCCAAGTACTTGCATCCCTGCCATGCACATGGGAGACCCAGATGGAGCTCCTGACTCCTAACTTTGGTTTGGTCCCTCCCTACTTGTTGCAGGCATTTGGGAGTGAGCCAACAGATAAAAGATTTCTCTTTCTCTCCACCCTCCCCTCTCTCTCTGACTCTCTTTCTCTCACACTCTGCCTTTCAAATAAATAAATAATTTTTTTTTTTTGGACAGGCAGAGTGGACAGTAAGAGAGAGAGAGACAGAGAGAAAGGTCTTCCTTTGCCGCTGGTTCACCCTCCAGTGGCTGCCGCGGCCCGCGCACCACGCTGATCTGAAGCCAGGAGCCAGGTGCTTCTCCTGGTCTCCCATGGGGTGCAGGGCCCAAGCACTTGGGCCATCCTCCACTGCACTCCCGGGCCACAGCAGAGAGCTGGTCTGGAAGAGGGGCAACCGGGACAGAATCCGGCGCCCCGACCGGGACTAGAACCCGGTGTGCCGGCACCACAAGGCGGAGGATTAGCCTAGTGAGCGGGGGTGCCGGCATAAATATTTTTTAAAAACCTCCTGCATGCTGAGAGTAAAGGTAAATTGGAATTAGATATGTCCTTACAAAAATGGAAACAGCTTTACTTTCTCCCAGTCACCCATTCAGTTCAGGTCTTAGGCTTCCACTCTAATTGCCAGCAAGAAGAAAATCAAATCTGTTATAGAAGAAGATTTATCACCAGAGCTGCTTCAGTTCTTCATAGGTAATGCCTCTTAATTCAAAATTAGTAGGTGGGGCCGGTGCTGTGGCACAGCGAGTTAAAGTCCTGGCCTACAGTGTCCGCATCCCATAGAGGCGCTCGTTCGGATCCTGGCTGCTTCACTTCCCATCCAGCTCTCTGCTATGGCCTGGGAAAGCAGTAGAAGATGGCCTAAGTGCTTGGGCCCCTGCACCCATGAGGGAGACCTGGAGGAAGCTCCTGGCTCTTAGCTTCGGATCAGATAAGCTATGGGCATTGCAGCCATTTGGGGAATGAATCATCAGATGGAAGACCTCTCTCATTCTGGCTCTACTTCTATCTGTAATTCTGTCTTTCAAATAAATAAAATAAATCTTAAAAAAAATTATGAGGCAAGCCTAGAGAACAAATCAAGAGAGAAAAGGCATATAACTCCTAGATAATTCAGATATAGGAGTTATCAGAAAGAGACCTCAAATGGACTGTGATTGTTATTTTTGAGAAAAGTGATCATTCGCTAAAGAATTTCATCAGTAGTCTGGAAACTTTAGAATTTAAAAACTGAGTATCTTAGATCAATAACTCAACAGAGTCATTTTTGCCTGGATTATGCTGACTGTAGTTTCCATAGAAAACACAATTTCATATGGCATGCTGGTGACTTGCTATCTTGTAAAAACACTCCAGTGTTCACATAAACAACAATCACAGTAACCGCAAAATCCTCATCTGACAAACTCCCCAGCAACCCTTTGGCTAATGAAGGTTCCATCCCCTTCAGTTCATCCACAGCCATCCTACTTCTTTTACCTTTCTGAGTTGGATTTACTGAGCAGCGAGAGTGAAATCCTTTAATCTTCCATTTTGGGGCCTGTGTTTGAAAAAGATTAAAGAGTCAAACAAAATTAGTTTCCAAACCTTCAATTTTCCAGACCCACAGACATCTTCCCTCTCACTCCGAAAGGAAGGTGGCTCTGAGCCATCTGTTACTTCCTGGGAAACACTGGCCCCGGCTGTCACTGCTGCTTTCTGTCCTTTTTTTTATGTATGAAGAAAAAGAAACAAGAGGACCAAAAAAAAGTCTCTCCTGGCCACCCGCATACACGGCTTTGTTTACTGGTCCTTTAGCTTCCTTGGGAGATTCTGCCAGGAAGCAGCTCTATTTAGCTGACAACAGCCATCTCTCATTAAACCTCCAATTTAAACAAGACCTAGAGTGGAAAATTGCCAAACAGGAAGCTTGCAAATTGCGTCAAAGCAATGGTACTGTATAGGAGAGTAAAAGACCCTTTAAGATGCAAGTGTTCTTGGGCTGGGACCTGGAGTCCTGCTCCTATAGGAGGCATTCAGGGCTTTCTGTGCAGGCTCCCATGGGACTGGATCCTCTTCATTGAGTTCCACGGGAGCAGATCCTGTAGCTACACGTGCCTACTGCCGGTAGTCCTAGTTCTCTTGGGAGCTAGAAATGCTGACTACAGGTCGGGTGACCCTGTGTCCTAATGTACCAGCAAGGACAGTCTCATATCATGCCCATTGTCCCAGGGTCATAATTAAGAGTACCCCCTTTCTCAAAAATGGCTCAATTTGGATAATGAATTCTGTGTTCATCCTAAGGAAAGTTTAGCATGGCTGATGAGACAATAAAAACATAGATTCTCCTCCGGGGAACTGCAGACTTGTTTGGATGGCAAAGATAAATCTTGCCCACTAAGCTCAGCCACTGATGGATTCTTGACTAGCTGGAATCTTGGGCAATCCATCTAAGACTTTGAAACCAGAGTTCCCAGAGTTCTGGCATTTCAAAAAACTGAAGGTAACCAATCTCAAAGAAGTGTTTATAATTGTCACGGTGGGTTAGCTTTTCTCCTGTTGCCTTATTATCCTGTGGCTGTTGAGTGCGGTGGTTGGGCACTTGAAACATGGCTAGTGCCAACCAAGATATACTCTAAACATAGAACGTTCACTGCATTTGAAGGCTTAGTACAAAAAAGGCAAACTACCTCATTCATTAATTTTGCACTTACAATGTATTAACATGCAAAAATACTACAAAAGGTTGTGAAAATGCAGTTGAAAGATAAGTTTAGAGACCAGCGTTGTGGTGTAGCAGGTAAAGCTGCCACCTGCAGAGCTGGCATCACATATGGGCACTTGTTCATGTCCCAGCTGCTCTACTTCTGATCCAGCTCCCTGCTAATGGCCTGGGAAAGCAGTGGAGGGTGGCCCAAGTGCTTGGACTCCTGGTACCCATGTGGGAGAACTGAAAGGAGCTCTTGGCTCTTGGCTTAGGCTTGAAACAGCCCCAGCCATTGCACCATCTAGGGAATGATCCAGTGGCTGGAAGATTCTCTCTCTCTGTTTCTCTCTCTCTCTCCTTTGTCCGTAACTCTGACTTTTAAATAAATAAATAAATATTTTTAAAAAGATGTTTATTTTGGTGCAAAAAATTTTAAAATCATGCATAATTTTTAAACAATATCTCATTATCCATGAACTTTTTGAAGACTCTTTGTAGTTATATTTTAAATATATTGATTTAAATAAAATACATTATTAAAATTAATTTCACCTGTTTCATTTTAACTTTTCTAATGTAGCTATTAGAAGTTTAATACCTATATAGCTTGCCTTATTTTGCTATTAGGCAGCACTGATTTGACCTCTGTAATTTCTTATGTTCTTTCTCAGTCTTTTATTTATTTATTTTAAAGATTTACTTAATTATTTATACAGTTGTTGCTACTAAAGCACACTCCTTATATATACCGAATCAGTGGCTGGCGCCGCGGCTCACTAGGCTAATCCTCCACCTTGCGGCGCCAGCACACCGGGTTCTAGTCCGGTCGGGGCGCCGGATTCTGTCCCGGTTGCCCCTCTTCCAGGCCAGCACTCTGCTGTGGCCAGGGAGTGCAGTGGAGGATGGCCCAAGTGCTTGGGCCCTGCACCCCATGGGAGACCAGGAGAAGCACCTGGCTCCTGCCATCGGATCAGCACGGTGCACCGGCCACAGCAGCCATTGGAGGGTGAACCAATGGCAAAGGAAGACCTTTCTCTCTGTCTCTCTCTCTCACTGTCCACTCTGCCTGTCAAAAAATAAAAATAAAAAAATAAATTAAAAAATATATACAGAATCAGTAAGAAGAAAATTACTTAATATTAATTCATCTTCTCATTCATTCGCTCATATTCCCTGACCTGAGTGGATATCATCCGTAGCACTTTAGGTTATTTGTTTTATTTGCTATACTTGTTATTTTATTTGTCATACTTGTATTTGTATGTGTGGGATGTTCTATGTGGGACATGTGTTCTATGAGTAAAAGTTACTGAAATGACCAGATTGAATAAGCTGTGACTATGAAACATGAACAGCATTACAAAGGTTGAATTTTTCAGGAAGACAATTAGAAATTTGTGCCCTTAAATATATGCCTAATAAATGTAGGACCTATATAGGAGGTCAGAGCAAGCAGGTTATTGTCAGCCAAGTAAGATTTTGGATTTCATTCTGTTTATAATAGCCAATTTATTTTTTTAAGTATTTACTTATTTATTTGAAAGGCAGAGTTGAGAGAGAGAGATCTCAAACCTCGGTTCACTCCCCAAATGGCCCCAATGGCTGGGGCTGGACCAGGCTGAAGCCAGGAGCCAGGAGCCTCCTCTGAGTCGCCCACATGGATGCAGGGGCCCAAACACTTGGGCCATTTTCTGCTGCTTTCCCAGGTGTAGCTGCAGGGATCCAGATTGAAAGTGGAGCAACCAGGTCCTGAACCGGCGCCCATATGGAAGCCAGCATCACAGGCAGCTGCTTTACCCTCTACGCCACAATGCCGGGGCCAGAAAGCCAGGTTATTCGAAAAGTCCAACTTATTTAAGAACTTCACTCTGGCTAAGATTAAGGTAATGGAAAGACCATGCAGTGGCGAAAGTAGGAGGTCAGTTAGGGGGCTAGTCCAGGCAAGAAATGACAGCAGTTTGAAATATACACTGTGACAAAATTAATTTAGGAGGAACAAAATTCTATAATTGTAGCACCTTCTCCCATAATAACATAGGTAACCTTTGCACTGAGTTAAATTTCTTTCTTTAAAAAAGGATTTATTTATTTTACTTGAAAGGCAGAATGACGGAGACATAAGAAGAGAGAGTGAGAGTGCTCTTGTTTCCACTGGCTCATTCCCCAAATGCCCACAGTAGTTAGGGCTATGGCAGGCGGAAGTCGGGAACCTGGAACTTCACCCAGATCTTCCACATGGCTGGCAGGAACCCAGGGTACATACCTGGGGCATCATCTTCTGTATCCACGTACATGAGCAGGACACTTGGTCAGAAGCGCTGAGTAGCTGGGACACTACAATAAGGTATGCAGTATGGTGGCATAACCAACTATGCCACAGTGCCTGCCCTTGAGTTAGTTTTTTTCCAGTAATTTTTCTACATCTAAGTTTTGGCCTGGTTGCATTATAGTATACGAGTAATTTAAAGTAGTGTTTTTAAATGTAGTATTATAGGAGTTTTTCATGTTATAAAATACTTTATAACTTTTATTTTATGCACATTATTTTATCAGTGGCTGCCACTAGCTACTGAACTTTTCTGTTGTTCATTTTAGTTTGTGTAAAACATTTTGCTATTTTAACTTATATTAAATTTTTATTACTACTTTCTCAGGGTTGAATGCCAGAAGTGTAATTACTGGGTTAGAAGTTATGAACATTGTAATACTTTAAGTAAATTGCCCAATTGATCTGAGTTCAGAGGATATTTTTAAGGAGGATCATTTTTATTTCTTTCCAATTCAGGCAATAACAAAAGTATGCAAGCTAACAAACTGTTTTCAAGTAAATTGCCCTTTGGAATTCTCTTTAACATATGAATTATTTTATTCAGTCAACTATTATCTATTGAACTCCCATTCTGTATCAGGAACACTCTGATGAGATACAAGAGAGAAATACATTTCTTCTTGCACTCATGTAGAGATTTAAATGAAAAGTTTCAAAGGAGTATAAGATATTGTAAATGGGAAGGGCATTGTGGCATGGTGGGGTACAGCCACTACTTAAGACACCAGCAGACCATATTGGAGTGCTGATTTGAAGCCTGGCTGCCCCACTTCCAATCCAGCTTCCTGCTAATGAGCCTGAGAAGTAAATGGAGGATGGCCCCAATATTTGGGCCCCTGCCACCCAGGTGGGAGACTAGGATCAAGTTCTGGCCCTTGAGTTTGGCCTGGCCCAGACCTGGCCATTGCAGCCATTTGGAGAGTGGATGGAACAAGTGGACGGAAAAATATCTGTCTTTACCTATCTGTCATTCTACCTTTCAAATAAGTAAATAATAAATAAATAAATAAATTTAAAAACTACTTTTTAAAAAGATTTATTTTATTTATTTGAAAGACAGAGTTACAGAGAGAGGTAGAGGCAGAGAGAGATCTTCCATCCACTGGTTCACTCCCCAGATGGCTGCAATGGCCGGAGCTGCGCCAATCCAAAGCCAGGAGCCAGGAGCTTCTTCCTGGTCTCCCACGCGGGTGCAGGGGCCCAAGGACTTGGGCCATCTTCTACTACTTTCCCAGGCCATGGCAGAAAACTGGATCGGAAGAGGATCAGCAGGGACTAGAACCGGTGCCCATATGGGATGCCATTGCTTCAGGCCAGGGCTTTAACCCACTGCGCCACAGCACCGGCCCCTAAAAACTGCTTTAACTATTATATTTTAGCTATTTAATTGATTCCTACTTTTGTTAAATTCATAATTTATTTCCACATAAATAATATGTAAATTTACCCTGATAAAATTATTAAATATTACAAATTGGAATTATTAAATATTACAAATCAGTAGGGTCAAAATCAATATATTTTACTTTTGCTGTGAGCGTGTGTAAGTTGATAGTTTAGTCTAAGATGTAGGTAGTGTCATTTAACAGGCTATCTAGATGGAAAACTAAATTTCTGTTGATTTTGAATATCTAAAAACTAGGTAAGAGCCAACAGCCAATACTTGTCGAATGTTTGAGGACATTTATCATTTATTCACACTGTATTCCAGGCACTAGGTTCAAACCTGGAGAACTAATTTTTTTTTTTTTTTTTTTTGACAGGCAGAGTGGATAGTGAGAGAGAGACAGAGAGAAAGGTCTTCCTTTTGCCGTTGGTTCACCCCCCAATGGCCGCCGTGGCCGGCACGCTACAGCCGGCGCACCGCGCTGATCTGAAGGCAGGAGCCAGGTGCTTCTCCTGGTCTCCCATGGGGTGCAGGGCCCAAGCACTTGGGCCATCCTCCACTGCACTCCCTGGCCACAGCAGAGGGCTGGCCTGGAAGAGGGGCAACCAGGACAGAATCTGGTGCCCCGACCGGGACTAGAACCCGGTGTGCCGGCGCCGCAAGGCGGAGGATTAGCCTATTGAGCCGCGGCGCCAGCCCGAGAACTAAATTTTTTTAAGACGATTTTATCCATTTGAAAGAGCTACAAAGAGAGAGAGAGGGAGGGAGAGGGAGAGAGAGAGAGAAAGAAATCTTCCATCTGCTGGTTCACTCCCCAAACAGCTCCAATGGCCAGGGCTGACCCCGGCTGGAGCCAGGAGCCAGGAGCTTCATTGAGGCTTCCCACATCAGGAGCAGGGTCCCAAGGTCTTGAGTCATTTTCTGCTGCCTTCCCAGGCCATCATCAGGGAGCTGGAATGGAAGTGGAGCAGCCAGGACAAGAACTGGCGCCCATATGGGATGCCGGCATCACAGGTGGCAGCTTCAGTCTCTACGCCACAATGCAGGCCCCAAGTCTCCCCATTTTCTACCTTCTTTCCTACATGATCATCAACTCACTCATTCGTTTAATAAACATCCATTGAATGCGTACTGGGTACCAGGTACCATTCTATACACTGTGTTATTGTCTGAATGGGATTTGATTCATCAAACCCTGAAGTCTGATGTTAATAGTTAGAAGATTAATGTTAATGAATTAAGGGTGGACACTTGATATAATTAACGATGTTTGAGAGAGGGGCCTAGTGAGAGGTCTTTAGGTCAGCAGGGGCTTTCCATTGGAAAAGGCTTGGAAGAGGCTTGGTTATATAAGCAAAGCTTGCTTCTTGCAGCTGTCTTTGCCTCATGCCTCACCATGTGATTGTCCCTCGACGTGCATTCCATCATCGGAGGCCAGGTTAACAGTGCTGCCAGATTTTCAACTGTGAGCCCCTAAACTATAAACCTAGATAAACCTCTTCCTTCCTAGGAAGCCCCTCCTAGGTGTTTTAGTTAAAGTAATGGAAAGCTGGCTAATATACACAGAGTACATTAGTGAACAAAGCAAAGCAAAACATAATAATAAATACGTAATAAATAAGTAACCCATGTAGGTTCTTCGTAATGCTGTGGGAAATACAGGTTTGTGCCACATAATCAATGGTGGGCCAAATGTACAACCATGCTCCCATGAGATTATAATAGAAAAAATTTCAATTCCTTAGTGACATCATCACCATTGTAATGTAGTAGTGCAGCATTACTCATGCATTTGGGGTGTTGCTGGCACTGAGCTACAATTGCATATAAAAGAATGACAATACCATTATGTATCATACATAATATTTGATAATGGCAATAAACAGCTATGTCCCTGGTTTATGTATTTACTATACTTTTATCATTATTTTAGAGTACTTTCCTAATCATAAAAAAAAAAAAAGTTTACAGTAAAACAGTCTGCCTTGTTAGACCAGCAGTAGCCTCAGACATCTCATGTTTACCAAGTCTCTTGATGGCATTATTTTATCTTGCCCTTGACTCAGTCTTGGGTTTTGTTCATCGTGTCCATAGGAGCAATAGCCTCTTTTATATTTATATTACACATGTAATAGCCTAGGTGTGTAGTGGCTATATCAGCTAGGTTTGTATAAATATACTCTGCTGTTTGCACAATGACAAAGTCACCCAACAATGCAGTGCTCAGAAGTTGTCCCTTAAGTGATTTGCCTGTAAAAGGAGAGTGGGAACAGCAGCCTGGGAAAGTGCTCAGGGAACGGCAGGTGTTGTGATGGTAAGTAGGGTTTAGCTCACACTGGAACAGAGACTCCAAGGAGCTGAGACCTTTTTGATGTATCTGAAGGCAAACCAGTCAAGTAGTAGGAAGAGGGGCTGGTGCAGTGGCATGGTGGGTTCGGCTGTGGCACCATATGGCTGCTGGTTCGAATCCTGGCTGCTCCACTTCCAATCCAGCTCCCTGCTAATAGGCCTGGGAAAGCAGTGGAAGATGACCCAAGTCCCTGGGCCCCTGCACCCACATGGGAGACCCAGAGCTTCTGGCTCCTGGCTTCCTCCTGGCCCAGCCCGTTGTTGCAGCTGTTTGTGGAATGAACTAGTGTTGGAGGATCTCTCTGTCTCTCCTTCTCTGACTCCAGCTCTGCCTTTCAAATAAATAAATCTTAAAAAAAAAAGTACTAGGAAGAGCCAGTGTAAACTATGTGAGCAACACATCTGTTTCAAAGTTCTGTAAGGAGTTTTGTGCAGCTGGGCAGAGATAGGAAGGATAAAAATATAAGATGCCATCAGAAGCAAACACATACCAGTTTACTACTTCATCTACTGTGTGATCAAAGTATTTTAATAATTAGTTTTAATATTAGATTAATGTCTATGGTATAGGTTTAAGCAAATCAGAGAAATAACTCAAGATTCAAGGCATCCCAACATGGATGCCACGGAAAACTGTATTGTAAGTCAAATGTAGCATAAGGACCACATACTCCAAGGTTGGAGAAACCACTTGGTAATGATAGCCACACTCCTCCTCTATGGCCCATTTCACACACACCTTGAAGTCAGTGACTGTCTGGTTCAGTGTTCTCCTCCATCCTAGAGGGTAAATATAACAGAATTGTATTTATGCATCTTAAAAACTGATTCAGGGGCCGGCGCCGTGGCTCACTAGGCTAATCCTCCACCTGCAGTGCCAGCACCCCGGGTTCTAGTCCCAGTTGGGGCGCCAGATTCTGTCCTGGTTGCTGCTCTTTCAGTCCACCTCCCTGCTGTGGCCCGGGAGTGCAGTGGAGGATGGCCCAAGTGCTTGGGTCCTGTACCCGCATGGGAGACCAGGAGGAAGCACCTGGCTTCTGGCTTAGGATCGGCACAGTGCGCCGGCTGTAGCAGCCACTTGGTGGGGGGTGAACCAATGGAAAAGGAAGACCTTTCTGTCTCTCTCTCTCTCACTGTCTAACTCTAGCTGTCAAAAAATTTTTTTAAAAAATTAAAAAAAAAAAAACCTGACTCCGGGAGTTACAGTCATTATTAACATATGGATTAATGATGGTTTCCTCACTTGGTCTAAGTGTGAAGGCTTGTGTAACGCACAGGCAGCAGTGTTTTCACAAGACAGAGATGGGTAGTGATAGTACCATCCTGTACTTGTTCATTCCCAGCACATCCTGGCATTTTGCAATTCACATGTATCTCTGCCTATGATCATAAAATTCTTTCGAATGTAGAAGTTTCCTGGTTAACTCACAGCAACTACTTGAAAGAGCTACGTGAGAGAATTTCAAGGTTTTAACATGCTCTCTAGTTATATGATCTTGATGCCAAAAACAATATAGACAATCTTAAAAAAAAATCTCTTATCTGTTCATTGTAAAAGTTTTTTGATATGTTAAAAATCTTCTGGGCCGGCGCAGTGGCTCACTTGGTTAATCCTCCGCCTGCGGCGCTGGCACCCGGGGTTCTAGTCCCGGTTGGGGCTCCGGATTCTGTTCCGGTTGCTCCTCTTCCAGTCCAGCTCTCCGCTGTGGCCCGGGAGGGCAGTGGAGGATGGCCCAAGTGCTTGGGTCCTGCACCCGCATGGGGGACCAGGAGGAAGCACCTGGCTCCTGGCTTCAGATCAGCTACACATTTTTATTTATTTTTAAAAAGAATTATTGGTGTTGTGGTATAGCGGGTAAAGCTGCTGCTTGCAGTGCTGGTATCCCATATGGGCGCTGGTTCGAGTGCTGGCTGCTCCACTTCCAATCCAGCTCTCTGCTATGGCCTGGGAAGGCAGTGGAAGATGGCCCAAGTGCTCGGGCCCATGAACCCACATGGGAGACCTGGAAGAAGCTCCTGGCTTTGGTTTGGCCCAGCTCTGGCCATTGTGCCCATGTGGGGAGTGACCCAGTGCATAGAAGACTTCTCTCTCTTTCTACCTCTGCCTTTCTGTAACTGTGCCTTTCAAATAAATAAATAAATCTTAGGAAGAAAAAAAAGAATTAGTATGAAGTCCTCAATGTGAGATTCTTTTAAATCTGGTCCCCAAAGTAGCAAGATACTCAGCTCCAGTGATATGAATTTTCAAATCCAATTAACATTGCCTGTTCTAAAGAACTCTTATTTGCTTTGCTGTTTCTTCTCTTTCAGAAATACATTGAATTAATTTCTGCATAAACAAAATTAACATTAAGCTGAGACTCATCCAATATCAGTTGTAAATTGATCTAGTCTTTTCAAGCGAAATGCTGATTTTACTGTATGAACTACCACTGGAATATTGATGCTGTACTCCTAAAGTGCTTTATTTTAATGAATGAGCATCTACTTTTCCTATTTTTATTTACAGATTAAATAAAGCAGAAGTACTCTAGTGGTGAAGGACTTACCCAAACCTCGCGTGAATAGACAGTAGATTTCACAAATGGAGCCTGGGTTGCTGTGCTACTTGGTCCTTCCTCCTCTATAATATCTCCCACAGCAGGCATTCTAGCATCAAAGCATTAAAATATTTTATTTAATTGAGTTTTGTACTTAATTTCTATATAGGAAGTAGACTGTTGCTTGAGAATGTAGATGTTTCAGAAGTCAGCAGTGAGTGGCTTCTGTCTCTTCTAAATAATGGCTATTTTGGTAACTGGTTCAAAGGGTGACAAATATTATAATGACGGTTATGCTAAGGTAATTATAATTCATGTTGCAGACTCGGCAGATTAGATTGCTTATTTATAGCCATTTATTGCAGTTAGGAAGTACTGTGATCAAATTTGATTTAGATGGGTTTTATAGAGCAGGAGGGAGCTGGTTTAATTGAAAAAGTTTCTATTTTAAAATAGGTTTTTATTTCCTAGGTTTGAGCATGAGAGGCCTAGTTCTGCTGCTCTTCTACTACTATATGTGTATACTTAATGTAATTAAATTGAGCGGTGAAACCTTTACCAAGGACAGAAATTTCAAATTAGAAAGGTACTTAATATCACAATTATTTGATGAGACATAACTATAGAAGTTATAAGTCAGATTATCTTCAAACCCAATAATCTATATTAAGTGTTTCCATGTCTGAGAATAGGCTCAAATGTTACACTATTTCTTTTTTTTTTTTTTTCCCAAATTTTGCACTTTTTCAAAGGGGCCAAGAAAACACATCTGTATTAGAAGGGCTGAGATTCTGACTTTAGGGGGTGTGTTAAGCCACACAGCTTCATTTTTGTACTGAGTAAACAGCTCCATATTTCACCACTCAGTCTTTGTTCCACACAACGTGCCTGGAAGACGCTGGGCTCTGTGAACATGCACCAGAGACCAGAAGAGGCAGATTGCACCTGAACATCAGTTTTAACTGATTATTAAAAAGGGTCATTCATGGGGCATCAAATAAATCAGAAATAGAAGAAAATCCAGTATAAAACTAGGTCCACACTATTCTATTTCACACTTATTTTTCAAAAAGTATGTGTGTGTGTAGGATCTGGATATCCTACGACTTTAGTCCTTTTTTGTTACATTCTGCCTCAAAAGCTGTAGTGCTTTCTTGGGTCTTGCCACATGCTGTAGACTGAATGTTTTTGTCCCCCATCCCAAACGAAAGCTTGTGTGTTGAAACCTAATCCACCGTGGGATGATATTGGAGGCATCCCAATGTAATGACTCTGGAAGGTGATCAGGTCATGAGGGTTCCTCAGGTCATGAGGGTTCCTCGTGGGATTAGCACCCTTATCTAGGGAACTCCAGAGCTCTCCCTCTTCCCTTCAGCCATGAGAGTGCACCATGAGAAAATGGCCATCTGTGAACCAGGAAGGGGCCCCTCACCAGACTCTGAACCTGCCATCACCTCAATCTGGAACTTGCCAGCTTCCAAACTGTGAGAAATAAATGTCTGCTGCTTATAGGCCGTGTGATCTGTGGTTCCCCATTATGGGTAAGACAGGGTAAGAAATCAGGATTTCTCTCACTTCTGAATATCTGCCCATTGTATCCTCTTAGACTGTAATTTTCATGAACTCTCCTTCTCTAAGCCTGCCTGGGCAATGTCTATTCATCCTATAACTCAGTCTTCAGACAATCCATGAAGATTTGTCTAAAACCTTTTTCACTCTTCAGGCCTTATGGAGAATTTGCCGCTCTTTCTGTGTTAGTTTTCTAAGGCTGTCATAACAGCATGCCACAGACTGTGAATGTATAGAGGCTGGAAGTCTAAACTCAAGGATTCAGCAGGGTTTGTTCCTTCTGGGGAATGTAAGCGAAGAATCTGACCCAGGCTTGTTTCTAAATTTTCCTTATTTAAAAAAAAAAGATTTATTTTTTTTTTATTTGAAAGGCAGAGTTACAGGGAAGAGAGAGGGGAGGAGAGACAGAACTTGCATCTAGTGGTTCACTCCTCAAATGGCTGCTACATACAGCCAGGGCTGGCTCAGGCTGAAACCGGGGCCTAGAACTTCATCTGCATCTTCCACACCCGTGCAGAGGCCCAAGTACTTGCGCCATCTTCCAAAGCTTTCCAGAGTGCATTAGCCGGGAGCCAGATCAGAAGTGGAGCAGCTGGGACTTTAACTGGCATCCACATAGCATGCTGGCATTGTAGGCTACAGCTTAACCTACTATGCCACTACCACAATGCCAGCTCCCACGTTTCCCTCTTAAAAGAACACAAGTAATATGGAATTCAGGCTCATCCTAGTGATTCTGTTTTAATAGATTACCTCTATAAGGACACTGCTCTAAACATTCTGAGATTCCTGAGGATTAGGATTTCAGTTTTTGAATTTAGATACTCATACCCTAACAACCAGTTTTATTTCCATCATTTCCTCCACATATGTTATAGAATTTCTTGAACTTATTTCTTTTTTTTTCCTGACATCTTCCACTAGGTGAGAAGACTTTACATAGACTACATTTGATTTTCTTTTCTTTGTACTCCTGATAGTCCAGTTCCTAGTACAAAAGCTCCTTATTAAGTGTGTAGGTTCACTGCTGATTAAATGGAGTCAACAAAGATCTCCACCCCACCTCCCCCCAAAAAAGTAGCAAAGCTACTGCTTTTAATGTATGAGAAGGGCTATAGAAATAAGGATCTGGAATTCTACATTTATCTTTTTTTTAATGTCTTACCTTTCCAAATGGCCTATTATTTCTTTGAAGACAGAAACCATGTCTTATTTTTAATTATGGTAGAAATTGCTGGCGCCGCGGCTCACTAGGCTAATCCTCCGCCTTGCGGCACTGGCACACCGGGTTCTAGTCCCGGTCGGGGCGCCGGATTCTGTCCCGGTTGCCCCTCTTCCAGGCCAGCTCTCTGCTGTGGCCAGGGAGTGCAGTGGAGGATGGCCCAAGTACTTGGGCCCTGCACCGCATGGGAGACCAGGATAAGCACCTGGCTCCTGCCATCGGCCGCAGCGGCCGTTGGAGGGTGAACCAACAGCAAAGGAAGACCTTTCTCTCTGTCTCTCTCTCTCATTGTCCACTCTGCCTGTCAAAAAAAAAAAAAAAAAGTTAAAAAAAATTATGGTAGAAATTGTTAATTAGTTGCTTATCTGCTATCTACTTCATTCTTCAATTTTACAAACAGAAAACACTTTGTTGGGAGAAGCAATGAACCTCAGACTCTCTTGCAGATAAGTGAGCTGTCTACTGGAGTTCTGACCAGTGATACAAGTTCAAATGTGGATGGAACTTCCCCCAACATTATTATTGGAGAGACATTTCCTTAGCATAAGATTCTAGCTTATGATTACACTCTGTTAATGTGAAGAAATTATTTTATCACTATTGCTGTTGAGAAGCTAGTCACCACTCTAATTGTCTTTTCCTTGACTGTGTCTTCTTGCTGTCTGCTTTTAACATCTCCTTTCTCATTGGTGTTCAGTTCACTCTGATGTGTTTGGGTATGAGTTTTCCTTGTTTATTATATTTGTGACTCACTGACTTTCCCTGGACATTATTGGAGTCCTCCAACAGTTGGGGAAAATCCTTAGCCTTCATATGTCTCTTGATAATCTCTTCATATATTGCCTTTTCCCCATTATCTCAATTTGTCTCTCTAAAAGTTTCATTAATGTATGTCAGGTATTCCTACTGTATATCCCATATCTTTAACCTCTCTCATATTTTCCAGTTCTTGATCTCTCTGGACTATATTCTATATATAGCTTCTTTAGTTATTTCTTCTACCTGACTAATTCTCTCTTTAGCTGCATCTTTCTTATCTGGTGTTTACATTGACTTATTAATTTCACTTTTATACTTATTATTCAAGAATCTCAAAAAATTTTCTAGTGATACTTTTATGAACACATTTGACTATTAGAATCTCTTATTTGTGTTCATATTTTCAAGCTTTTCCTATATATTTAAAAACATTAAATGAAGTTATACATAGTATAATGATACTTTGGTCAACAAAAGACCACATATATGATGGTCCCATAAGAATATAATAGAACTGGAAAATTCTAATTTCATAGTGATATCATAGTTGTCATAGTATCATAGTTTAATGCGCAACTCATTTCTTTTGAGTTATGTTTGTGTACACAAACCTATGCACTCCAGTTGTATAAAGTCATGGCATATATAATTAGGTATTGTACATAGTACTTGACAATGACAGTAAATAATTGTTATTGGTTTATGTATTTACCATAATATATTGTTATCATTATTTTAGAATGTATTCCTTCTGCATAATAAAAAATTATTTAGTGTAAAACAATATGCCATGTGACTGTGACACCAGCCTTTTACATTTTTTATTTACTATGTCTCTTGATTGTATTAACAGATCACATGGAGTAATTGGCCTATACCATCTAGCTGTGTATAAGTTCAGTCTATGATATTTGTACAACAACAAAATATTCTAATAGTGAATTTCTTAGAATTTATTCTCATTAGGTAATGGGTGTCTATATAATAATTTTATCTTTAGTGTCTTTCAATACATGAAGTCTTTTCAAGTCTGATTTCCCTGCTTATTATTTCTACTGGTTTTCGATCTTGATGTCTTTATTCCTATATGTTTAGTGAATTGTTGGCTGTAAGCTGCTTATATTTTCCTTATTTCGATTTGGTACAGCTTGGGACACCACTGACCTGAGATCACTTTCTATTCTTGATGTTTCCTGAGACACACATGCGAAAAAACCATGAATTAGATTGCCAAGGGACACAAAGTCAAGCTTGTGATTTTGACTTCTCAGGAGAGATTACCCTTGTCCCCTTCTCAGTATCCAGTGTGAGCTAGTCCCTTCTGGATGGTGGTTTTACTTCTTGTTTACTCTTGTATTCAAGCTTAGACCTCTGGATGCCAGCTTTATATTGGGTGTTTTCTATTGCCTTAAGTTCCTTATGTGGACCTGAAAGTTTTACTTCCTGGATCCTGCGTTTCACCAAACAGTAGTTGAGATTTTCTAGGGGTTAGCATAGGACTTCAAGAACAATGATAATTTGGTAATTTCTTGCTCCACAGGGTCTTGGCTTCTGGATTTTGACCTGATAGATTCTGTTTTCCCCAGAATTCTGTGCATTTCAAATAGAACATCATTCAAAGTTGTCCAAAAGCCATTTTACCAGAAGCAGAAATAAGAAATGTCTTTACATTGGTGAAAAATTTTTAAATTGGTTGAATCTTTACCAATAAAAAGTTCACTCATTCGTGAGAAGGAATGTGGTAGATGTATAAGCACTGACATAGAAATGCCTTTATCACTCACTTTGAAATGAGAAATGCTAGGTGTACAACAGTGTGCACAGTGGGATTCATTTTATGTTAAAAATGGAAATACATATGCTTTTGCAAGATACAGATTTTTATTTAAATGTGCGGAAAAAGATATCAATTAATTTGTTTACTTTTGCTTTATTAAAAATGAGAATGTATTCCTTCACTATGTGGCTTATTTAAAAATAAATTCAAGTTTAAAGGAATAAGATAAAGCACACAAAGCACTTAGCAAAGTGACACATCATAAAGGTTTAATAAACTTTCACTTGTAGTATTAAAATTTCATTAAAAAGTAAAAGTTAGTGGAATAGTGGAGAATAGCATGGGTGATGGTGGCTTGTAATGCACTATAAATAAATAGTGGATCTCTGCTTGGGTGTTTACCTTTTTTAAAAAAATATTGCCTGGTTCCCAAAATATAATTTATAAGTCACTTGTTTCACTTGCTGTTTTTAGATATCAATAGATGTTAATCTAAAAAGGTGTGTTATCAGGTAAATTTTCAAAATGCTGTTATGCAACATATTATATTTAATTATTTCATTTTTTAACAGTAGGGGTTCGCAGAGCTGTAAAATTCTATTATGCACCGTGAGCCACACAGAGGTCTATCTTATAAAAAACACTTCCTAAACGTACTGAACTTCAGAATCCTTTCTCTTAAGCATCTTTAGGGACCTTGATTGTGTGAAATGCCTTTTGGGAAATATTTCACCATACCATAATACATATAATAGATAAAGCAATGTCCATTTACTGACTCGGAGCACGTTGTGAGTTCTTATAGTCAGTCTGTCATGATGCTTAACGGATAATGCATTCTCTTTTGTCCGTTAATTTGTCCAGAGCAGATTCCAAGTATGAACACTGACTTGTTTTGTAAGTGAAGGCAAGAGACCTTCCCTGTCCACGTCTCAGAATACAGAAGGCATTTTTGGATTAGCATTGATTTATGGGTGGAAAATGTGATGTGTCTAGAGCTGTTTCCTGGCATCAAATAACCTAAAGCCAAACAACAAAGGGCAGTCATGGAAAATAAGAGGAGACAAGAACAAGACCCCTGATGTCCTTGTTTTGCTGACTGTTAGCACACAGCCAAGGACCCTGCTGATTGGGAGGAAAAAATACACTTCCATTGTCTAATGATGAAAAAAGTATTTGCTGCACATGCTTGGACTGTGTAAAGGAAAACTCAGTGAAGTCAGACAATATCAAAACAAAATGTGCAGTGTGTTACTGTAAGCTTCTAAATAATAAGAGTATATATCATGCTAAATTTCTCCTTACGCCACCTTTTACATCTGCCAATTGCACAATGTTTGCAGAGCTGTTGTCTTAGCATCCTTCATCATTTTGAAAATACGCTATTCACAATCGTAACATTTTTCCAAGAGCAGCAACCAAACAAAGGGATGAGAAAGGAGAGGACAGAGCAAGATCCATGATGTGCTGTTTCCTGTTCGCAGTTACTGTGGTATAGGTGTTCCTTAACTTAATAATGATTCTAATGGTTCCATTTGCATTGTCCATTTACAATATCTTCAACTTATGATGGGCTTATTGGAAGATAAGCTCATCAGAAGTTCAGGGTCATTTACATGCGCAACTGAACTTCACTTAGACTTTTCTGGACTTGGAAAAACAGCGGGTCCTTACTGCTAGAAGTTACCAGCAAAATAAAGAACTCTCTTTGAGACATGATTCTTAAAAAGACTTCTAGGAAAAGGCCTCTTTGCTGACACCATACAAGCTTCTTAGGGTGGGCATTCAGCCAAACAGTTAAGACACCTGTGTCCCACTTGAGAAGCCTTGAGTTGGATTTCCAACCCCAGTTCCTGATTCCACTTTTCTGTTAATGCAGACTCCAGGAGGTGGCAGTGGTGAGGGTTCAAGTAACTGTGTTCTTGCCACTCATGCGAAAGATCTAGAATGAGTATTAGTCTCCCTCCTTCATCCCTGGCCAACCCCAGCCACTGTGGGCATTTGAGGAGTGAGCTAGCAGCTGGGAGGTTTTTCTCTCTCTGTCACTATCTCTGTCTCTTTGTCTCTCTGTCTCTTTCTCCCAATCTCTCTGCCTAACAAATAAAAACATTTACAAATAAATAAAAACAGAGAGAGCTTCTTCATTCTTACCCACAAAGAAGTTTAAAATTATACCATGGCTTTTTCTCGGCAATTACATATAGAAAATGAAAAAAGTGACAGGTACATTCTTTAATTTGGGGGCATGAAAGTTCTAATCACATTAGAATTAGGTCAGGAAATCAATTATTTCCTGACCCTTGCTTCTGAGTGGGTCAGAAGCACTGGGGGTACTAGTGAGAAAGAGGGATATGGATTCATGTCTGTGTCTGGAATATTTTGAGTTCTGATCAGGCTTAATTTGATCATTAAATTAGTAATAAGTGACAGAGCCTGCAGAACATCTTCTAATGTTCTATATTTGTTAAAATTGTTCATCTGTGTTTGTCTTGAGAGTGACAGTGAAATATAGCTGTCCATTAACACAAAAGCAAAACATAATGCAGTAATAATGCTTGAAGCTTCCTTTAATGCTGCAGTCTTTAGAAATCATTAATAATAAATTCTCAGCAATGCCATGGGCAGCTTATAGGTAGGTAAAACACTTCAATATAAAATAATACTATACTAAGTCATAGGTCACAGCTTTTAGTAATTTTTCTTAAAGCTATTTAACTTTAAGACCAGTGTCCCCAACATTGGGTGAATTTTACAGATGGGAAAAATAAGGCTATTTTACCAAATGAATGCATCAGAGTGAATTGGAGTATTGAAAATGAAATCACTGGTTTAATTCCAGACTTAAATTAAGGCCTCTGGTACATTTGTTGGTATGCCAGGCACAAGAAGAAATCATTAGTTAATGAGTTAGGGTTGGAGTGGAGATGGGGTTCTATTAACTGCAAACTGTAGGTCACTTGTTTTATCCATCAAACTCAAGAACAAGCAACAACATAGTTGATTATTAAAGGTAAACTTGGGAGACCCCTACCTTACACCTTACACAAAAATCCACTCAACGTGGATTAAAGACCTAAATCTTCGTCCTGACACCATTAAGTTATTAGAGAACATTGGAGAAACCCTTCAAGATATTGGCACAGGCAAAGAATTTCTGGAAAAGACCCGGGAGGCACAGACAGTCAAAGCCAAAATCAACTATTGGGATTGCATCAAATTGAGAAGTTTCTGTACTGCAAAAGAAACAGTCAGGAGAGTGAAGAGACAACCGACAGAATGGGAAAAAATATTTGCAAACTATGCAACAGATAAAGGGTTAATAACCAGAATCTACAAAGAGATCAAGAAACTCCACAAAAACAAAACCAACAACCCACTTAAGAGATGGGCCAAGGACTTCAATAGACATTTTTCAAAAGAGGAAATCCAAATGGCCAACAGGCACATGAAAAAATGTTCAAGGTCACTAGCAATCAGGGAAATGCAAATCAAAACCACAATGAGGTTTCACCTCACACCGGTTAGAATGGCTCACATACAGAAATCTACCAACAACAGATGCTGGCGAGGATGTGGGGAAAAAGGGACACTAACCCACTGTTGGTGGGAATGCAAACTGGTCAAGCCACTATGGAAATCAGTCTGGAGATTCCTCAGAAACCTGAATATAACCCTACCATTCGACCCAGCCATCCCACTCCTTGGAATTTACCCAAAGGAGTTTAAATTGATAAACAAAAAAGCGGTCTGCACCCTAATGTTTATTGCAGCACAATTCACAATAGCCAAGACCTGGAACCAACCTAAATGCCCATCAACGGTAGACTGGATAAAGAAATTATGGGATATGTATTCTTTAGAGTACTATACCGCAGTAAGAAACAACGAAATCCAGTCATTTGCAACAAAATGGAGGAATCTGGAACACATCATGCTGAGTGAAGTAAGCCAGTCCCAAAGGGACAAATACCATATGTTCTCCCTGATCGGTGACAACTGACTCAACACCAAAAAGGAAACCTCCTGAAGTGAAATGGACACTATGAGAAATGGTGACTTGATCAGCATAGCTCTGACTGCTAATGGACAACTTAATACATTATCCCTCATAGTATTTTTTTTTGTCTGTTCTACTTAATATGACTGGTTTAATTCTGTAATTATCACACAGTTATTCTTAAGTGTTGAAAATTAACTGAAATGTGATCCCTGTTAAACATAAGAGTGGGAATAAGAGAGGGAAGAGATGTATAATTTGGGACATGCTCGGGCTGACTTGCCCCAATTGGTAGAGTTGGAAACATACCAGGGGATTCCAATTCAATCCCATCAAGGTGGCATGTGCCAATGCCATCTCACTACTCCAAGTGATCAATTTCAGTTCACAATTGATCATAATGAAAGGACTAAGAGTCAAAGGGAGCACATAAACAAGTCTAGTATCTGCTAACACCAACCGATAGAATAAATAAAGGGGAGAGTGATCCAACATGGGAAGTGAGATACTCAGCAGACTCATAGAATGGCGGATGTCCTAAATAGCACTCTGGCCTCAGAATCAGCCCTAAAGCCATTCCGATCTGGCTGAAAAGCCCATGAGAGTATTTCAGGCATGGAAAGCCAAGACACTCTGGCAAAAAGATCTCTGTGAGTGAGATCCCAGTGGAAAGAACAGGTCTTCAAAGAGGGAGGTGCCTTTCTCTGAAGGGAGGAGAGAACCTCCACTTTGACTATGACCGTGTCTAAACAAGATAAGAGTCGGAGAACTCAAGGGGCTTCCATAGCCTTGGAAACTCATAACTGGTGCATAGGGAGATTACTGATGCCATAAACAGGAGTGTCAATTGGTAAAATCAACAACAGGAGTCACTGTGCACTTACTCCTCATGTAGGATCTCGGTCCTTAACGTGCTGTACACTGAGGCTTAATGCTATAACGAGTACTCAAACAGTATATTTCACTTTGTGTTTCTATGGGGGTGCAAACGACTGAAATCTTTACTTAATGTACACTAAACTGATCTTCTGTAAAAAAAAAAAAAAAAAAAAAAAAGAAAGAAATTTTCAATTCCCAACTTGACTCTCACTGGGATTAAACATGACAATAGGTCTGATCTGATTTCATCATCATTTAAAAAAAATCATCTATTATTTTTCGCTTTATGTTTCTGTGTGGGAGCAAACTGTTGAAATACTTACTTAAGGTATACTAAGCTGATCTTCTGTATATTAAGATAATCGAAAATGAATCTTGATGTGAATGGAAGGGGAGAGGGAGTGGGAAAGGGGAGGGTTGTTGGTGGGAGGGACGGTATGGGGGGGGAAGCCATTGTAACCCATGAGTCGTACTTTGGAAATTTATATTCATTAAATAAAAGATAAAAAAAAAAAAAAAAAGGTAAACTTGGGCTTCTCAGTGTGTGACTTGGGACCACATGGAGAATAAGCAAGTGTTTTCTGAGAGGAAAGGAGACAGAAAAAAACCTGCAAAAGGAAAGCAAAACCAAACCCTTGTACATGAGCACAAGGACTTCATACTCAGTGTTCAGTTTGTAGGAAGGAACCAAAGCAAGGAGCAAGTTCAGACATCATCTGAGATTTGTCCTTCCTCTCATTTCGCTTAATCTCACCCTTCAGTTGTCTGAGACCCTGATGGCTTCCTCCTAATGATATGTGGGGAGCAATCCGGACTAGACTAAGTTACTCGAATTAAGACTTATTCTATGCATCTGCTCTCCCACAATATGGCGCTGGGAGAGAAGTAAACAGCTTCCGCACAGCTGTCTCCAGTTCAGCTAATAAACTGTAGGACTTGCTCCTGATTGGAGAGCAGCGTACTCGGCGTGTGGGCAGCCGAGTTAGGATTGGCGGAGGAGGACTATAAAGGAGGAGAGAGACGGCATGCACCAGGAACATCTATGGGGAACATCTAAGGGAACCCGTGCAGCCCCCGAGAGAACCGGCCGGCGGTGTGCCGCTCCCCTGTGGAAGTGGGGAATGTGGCCAGGGGGAACTGCCCTTCCACGGAGGTGGAAGGGATAGTAGCCAACCCGGGAAGAACCAGCAGCAAACCCGGGGAGGGCCGAGCAGACGAAAGAACAGCGCAGGGTCCTGTGTCGTTCCTCCACGAAGAGGGGGAGCGACATAATGGTGCCGTGACTCGGATATGAAGCCTAGGCAGGGCTTAGTGTCGTTCCTCCATGAAGAGGGGGAGCGACATGATAGAGTGTGCAGGAAGCCAAAGTGGGGATAAAAATGGCCCAAGCACATGTGCTATGGTTTGGTGTGGTTTAAGTGCTTTCCAAAGGTTAATGTATTGGAAGCTCGGCCCCCAGTGGGGTGATGTTAAGAGGTATTGGGACCTAGAGTATGGATATTAGGTTATTGCGGGCGTGTCCTCAGAAAGGATAAAGGTAGTGCTCAAGGGACCACCCTCATCTCTCTCTCTTTTTTCCTTTTTTTTTTTTTTTTGTTTTTGCTTCTTGCCAAGTGATCTCTCCCTCTCATATGCACTCCCACCATGATGATATTCATCATGATGTGACACAGCCAGTGGGGACTTCAGCAGATGCCAAGGGGATTAGACCACTCAATCTTGGACTTTCAACCTCCAAAACTATGAGCTAAACAAATCTCTTTTCTTTATAAGTGGCCAACTTCAGATGTTTTTTCGTAGTAACAGAAAATGGACAATATATCATCCAAAGGCCAGAGTCCAGGGAGAGGAATCGCATACAGGGTAATTCGTCCCAGTGTTATCAGCTGAGAACTTCTCTGTGCAATATGCCGAATCAGTCTGTTGGAATCAAGACTCACTCATGCCTCTTAATGCTTTTCTCTGCAGAAAATTCATGGGAAGATGCCGGTGCCGCGGCTCAATAGGCTAATCCTCCACCTAGTGGCGCCGGCACACCGGGTTCTAGTCCCGGTCGGGGCGCCAGATTCTGTCCCCGTTGCCCCTCTTCCAGGCCAGCTCTCTGCTGTGGCCCGGGAGTGCAGTGGAGGATGGCCCAGGTGCTTGGGTCCTGCACCCACATGGGAGACCAGGATAAGCACCTGGCTCCTGCCTTCTGATCAGTGCAGTGCGCCAGCTGCAGCACACCAGCCGTGGCGGCCATTGGAGGGTGAACCAATGGCAAAAGGAAGAGCTTTCTGTCTCTCTCTCTCACTGTCCACTCTGCCTGTCAAAAAAAAAAAAAAAAAAAAAAAGAAAAAAGAAAAGAAAAGAAAAGAAAATTCATGGGAAGATGAAATCCGAGATGTAAATTGTGTGACTTTCAGCAGAAACCTCCCTCCCCCAAATCGGCCCTCTGTTTCCTCATATGTAACTGGAAGGGCAGGGAGGATTGAAAAATTCAGGATCCCAAAACACTGGCCTTGCAGAGGGCCTTGACAACGCTACGGCTGAAGTGTCTGCTCACTTAAAAAATTAAACTTACTTTTGAGTTGGACAGAACTGGTATTAAGCAAAGTCATGGTTCATTAACCCATTGAGTTCCAGGCCAGAATCTATCCAGACTGTTAGTTTTTGAATTTCTAAGATGATAGTTTTCAAACAAGTCAGAAATATAGGAAACCACATAAATAATAAGCTCCTAAATAGCTCTCACCTTTCTTCCTTTGACAATGGCATTATAGTTAATGGCTCATATATCCATTTTTTTTTTTAAATTAAGTTGAGGTAGTTTATTCTACCAGCCAAACTTTACTCATAATGTAATTTGTCTGTAACTGTCACCAGCAAACAGCACTGGGAAAAATCTACTCCAAAGACTGAACTCTGAACACAGAATTGCATCCTAAGACAAGTTTTCAAATTCCAAACAGTAGTAAACAAGACTTGTGTGCTTTCAGACACATTATATTAGAAAGTTTTTGATCCCTCTATATTTTGTCTAGACAGCTTTTTTTTAACAGTCACAGAAGACCTTTCCTATTTGTCCAACTCAAGCCTTTCTCTCTCCCACTCACCAATATCCTACTTTAGAAATGGTTCTGATCAAATGGAAAGGAAGAGTGGTGCTGCGTGAGATCCTTCACGATTCCAACAGCACTACCCCAGAAACAACGGCATGACACAATCAAGCTAACGCACCAGCTAGCAACCTCCTGCAGGTTCATGCGAGGGCTGCGACCTGACTCGATTACCACATCTTTACATTACTAAGATAGATGGTTAGTCTCATCATAATACAGCTTTTAACAGATTCTTAGGATGTAATACTAGTAATAAATGGAGACTACCTGACTTATTGTCCAATCTAACATTTGAGGCACAAGTCTTAACTCGTTGGGCAGGGGTAGGCATAATAGATCCTTCCCAGTGCAATAGAAAAGCAATCTGGATATGTCTGGATATGTTGATTTGCGTATATGGATTTGTTGTTTGTTCACCAAAGCCACACACTTGAACCCAGCAGTCAGGCAGCTGTGGTTCCCTTCAGGGAAACGCACCTTTAGTATCTGAACTTGGACATTTTACATCACACCAGCTCCGGCTTGCTTCTCCTCTGCACGTCTGCTAGCCTCCACTGCACGTCTGCTAGCCTCCACTGCCTACGGCACACCTAACTGGAGGAACAGATTCCTCCCAGGCAGTTTCTCCACACTTCCCTGTTCTCTCAAACGGGAGCTGAGGCTCACGCTTTGGAAGCATTGCGAAACCACCAAAAAGGTACCACAGCAACACCCAGCACGCACAGCGAGTTTCAGCTGCCATCTCTTGTTCTCCCTTACGTAAAGCTATGTCACGGTGCTCTCGGGGCAGGATCTCGCCTTCTGCTCCGCTTCTTCCTCAAGGCGAATGGACACGGATACGGAATAAGCCTTGCTGAAGCTGCAGGCGGAAGAGCTTGCAATTTGCAATACGTAAGGCTGCACACCGAGTGCGGCGAAGGTCGGATGGAAGAAGTGGTTTCGTGTGGTGCCAGGTTCCTGTGCTGCGTTTAAACTCACGCACGTAGTCGTAATTGGTACTTGTATCAAGATCTCCGATAACATAAATACTAGCTCCTATAGGCACAGCACCATAGACACAAGAGGAACTGGCAGGGATGCACAGGTTCTGGTCGTTAAGATAGATCCACCTTTTGAACTCATCGTGGTAGAACTCGGACTTGCAGGTGACCATCTCGCCACCCTGGATGTCCTCACGACTTCTGACTCCCCGGAACACGTACAGCTCCATGGCAACGCCACAGGCCACTGCTCCAAATCTCCTCTCCTTCAGGGGGCAGATAGCAGTCCATTGCTGGGTTCTGGGGTCATAACACTCCACGGATTCAAAAAACTTTCCATATGATCCTCCCCCCATAGCATAGATTTTCTTCTTCATAGCTGCATAGCAGCCAATCTTTCTAACCATGGTCAAATCCAGTTGCTTTGTCCATGTTTTAGAATAAATATCATTAACACTCCATGGAAATCAGCTCTTTTTCACCATCTTCCCCCCCTAAAATGTACAGCATTCGGTCGATCTCCACAATCCCAAAGTTATGCCTTGCCGCATTCATGGGCGGCAGCGCAGTCCATGTGTTTGCATCCGGATCATACTTTTCTCCCGAGCTCAGTGTCTGCTTATTTTCATCTTGGCCGCCAAACACAAAGAGAAATCCTTCTGCGGAGAGGACACCATGGTTGATCCTCGGCATGCTCAAGGGCGCCAGTTCGATCCACAGCTGCCTGTTGGGGTCATAGAGAGGGCACATGCACCGCATCGCGGCCGTTGGTTTCCGGGAAACTCTTTCCTCCCCACCGACAGTCACGATGCACTCCGAGTAGCCCCGGGGCTTGAAGTTGGCCAGCACGGCCTCTCCTTGCTGCGGCTGGCTGAGGGGGATGTTGCTGCACTCTTTGACAATTTCTCGAACTAGTGGTTCGTTCAGCATCTGTTCCCGTAAGTAGCTGGAGTCCAGCCCCGACACCCAGAGCGCTGACATCACGTCCTTCATGTGGACCTTTCTTATTTCTGTGTCATGTGCTAGCCACCGGATTACGGCTTCAAATACGTATTTTTCATTGCCAACGTTCAACTTCTCGAGAGAAGTAACTTCTCTGAGCTTCTGAGGGCTCAGTTCTAGGAATTCTTCAGTGCTGCTGACGTCTCGGAAGTGCGTCTCCAGGTATTCTGTGGCCAGGTAGTGGACGTGGTGCAGGCAGTAATGCAGCGCAAAGTCCCGGATCCCAATGCAGTTCTCGGCAGCAATGCAGCCTTCTAAAAACTCACAGCACAGAGTCTTAAGGTCCGTCAGCAGCAGCAGGTCTGCAGCCTGTACGACATCTTGGATTGTGTCTTCGTTCAGCCTGATCTGATATAGGCGCTGGCCGCCGCCAGGATGTTCTTCTGCACCGGGATCTCCTCCCCGTGAGGACCAGGTGCGCGTCGCAGAAGCGGGACTCTTCACGGAAAGAGCTGAGCGCTCGCAGCAGGCGCGCGGCGTGTTGAGGGTCAGCCATCGGGGCGCCCGTTTCCCCGCCAGACGGACGCCGCCCGGCCAGACTCGACCCCTTGAGCTGCCCGCGCCAGCGCGCGCCCCGTCCGCACACTCTCATATATCCATTGAAAATCATTTATCTCTTTCCATCTTCTTTAAATAATTTCAAAATTCAGGATTCTATTCTAAGTCAAGAGGTAGCTCTTCTTTCTAGTTCTTTAACTATTGAAACTTTAGCAGACTCAATAATAATTTGAAACAAAACTTAAAACTCAGACTGTTGGAAAGATCAACACATAAATTAAAAGTGCATGTAATCTCACAGTTTTTGTTAAAATCAAAGCAAATACTATGACCAGGTTTCTTAACAGATAAAAATTCAGTTTCTTCTAAAATTAAAAAAGAAAGAAGGAAATGTCTGTGTATATCAGTTTTGCTGCAAGTACAATGTTTCGTCAAACTTTGTTTTAAATCTTTGTCAAACAAATTGATAAGAATTATATACTAAGATAATTTTAATGATTTTGTGACTTTTAAAATTACTTTATATGAATGAGTGAAGTTGAACATCCTTTCATAGCCCTTGCCTATTTTCCTACTGGACTATGGTCTTCTCACTTTTTATTTGTTGAGCTCTTTATTTATTTTTTAAAGATTTATTTATTTATTTGAAAGGTAGATTTACAGAGAGGCAGGGGTGGGGGAGGGAGAGAGAAAGAGAGGTTTTCTATTTGCTGGTTCATTCCTCGCATGGCCGCAAAGGTCAGAGCTAGGCTGATTCAAAGCCAGGAACCAGGAGCTTCTTCTGGGTCTCCCATATGGGTGCAGGGGCCCAAGCACTTGGACCATCCTCCACTGCTTTTCCAGGCCATATCAGAGAGCTGGGTTGGAAGTGGAGCAGCCAGGACTCGAACCGGCACCCATATGGGGATGCCAGCACTGCAGGTAGCAGCTTTATCTGTAAGCCACAGTGCTGGCCCATGAACTCTTAATTTAGTGGAACCATTGAGCCTTTGATTATGATGTAAATTTTTAAAATGTTATATCAAAAAATACAAATAGAATATGGAAAAAAAAACCTGAAAGGATTAAAGGGCATATGGGGCAGAATGAGGGGGGAAATGTGGTCACAAAAGGGGCCAGATACATTCTCTTAAAGTTATTGATCAAAATCCTCTTCCCCCAAATAGAGCAACAGCCATGCATATGCATCATTTTTATTCTGGGAAATGAATTGACTCTGCACAGGCTGTCATATTCACAGTGTTCTTTTTCATGGAAAGGAGTTCAGAATTCCCTGCCAACAGTATCTCAGCCTCCCTGGAGCAAGGCAATGGCATCTCCCATCCTAAAGTTGTAACGGGAAGTTGCTCTGGAAGAATTCACTGGGCTGTCCTTTCGTACACCTGATTCATATCCTTGACAGATTTGATTTTTCAACGAGGGAAAAGCTCATTAGAGCTTCTCAGAATTGGCCGTGTGTATTGAGAGCCAATTTTCCTGAACTTGGCTACCCATTCTATGGGTGGCATCTTCCAGAAAAGCCATCTTGCCACCTTAAACGGCCTTTGAAAACCAGAGCCAGGAAAATTCCCTGACACACTTGGATTCTGACTGGGGTGAGTGGCCGGCATCCTGCAAGCACGCCTGGGGATATCAACAAATGTTCCATCTTCACTCTATTTGAATTACTCCCTGGGAAGGTTCAAATTAGGCAAGCATCAATATTTTGAGGTGGTAACATGATATATATATATATATATCTACATTCAAGGTTTGTAATTGTTTTTTTGTAAAAAAAAAAGGGGGGGGGAGGAGAGTAAAACAAATAAAACCAACCCAAAACTACAAAGAGAAAAATCAATCAAGAATTTTGAGAGTATGTCTTTTAAAACAATCTCTAAGAAGAGGGAAAAATGCTGTCAATCTCAGCATGTCAAAAAACTGAACGAATGATCTATGTTTCTCATCTTAGAGGATGGCATCACTACTAGGTCCATTTGCCCAAGAAAGGAGCTGCAAGGACATCCTTGGTGGCTCCCTCCCCTCAGTCACTGTGTAGAATTCCTTTCCAAGCATTGCTGATTGTATCCCTTAAGTATGTCTTGAATCTGACTCCTCTCTGACTCCACTGTCACCACCATCAGAGCCTCACCTCTAGTTACTGATAAAAATGCTGGGTTGTGTAGCCTCCCCCGTTGACCCTGACCTTCCACAATCCATTCTCATGTCATATCCAGAATCTTTTCCAAACATAAAGCCAATAGTGCTGTTTTGTTTGTTGGCTTCCCATTGCTCTTTGGAGAAGTGCAAGATTAATATGGTTTGCACAATACTGAATGTTCTGACCTTGCTTACCTCTCCAATTTGATTTTGAGCTACTTTCCTTCATGCAATGTACTTCCTTCACTTGGGCCTCCTTCCAGCTCTTCAAACTCATATGCTCATTCCTAACACAAGATCTTGGCAGCTGCCATGATGTTCAGTGTCGCATGCGCTTTGATCCATACTTCTATCTCTATTCATCTTTCAGGGCCGAGATCAAGTGTCAATTACTCTGAAAGGTCTTTCTTGGCTCTCTCAGCCCAGACCATGTTCATTATCAGAAAATGTGTTCCTTTTCTTCAGAATACACAGCTAACTCGTAACTTCATGTTCTTTCATTTGCTTATTTGATTACTTTGCCCTTTTCTCTAATGCAAATTCAGTACAGGAAAGAACCATGTCTGAATTTGCTCATTATTGCAGTTTTGCATGTTTGTTATACCAGTTGCATTTAAAATTTTCATTGGGATTGTGAATTTGCCTATTTTTCCTTTAATTCTATCATCTTTTATTTATATATTCTGAGCCTACATTATTAAACACTATAAATTAAAACTATTTTATCATCCTAGTGGACTTTGTTACCATCATAAAGCATCCTTTCCAGATTTACAAAGTACTTTTTAAATTATTGTCTTATTTTTATTGATTCCTTTATTTTTTATTTATATAAAGTGAGCATATTTCATGTATTACATGTATATAGGTTCAAGAGCATAGCATAGTGATACTTCCCACCCAACCCTCCATTTCGCCCATGCTCCCACCATCCTTCTTCCTTCCTTTTTATTCTTTTAATTTTACAATGCCATGCTTTCAATTTACTTTATAATCATATGCTTATCACGCTGCTAAGTAAAGAATTCAACACATAGGAAGAAGAAAAAAACACTCTTCCTCAACAGTAGAGACAAGGTCTATAAACAATAATAAAACCTCAAAACATCAATTTCATTCATGTACATTATAATTTTTTATACTCTATTAGTTAGCAAGATCAGGGAAAACCTATGACATTTATCTTTTTGGGACTGGATTATTTCACTAAGTATAATGGTTTCCAGTTGTATCCATTTTGTTGCAAAAGACAGGATCTCATCCTTTTTTATGGCTGAATAGCATTTCATAATGTATATACCACATTTTTTTATCCACTCATTGATTGATGGTCATCAGGGTTGATTCCAGTATCTTAGCTATTGTGAATTGATCTGCAGTAAACATGGGGGCACAGATAACTATTTCATATGCTGATTTCATTTAGTAAATTCCCAGAAGTGGTATGGTGGGTCACATGGTAGATGTCTTTTCAGATTCCTGAGGAAAACACCATATTGTCTTCCACAATGGCAAGACTAGTTTACATTCCCACCAACAGTGTATTAGGGTATGTTTTCCCCAACTTACTCACCAGAATTTATTGGTTTTGGTTTCTATGTGGTGGCCATTCTAACTGGAGTGAGGTGAAACCTCATTGTGGTTTTTATTAGCAATTCCCTGATGGCTAGAAATCCTGAGCATTTTTTTATGTGTCTGTAGGCCATTTGAATTTCCTCCTTTGAAAAATGCCTATTCAAGTCCTTTTCCCATTTCTTAACTGGATTTTTGTTTGTGTTATTGAGTTTCTTGAGCTCTTTATAGATTCTAGATATTAATCCTTTGTCTGTTGCATAGCTTTCAAATATTTTCTCCCATTCTCTCAGTTGCCTCTTCACTCTCTTGAGTGTTTACTTTGCAGGGCAGAAGCCTCTTAGCATAATGTAATCCCATTTGTTTATTTTTGCTTTTTTTTTTTTTGCCTGTGCTTCTGAGGTCCTGTCCAAGAAGTCTTTATCTATTCCAATGTCTTTCAGATATTTCCCAATATTCTCCTCTAGTAACTTGATGATATCAGGTCATAGATTTTTATCCTTGATCCATATTTTAAATATTCATTTTATTTATTTGAAAGACAGAGTTACAGAGAGAGGTAGAGACACAGAGAGAGAGAAAGGTCTTTCATCTGCTGTTTCACTCTCCAAATGGCTGCAACAGCTGGAGCTGAGCCAATCTGGAGCCAGAAGCTTCTTCTGGGTCTCTCACATGGGTGCAGGGCCCCAAGGACTTGGGCCGTCTTCCACTGCTTTCCTGAGCACATAAACAGGAAGCTGGATTGGAAATGGAGCAGTCAGGACTCGAATCAGTGACCATATGGGATGCCAGCACATCAGGCTGGGGCTTTAACACACTGTACCACAGCGCAGGCCCACCTTGATCCATTTTGAGTTGATTTTTGTATAAGGTTTTGTAAGGTAGGGGTCTTGTTTCATACTTCTGCATGTGGAGATCCAATTTTCTCAGCACCATTTATTGAAGAGACTGTCTTTTCTCCAGGGATTGATTTTAGCTCCTTTGTCAGAGATTAGTTGCTTGTAGGTATGTGGATTAATTTCTGGTGTCTGTATTCTGTTCCATTGGTCTCCATGTCTGTTTTTGTGTCAGTACTAGGCTGTTTTGATTATAAATGCCCTGAAGTATGTATTGAAATCTGGTGTTGTGATACCTCCTCTGGCTGTGTTTTTGTTGTTTTAGATTGCTTTAGCTATTCGGATTATCTCAATAGATGCAGAGAAAGCATTTGGTAAAATACAACATCCTTTCATGATAAAAATCTTTAAAAAAAAATTGTGTAATAGAAGGAGCATTCCTTAACACAATCAAGGAGTGTAAGACAAACCCACAGTTAGCATCATATTGAATGGGAAAAAGTGGGAAGCATTTCTAGTAAGATTGGAACCAGACAAGGATGCCCACTCTCACCGCTGCTATTCAATGTTAATTGTGGAAGTTTTAACCAGAGTCATTAGGCAAGGAATAGAATAGAAATCAGAGGGATACAAATTGGAAAGGAGGAAGTCAAATTATCCTGGTTTGTGGATGACTTGATTCTATATATAAGGGAACCAAAAGACTCCACTAAGAGACTGTTGGAACCATAGAAAAGTTTGGTAAAGTGGCAACACACAAATCAACACACAAAAATCAACACACAAAAATCAACAGCCTTTGTATACACAGACAATGCTATGGCTGAGAAAGAATTTGTAAGATCAGTCCCATTCATAATAGCTACAAAAAAATTAAATACCTTGGAATAAATTTAGCCAAGGAAGTGAAAGATCTCTACAATGAAAATTACAAAACATTAAACAAATAGAAGACACAAAAAATGGAAAAACCTTCCATATTTGTGGATTTTAAGTATCAATATCATAAAAATGTCCATACTACCAGAAGCAATTTACAGACTCAGTGCAATTCCAATCAAAATACTAATGACATCCTTCTCAGACCTAGAAAACATGATGCTAAAATTCACATGAAAACCCAATGTACTTCGACAGTAGATCAACTATGGCAGCTTTCTTTTGGTTATGGTTTCTATGCTGTTTCTTTGTTCTTTTACTTATTATTTCTGCATCCTTGTATTTAAGATGCCTCTATTGTAAGCATATTTTACTGAGTCATATTATGTTTTAGTACAATCTGAAAAATAAAGTTAAAAAAGCTTTCACATTAAAAATAAGTGCTGAAACTAGAGTTTTTACAAATTTTTCCATTTTGGGCCATGTTTATTTTCTTATGTATTTTCTTATCTTCTTTTGGGTTAATCAAATATGTTTTGTTACCTTCCTTTCACATCTTGGCATTTATATAATGTGTATAGCCTTCCAGAGGCTACTGTAGGGATTCAACATCAGTCCTGGATTTATTAAAATATAATACAAATGAGTGAGGTTTTGTTTTACTGATCCCTGTACAATGAAAGGACATTTGCACATGTAGACTTTATCTTCTTTTATGCTATCATATTCATGTATTTTGATTCTGCATATATCTAAAACCCCATAAGACACTACTAGTATTGGTTTAAAAGTCAATATTTATTTACATTTACCTACATATTTATCTTTCCTTTACTGATCATTCTTTCCTAACATTTTTGTTGTTGTTGTTTAGCATTACTTTCTTCAGCCTATTGAACTCTCTTGTGGTATTTCCTTCAATGCACATGAGTGACAGTTTCTTTCAGAAAATACAGTGTTCAAGGCTCTGGATCTAGCTGGAATTTGAAACAACCAAGAGTGAACTTTTTGAACTATTCCATTATTATGAGATCAACAAATTCTAGAGTTTTGGAAATTCTATAGATTAGTTATCCCACGATATTTAACAGGTAAAGTCTAACAGTCTAACAGGAAGAGAAGAATTTAGGGAGCTCCTGTAGATTTTTAAGAGACTAACAGATCAAATATTTTTTTATGAGCCAAACTAAAGTGTGTAGGACTGTATAGACAAAAGACCTATAAACATGAGGAAGAGATTACAAAAAAGTACATGAAAAGGTTAAAGGTGACTTTTAGGGCAGGCAGCACATCATGATAGCACACAGGAAAGGTTTCTGAGTGGCTAGACAAGTTCTGTCTGTGACAGTTCTAAAAGTATCTTAAAACAGTGTCTTCATCAATACTTTTTGGTGTTTTCTGTATTTTTATGATACAAAGATAAAAGTCAGTAAACCTAAACTTCAATATTTAAAATGTTTAAATTTATTTTATGTATTTATAGGCGGGGTGGGGGAGGGCGCAGTGAAGGGAGAATCTCCCATTGTCTTGCTCACCAAACGCCTGCAATAGCTGGGGCTTGGTCAGGCCAAAGCCAGGAACCAGGAACTCAATCCATGTCTCTCCTTAGGCCATCACTTGCTGCCTGCCAGGGTTTGCATGTAGGAAGCTGGAATCAGGAGTAGAGCCAGGACTCAAACCCAGCACTCCAGTGTGGAACATGCACACCCCAGGTGGCATCTTAATGTGAAGTACGTTTTTAATACTAGTTAGGCAAGAGTATCTTGCCCCTTGGAATAGTATACTATTGTCATGGTGTCCTTAATATCTGTTAAGAATCCAGTTGTCAGCTTTATTATTCTTTTAATTCTTTTTTTTCTTCTAGTTAATTTTACCTTTTAATCTTTTGATTTTTCAATTTATTTAATGGTGCACTTTGCTGAGGTTTACTTATATTTACCCATTATTGGATTTTTAAAGTCTCTTGTGTCTGTGGCTTGATCTCTTTCATCAGTTTTGGAAAAGGCTCTTCAAATTTTGCTTCCACCTATTCTTTCTTCTTTTTCTGTCTCTATATCTCATCATCATCTATCTATCATCTTCTATGTAAAACCATTGTGATGATCTACATTATGACAAATATCTCTTCCCTTTTTTCTTTATTTGCATCCCTTTCTCTCTCTTTGGTTAAGTATGAGTGTTCTCTATTGATCTACATTCTAATTCGTAATTTCTTTCTTCAGCTATGTTCAATCTGCTTTTAATTCATTTGTTGAATTTTGAATTTTATTTATAATATATTTAAGTTCTAGAATTTCCTTCTTATACTTTCAAAAATAAATTTTCATTTTCTGTTGAAATTCTCTAACTCATCTTCAATTTTTATGAGCACATTTAGCTCAATCTTTAAAAAACATCTGTGTCTAATAACTGATGTCTAGAGAATTTATATCAGTTGTGGATCTATTCATATTGTCTTCAAACAATATTTGGTCACTGGTTTGTCTTCTGGTATGCTAGCATTTTAAAAATTGAATAATTGAATATTGGACTCCACGTTTTGAAAAATTACAGTTATTTAATGGTCTGGATGATGTTATCTTTTTTTTTTTTTTTTTCAGAGACGATAATGCAAGTAGGCTAGGTAAATCATCATAATCCAACAGGGTTTGAGCAGATTTTAGTTTTTCCAAGAGTGTGAACCCAGTTTGCCTTTATGCTCAGAGTGCCATCTGTCAGGGGTCGTAAAGGAAAGCACAGGGTGTTTGTCAGTGTCCATCCTCCTGTCTAGTTCATGAACTCAGTTTTGTCCCATGAAATTGCTGCAACAAATGCTTCCAGGAGAAAGTGGAGCAGCAGGTTGGTCTAAACTCTTTGTATTTACCTTCTCTTGAAGTCTTGTCTACCAATGCCTTGCTGCTATGGGAGCCCTCTTATTCCTTCAGTTTTATTTTTAAATAATGTTATATATCTTCCCCCAGTTATTCTCTATGAAGTGTTTGTCTAATGGAAGCTAATTTGCCATAGTTGAAAAAGTAATATCTGTCTTTAAACAACTGCTATGTATTGATCATTTACCGAGGCCCTGTGCTCAGACTTTATAGAACTCTCCAGCACGTGTAATGAATTATTTTTACGTTTCTTTGTTTGGTCTCTGTCTCCTCCCTAGATTGTAAACCTAACGAGCCAGCAGGGATCACATCTGCTTGGCTCACCACCATCGTCTACTTATATTGAGTTCAATGGAGGCACCCAGTAAATATTTTGAATGAATTAAAGTAGGTGCTTGGTGTAAGCATTTTCTCTCTTTTATGTCATTTGATCTTTACCATAACCATATTAGGCAGGCATTATTTTCGCTGTTTGAGAGAAGACAGAACAAAAAAATTGAAGAGGGGAGTAACTCCCCAAGCTCATCAAACACTGAATGTTCTGTTAAACGCTTCCTGGACACCTTATCATTGTGCTTTGTACATGCACCAGCTTGTTATTTTTTTAATATGCAGCTATTAAAGTACCCTTCAGTTCCTTCTCTTTATTTTATTCTTCCTCCTTTTTTCATACGCCACATCTTGTTCATTGAGGTTTTCAGTGAGTGAAGTGGAAAAATAATGGACAATGAAGCGGATTGGCTGAGCAGGATGTCTGCAACGCACCAAGAACATGGCACACACTCCTTTCCCCACATGCACAGTGGACGGCTTGGGGACCTGAGTTCGTTTATTTAAAAATAGTCTTTTATTCTAAAAAATATGCTTCGTTTTACGAAATTCTTCTGTTTGCAGCAAAATGGATACAACTGGAGGACATCATATTGAATGAAATAAGCCAGATACAAGAAGACAAATACTGCATTTTATCCCTTATATTTAGGAGCTGAAATTGAGAAACAGACTAAAAGGAAAGAGATAATAAAAAAAGAAAAGAAAGAAATGTCTCTGTGTGTTAGTATTGATGCAAATATAGTTTTGTGAAACGTTGTTTTATACCTTTGTCAAACTGATGGTTAAGAATGTTACACTCTTATGGTTTTAATGATCTGTGATTACTTTAACATTTACTGTATATAGGTGATTTTTTTCCATTTAATGATTGTTTTTAGTCATTGTTTATATTCCCACTTAATTAGGGTCTTTTTGCCCTTTACTTGTTAAACTTATTATTTGGTGAAGTATTAAGCCTTAAGCCTTTTTACTGTAATGTAACTTTAAAGTATGTTATCTCAAAAGCTAAAAAACAAAAAAAGAAAGAAAGGAAGAATGAAAGAGGATGGGGGAAGAGAGGGGGAGGGAGGGGGGAAGAGAATATTAATTATGTTTTTAGAATTGTATCTACAAAGCACACTGAATCTGTTAAAACTAATTACAGATTAAAATTGAAAAATTACAAAAAAAAAAAAATGCTTCGTTTTATAAAGCAGAGTCAGTTCACAGCAAAATTATGCAGAAAGTACAGGGAGTTCCCACACACAGAGCGGTACATTTGTTACCATCCGTGAACCCTCATTGGCTTGCTCATTTTGATCCGTCTACACGGAAACCATCTGGGGAGTGTGTCTGCCCGGTGTCAGCCAGGTGTCAGCTACCTTGCATTGAGTCCTCTTCTGACCTGTGGTTAAAATTGAAAGTCTGTGCTTCTTTGTCAGCGTTTATTCTGTTCTTAAGGTGAGGGCATAAAGTTCACTTACCCCTGAACCTTGACACATTTCAGTATTTGCGTGCTCAAGACCAGGCAGTTAACTTTGATACTGCTTTCTTCAAGGAAATCAGGTACAATCTCGGGAAGCCGTAAATGGTCACATTGTCACGTCGCACCTGAAATCCTTGTGATGCTGCTCACACTCGCAGCGCGCTCTCCTCCTGCCCACCAGCCTAAGGTCTGGTTTGGGGCCCACAACATCTGTGAAGCCTGTTCTAACAGGCTCCATTTCACAACAATTTTTTTCCCCTCTTTGGCACCATATCTGGCATTCAATTGTCCTCCAGAAAGTCATTAACCCTCTCTGAGTCTCAGTTCCCGCATTTGAAAGTGTGGATCAGAAAACTTACTGATAGCAGGCACATAGTGGGCCCATTTGGAAGGCACATAGTAGGCAGCCAGGAAACATCTATATTCCCTCTTTCTTTACCTACTCAGGGAAGATTGTCTGAGGATAGGTATACAGCGTGGAAGACAAAACTATAAAGCAACATAAAAATGTGCCTGGACATAGATTGTCAGTATGACCACTGCGCAGCAAGACAAGGAGTAAACCCATTTGACAGTCATGGAGTCCTGGGAAAGCCAGGAGGAGGCTGAGAGTACACACTTTGAATGTGTGGTGGAGGAGTATGGAGATTTATCTTGCCGTGCGTGAGAGCCACGGTGAAATCTTGAGTGGGTGTGTCCTGTGATGACCGAGGTAATTGAACAGCTCAGACTGCCGTGGGAAGACGCTGGTGGCTGGGGAACGAGTGCAGAGTTATCAGCACGGATCTGGTCTGAGCTGATGCGGCCGTGCCTCGGAAGGCACCAGTGGAAGTGGAACAGAAGTGATCCGTGTGCAAGCTGTCTTTTCAAGTAGTTCTGTGGCTTCCATTTCTTCCACATTCTTTCTCAACACCATGATAGGGCAGGCGACAGGTGTTTACGCGAGAAAGTTCTTCAAAAGTTAGTGGAATTAAGAGCTAAGATTATTCTGGTGCAAACAAAAATTGAAATGCGTGCACAGGTTTTTCATAATACACACTTTCAGGAGCTTTCTGAAGACCCCTTCCAGGTATGAATTTCGAAATTTTCAAGTACTAAAATAAACATCTTTTAATTGCACTTTCAATAACTTTTTTGAAATACCCTCATGTTTTTTTCTAACTTGTTGAGGTTTTTAAAATATGTATTTAAAAGTAAATGAAGACGGGGCCAGCAGTGTGGCATAGCGGGTAAAGCCACCGCCTGCAATGCTGGCATCCCATATGGGTGTCAGTTCAAGTCTCAGCTGCTCTGCTTCCAATCCAGCTCTCTGCTGTGGCCTGGGAAAGCAGTGGAGGATGGCCCCAGTCCTTGGGCCCCTCCACCCGCATGGGAGACCCAGAGGAAGCTCCTGGCTCCTGGTTTGGACTGGCCCAGTTCTGGCCGTTCTGGCCACTTGGGGTGGATGAACCAGTGGATGGAAGACCTCTCTCTCTGCTTCTGCCTCTCTGATAACTCTGCCTTTCAAATAAATAGATAAATCTTTAAAAAAGAAAGTAAATGAAGATGATAAAATGTACCTCATTTGAGGGTTAAGTTATAAAAGCATTGTAAGGCAATGAACTGACAAGTCTACCACTCACCTCAAAGAATCGCCTAAAATATGAGTACAATATAAATAATTATATATAACATAATATTAGATCAAAACTATTTTTGATATAATATAGTGCTATTCTATTCTGGAGGCAAATAGCATAGCTATGAAAACCACTGAGAGTTCTCTTTCGGCACAGGCAGAAAGGATCAGATACTTGTTAGCATCAGTGTCTTGTTCCAGAACGGGCAAGGGGAAAGATGTGGTCATGGAGAATGCAGAGTTGTGTTCATGCAGAATTGACTATGGCTCTCTCAGATGTGGAGCAGACAGAAATGAAGCTGGGAGACCTACCTCCTTCATTCTTGCTCATGGATCCAGGCCCAAGCCTTCCTTCTCTGTGTGCAGTGGTATAAACTGAACAGAGAAATGTCAGTATGCAACCAACTGAAGAACTTGAGGAGAAATATGTTGGGATGTGGTGAGATTCAGGAAAGGATGCAAAAGTGAATCACTTTCAGGGAACTTGGGGACTTGAAGAGGGATGCCTGCTGAGCTGGCAGGGAACAGGACATCAGGTGAACAGTGCAAGTCTCTGTGAAGGGCATCTCCCGCAAAATTTGTTTCTAGAAAGCTCCTTTCCTTATGCATCCATGGTAATATCTCAGATAGCTAGCCTTTCCCTTTATCTATCAGAGATAGCCAAGGGGTCAAGGAAGAGAGAATCTCAATCTCTCCAGCCATTTCTTTAACACTAAAAACAGCATTGGGGAAGAGTTAGGAATACAGATTGTTATGGGTTTAATTGTGTACTTCCAAAAGACACATCGAAGTCCTAATTCTAGACTCATGTGAATGTGGTGTTACTTGGAATGGTGGTCTTTGCAGATGTGGTAAGTTGAGATCAGATACTTGAGGATGTGCCCTGAGTCAATGACTGCTATCCTTCTAAGAGAGAATTCCAGACAGTCACACAGGGAAAGGATCATGTGAAGATGGACGCAGGGACTGGAGGGACACATCTAAAGAATGTTGGTAGCCACTGGAAGGTGGAGAGCAGTAGAGATGGTTTCCCCCCTAGAACCATCAGAGGGAACATTTCCCTACGGACCTCGGCCTCTGGAACAGTGACACATTAAATCCCTTTGGTTGTTTGTAAGCCACCCATTTCATGGTTATATAGACATAGGAAACTAGTGTCCTAATACTCCATCACTAGCCCACAGAGATGCAGAGATGAAGCCAGGAGGCACCTAAGAAGACTCTGGCCCTAATTATGATTCAGGATCTCCAACCCAATGGGACCCTTCTGAAGCAAGCGGAGTTCCTTCCATGACCCAGATGGTGGTGGTTTCCCTTTCAGATCTCAATGAGCACTTTATGCACTAATTTACCCTTCTAGGATTCAGTACTTTCTGATGGTCCGAAGATAACAATCCTTATAACCCTTGTCCAGGAATGTTGCATGGTTTCTTAAAAATTGGTCCTTGAGGGTGATACAGTTAAGGAGTCAGGGGTACAAGAGATGTTGAGTTTGAGTATTATATGACTAGAAACCAGAATCCCACAGTTACATACACACAGTTAAAGATGAGGAGGAAACAAGGGATTTCCAAAAGCCCAGAAAATTTCGGGCAAAGTGAAGAAGTTGCAGTGCAGTCCATCCTGATAGATCTGAGGTCCCCTTACTCCGGGAGTTCCTGTATTTCACTGAATGTGCCGAGGAGATGTTGTCACCTGGATTATTCCAAATTCATGTCACATTTTGGAAATAATTGTATCACTGAGTGGCTGTCAGTTTGGCATGAGATTGGAGCTCTTCTTTGAGTAGTGGTAATGGGTTTATGGGTTTGTGTTGACTCAGCCCACTGTCTCACCCCAGTATTTATCACAGCCATTTCTGGAAAGGGGAAGGGAAGTTCACACTCATTAACTAGACCACTTGGGCGTTTAGCCCTGACGTTGCTGTCTTTAGACTTGATTACCAGTTCTCAAGAGAACCGTCAAGCTCAGCTACCATTTGTTGATACCCCTTGTGGCCCAGACCCTAAGTGTTCTTGTGTTGTCATCCTGCTGATTCTCATCATTGAAGTGGACTTTATACATAAAATCTGAAAGGCTCAAAGACCTGCAGTAAGGGAGATTGGAATACAGCGAGGCCTCCCTACAAGGACCTGTTATTTGCCCTGTTATAACATTTAATATGATGAAACACAGTGCTTACCAAGGGGAAAAAGATACCTTTATGCAGTTCCTGTGCTTTGTACATTGTTGGCCCAAAACACCACACTGTGCAGCTGCTTCTACCCGCCCCGTGCCTTCTTGGGAAAAGCATTTTGGTGTGGTTGGCAGGATTTCAGCACTGTGTGTTACTATTGGAAAAAAAATATGAGTCAGGAATTTAGTTGGACTTGGATTCAGCCCTTTTGGCCTGCATGTAGAGAAGGAAGTCCAAATCTCTGAAACCTGGAGAAGGAAGCTTCTGGACCTGAACCAGGGTGACTTTTCTTCAAGAAACACCCCAATACTGAAACAAAGAACAAAATCTCTGCCTCTTTCCTGGCCCCTTCATTTATAAAACCATTTCTCTTGCTTTTCACCTGGCTGGCACTTGCTAGACATTTTGTAGGTGCCTGGAATTCCCTCTCCAGGAAAGCCACCTTCCATCTCCTGACTGAGTTCGGTGTCCCTCCCATGTTTGCACAGTCATTAACTTGCCCTTTAGGGACTTCTTTTCCTGCTAAACTGAGCTACTCAAGGTCAAGAACAGGTCTTATTCTTCTAAGAAACACTAATCCCTAGCAACTGTTGCGTGAATAAATCAATGAAGGTGGCCAGTCCAAGCCTTCATGATGAGTATAAGATTAGGATATAAATCCAGGGTACAGAGAGAACCGATAGCTCTGACCTCAGGTTTCAGAAACTTCTCCCCACTCCCCTAGCCCTTAGAGCTTGATCCTTTCATGGCCTCTTCAGTGATGATACCCAAAACACCTTGGGGGTTTCACCTTTGTGTATGAAGTGGGAGACTTCAAAGGAGTTCAGCTGCTAAGGTTGGGACCATATTCATTCTAGGACACTGACAGCCACGGGTCCTGAGTTGGTGGGTTCCTAGCAGGGAGGCAGAACAGTACCACTGCATTTGTGTGGCTCAGGGTGCTCACGGTTGAGGAAATAGGCACCCTAGGATGCTTCCTTCCCATCCAAGTCCATCGAACAATGTGAGCTTCTTGAGTTAATCCCACCAGTGCAGAAAGGCAGCTCGGAGGTAGCCCAGACAACCCGGTGCCATCCCTGAGATGACACAGCCCAGGGTGAGAAGGCAGCAACTGGGGAAGGCCAGTCACCTCCTTGCAGCAATCTGACTATGCAAAGGGTAACAGACGTGCATGAGACAGCCTGCTCCAGCCTGGCTGTTATCTGTTCAACTTTTCTTGCCAAGTAAGTCCTCTGTGCCAGACCCTGCGCATGGACAGAGGCCAGGGGCTGGCACAACCATGGAGACCAGTTGTTTGGGAACCCTCACCAGCAGGTCATCTCCATGCTACACAGATGGCTCAGGATGGCAAGGGACCTCTTGCTCTCAAAGTTCCCTGTGGGGTGCTGATGTCCTGGGCTCTCTTTTTTCCCTCTGGGTGCTCTTCCTGCTTGCCCTTTACCCACAGATTCACTGAACAATGTGTAAAGCAACTCGAGATCAGGGGTTGGTGGCCAGACAGGCTGAAGGTTGAAGTGCTTTATCTTGCGCTTTCGAAGTTGTTTGTTCTCTCTGGGCCACATTTTCTTCAACTATGTGTTGCAGCTAGTCGTGATGATGAAAGCTGAGGTTCTCCACCCTGACTGTGCTTTGGAATTCCCCAGGAAGCTTTAAAATCCCCACACTTGTCTCCCACTCCCTGCCCAGATCAATTAAGTCAGAGTCTTTGGGGGGAGAGCTCAGTATTTTAGAACTCCCCAGGTGATGCATAAGTGCACATAGGTTGTGACCACAGGAGTAGAGATAATGTATGTGAAGGTACTTCAAGCCACCTGTGGAAAAGGTTATTAATAACTCACTATTTTGATGGAATTTTTTCTTGAAATCCATTTATATGAGGGGTCTTTTAAAAATTCATGAAAAATGCATATTAAGAAAAAAACTAACGTGGGTTTCAAAAAGTCTTGAATCAAAATAAACTTTTAATTCCATTTCCTATGGTATTTTTTGAAGTTCCTCTGTATTATTTGAATGGCACACTGCTTTCAGAATATAAATAGCATTAATAAATGATACTCATGATGCTATTAGGTTATTGCTGACTTTGCTCTTCTGACAAGAAAAGAAGTCTGGTTATGGGGCTAACATATCCCTATTAAAGTACCCAGAGCACACGTAAGCTACTCAGTGAGATGATAGTGAGAAGAATTTAAACCACCAAGCCCTGGGAGGCGCAAGTTCTTTAAAACACCAGTGCATGCACTCACTCACTCTTGTATCCCATGGCATGACCTCCAGACAGGTGTGCTTCGTAGAGTCTGGATCAGTGCCAGGTGGAGAACATTTCTAGTTGAAGCTCAGTGCCCTCCCTTCCAGTAAGATGGGTGTCCCAGGAGCTAGCTATCAACCTTGGCGTCTCAAGTTACCTTTGCTGTGCAGTAAATGGATGAGTCACAGTTCATCCCAGCAGGCCAGCTGGGAGCAGCCCTGTGCTGTTCTGTCTGGTGGCTTAGGCAGTTGTGTCAATGCCCTTGGTGCTCGTGCTAGTCATGAAGTTGCACTTGACCTCCTAATCTTAGTTTATTGATTGTTTGGTTAGAGGGACTGGTGTTGAGCTATTCTTGGCTGTTTTAGGGCCCTGCCATGATAAGCTTAATTAGGGTGACAGGAGAGCAAGCAGCCCTGCTGTTTGGGAGATATTGGGTCAAGTAGATGAGTGGATCATTGAGAGCCACAGACAACTCCCAAGGTCAAGCTCCACTTCAGATATCAGTTCTCTTCTTTCTCCAAACTAAATATGCTCTGGGTGTTGCTGGTCGAAGAGCCTACTGTAGGTTACTGTTTTTGTCTGTCCTGGTTTGGGGTGGAGGGAGGGTAGCTTTAGTTTTAAGCCAACTGTTTCTGTATCTCTCAAATAGACTCACTTCTTTGGTTTGCAAACTACCCAAGTCTGAGGTGGAATTAAGCGATACGGCATTAATGCCTAGGTGATGGCCACAGCCTCCTACCAGGGATTTCACAGTCCCTCCTGCCTCACAGAGCAGCCAGAATTATCTTTTCTAATCACAGCTTAGATCTTTTCTCACTGATGTTTGCAACCCTTCCCTGATTCGCCATTACTGTCAAGGATCAAGCATCACTTTTTGACTTGTGTGGTCTCCTTGCCTGGGGCAGACTGGTGGCCATCTGACTTTCTACCTCATCTTGCTTCAGATACCTGGAATGCTTCAGCTCCAAGTCTTGAACCACAGTCTTCCATGCACTGGGGCACTTTCTTAAGTGTAGCTAATTCAGACTTCTTTGCAGTTTTCAGCTCAACTGTGCTTCCTTGGGGAAGTCTTTCCTGCCTCCCTGACGTACAAGCCCATCATGCTGTGAGTTTCCAACTTCACACTTCTCAGGCTTTATTGGGACCCCTTATTAACTGGAATTTAACTTTCATACTAGAGGGACCCCAGCCATGCTCCTCCTCTCACTAGTCTATCTACAGAACCAAGCCAGAGCATGCATTTTGAATGAACTTCAAAAGCACTTGCCAGAGACAAGATAAAATCAAAGAGTCACAGGAAGAAAATGCCATTTGGATAAGAAGCAAGATCTGGCTCACAGCCAAATAGTTATCCTTTTCTGTGAGGTTCACAATAATGGGGAAAGTCCCTGTCTTAGTCCATTTGCTGATGCTGGGTAATTTATAAACCATAGATGTTTATTTGGCTCATGATTCAGGAGGTTGGGACATTCAAGAATATGCCTAGGGCCTCCATGCTTGCATGTGGAACAGCAAGCACGTGTGCTCGAGCGTGCCTGAGACAGAGAGCCAATTGGACCCAACTCATCCTTTTCATCAGGGAGCCACTCCCATGATAAATGTCTCAGTCCACTTGGGAGGGCAGAGCCCTCCATATAACCTCATCATCTCTTGAAGACCTCACTTCTCAACACTGTTATAGTGACAATTACATTTCAATGTGAGTTTCGGAGGGGACACTCAAACCATAGCAGTCTTTTAAAGTATAAGGTATAATGTTAGATATTTTATCTATATGAAATATGTATACTGTTGATTATTATCATTTTTCTCAATTTTTTTTTGCTGGAGTGTCAAAGAAGTGAATGACTCAGAACAGGCATAGTAACTGACAATTATTTAGCACCTACAGTATGCCAGGCACAACATCCCTATGATGCATTCACCATTATTATTTCAATTTTGTGAATAAAGCAACTGAGAAATATAGGCCATTAGGTCATTCATTTAGTGCTGTGGCGCTGGTAGGTTGAAACCATATTTGAAACAAGGTAGTTCTTCCAAAGGCAAACAGCCATTCTGCCAGCAATGTCTCTGTAAAGAACTGCCTACCATCTTCCAAACTTTAGGGTCTCCCACATTTGCAGGAAAGCACCATGAGCAGTGGACTTTACGTCCTGCTCTCCAGGGATACAGCTATTGTTAATGTTCCAAAGACAAAGGGTAGGGCTTGACTTCCCGCTTCTGTGAATTTTTTCCTGAAGTGTTTATTACATTATCAGTGACTAAGTAATTGTGGCCATGAGGAAATACAAAGGTGTTTCTTTATACATGGTACGATCTTCGACTTCATAGAATGGACCCGTAGCTTGGTCAACCATTTTGTGATCCATAATTGTGCTGACCTGAAATTGTTCTGGGACTTTGGGGAAGCTGCTATCACTTGCAAGATGAAGTAATGCCTGTTACCTCTTTGGATTGGTTTCATTTTGCCTTAAGACAAATTGGCTTGGATCAAAATAGCTTACACATCTCTTATAGTAAAGCAGTGCAGAATTTCCTTTCTAGAAATGACAACCAACCGTGACATCGCCCAGTCCGTTGTGTATTACCTAATGGTGGGATAAGTAGACCAAGCCTTAGCCTCTTTCCTTGCTAGTCTTTTGACCCTGGTCATATATAAACCTCTTTGAGTGCCACCTCTTTTTCCTTCAAAGTGATCCTGACAGGGTTTTTGCTCCTGGACTCTTCAATGCCTCAAATGAGATACCATGGAGAAGCCACCAGGCTCAGGCAAGCACACAGTGGTCCTCACCTGCACATTAGCCAGACTGACTAAATGTTCTTTCTTGTATTGATTGAATTATTGATTTTTTTAAGATTTATTTATTTATTTGAAAGGCAGAGTTACAGAGAGAGGAGAGGCAGAGGCAGAGGCAGAGAGAGAGAGAGAGAGAGAGAGAGGTCTTCCATCCACTTGCTCACTCCCTAGTTAGCTGCAACAGCCAGAGCTGTGCCGATCTGAAGCCAGGAGCCAGGAGCCAGGAGCCAGGAGCCAGGAGCCAGGAGCCAGGAGCTGCTTCTGGGTCTCCCACGCGGGTGCAGGGGCCCAGGGACTTAAACCATCTTCTACTTCTTTCCCAGGCCATAGCAGAGCTGGATCAGACTCGAATCCGTTCCCATATGAGATGCCTGCACTGCAGGCTGCGGCTTTACTTGCTATGCCACAGCGCTGGCCCCCTTTCTTGTATTTAAATGAGCACATGGTGAGATCTTGGACTCCCAGCTTTCCAGAGGTGAAGTTTCAGTTACTTCACACTGAAAACAGCAATGAAGCTAAATGGAAAATAAGTGATTTGAAGACTGTCAGAGACACAGGGTGTAATCTCTAAGAATCATTTTTCCTTCTTATTGATCCTGAATTTGGGGAGTGGATGATACAGATTCTTCTTTTTAAAACAGTCGATGTAGCCAACTTTTTAAAGGTTTGATTATTTAAAGGTTAAAAGGAGTGAGGAGAGGGAAAGGTTAACAATCATTTGATGACAATTCAAACAGTGTAAGTCAAGGCAATGATAACAGAATAAAATCCATCCCCGTTCCCTGCCAGGGACAGTGACTGTCATGTGGACAGAACCCAGAGAAAACACTTGGACAATATCGTTTGCTGAATACAATTCCTGTACCTAAGTCAAAATCATTATTTTCATGGGCCCTCCACCAAGGCATAGAAATAATTTTGTTATTACAGGCCCAAATGTCTAGAGACGATTCTAGAGGAGGACTTGCTGAATGGGTCTTTTGGGTCTTTTTGTCATTTAAAGATAAATGTTGATGAATGCAGTGAGAAATCACCTGTGATGTTCAGGCACGTGGGAGTCCCAGACACAACACCATGGGATCTGTTCCTCTTTTCTCTGAGAAATGGAATCTCCCCTGTGTGTCTGTACTGTTGCACAGCACCACAATTTTACTTTCTGACCCTATGCATAGTGTTGTGGGTAGGACTGGGCCCCATCCCAGTGATCTTCCAGTCATTTGCCTTCTTCATCTCTGGGAGGCACTGAGGGTTTCTGCAGAAAACCACAAGCAGGCCCCCTGTTCCCAATATTCTGAGTTTCCAAGGAGGTATTTTTATTGTTATTGGCTTAAAATTCACTAGCAGGTGAAAGGTGATTCTGTACATCTGTAGTTCTGGAGGAGAATTGCTTGCTTACGAGATGAAAGCAAGACTGGAGCAGTGCTCTGTGACAGTGGGAAGACCCGGGATCAGTGATTTTTTTTTTTTTTTTTTTTGGACAGGCAGAATGGACAGTGAGAGAGAGAGAAAGAGAGAAAGGCCTTCCTTTTGCCGTTGGTTCACCCTCCAATGGCCGCCACGGCTAGCGCACCGCGCTGATCCGATGGCAGGAGCCAGGTACTTATCCTGGTCTCCCATGGGGTGCAGGGCCCAAGGACTTGGTCCATCTTCCACTGCACTCCCTGGCCATAGCAGAGAGCTGGCCTGGAAGAGGGGCAACCGGGACAGAATCCGGCGCCCCGACCGGGACTAGAACCCAGTGTGCCGGCGCCGCAAGGCAGAGGATTAGCCTAGTGAGCCGTGATGCTGGCCCAGGATCAGTGATTTTTAACTGGGAGAAGCTGTGCTGACTGATACCCTCGAAAGCCACAGGAAACTGCTAAAACTTCCCTCACTGCTGCTTCCCTAAACGTGGTAGTAGACACTGGCCTATGTGTTAGGGTTCATTTACCTTTTGAAAAAAGAGAAGAAGAAAGCACCCAAAAATATCTCCACTGATATTCATTCATTCATTCATTCATGAAATTTGCATATCAACAGGCAAAATCTCTGTTGGTTGCTATGGTGATCAGAATCAGGCCCCCAGTGAGGCGAGTGAGACTGTCACTTCAGGGGCATCATTGAAGGAGATGCGAAAACAAAACCACAAGCAAAATCAACCTCAGGAAGCAAGAGAAATAACACCTTAGTGCAACATTTTAAGATGTCAAAATTAAGGCAACGCAAACTATGTTGAGAAAAATACCAGCATGTCTAATAAATTCAGAATCAGTAAGAGTACTTATGTAAGGTCATATTAGAGCAATGAGGCAAAGAGAAAGAATAAAAGAAAAAGGGAAAGGAAAAGGAAAGATACTGACTCTGCCTTTAGTTAAAATGTAGATGTGCATCATAGACTTCTTGCCCTCACTTTTGTAAAATGTCCTGGTAAAAAGGTATTATGCCTCGGCTTTTTAAATGTTGTGTCTGAGGCAGGCACCTCATTGACTTCCTGCTGGTCCAAGCCATGAAGTGAATTTGGAGAACTTGCTTTCAGGAGTATATGGTAGTACAGGGGAGTATCTCTCACCCAAAGTGCTTGGGACCGGAAGTGTTTTGTATTTTTGAATTTTTTAGATTTTACATTTTCATATATATATATATATAATGAGATATCTTGGGGATGGGACCCAAGTCTAAACATTAAGATCATTTGTGTTTCATGTACTCCTTACATACTAACCTGGAGATAATTGTATACAATATTTTTTGTAATGTGTGCACAAAGCAAAGTCTCATGGTCTGGAATTTGCCACTCGTGGCATTGAATCAGTGCTCAAAATGTTTGGATTTGGAAGCATTTCAGATTTCAAATCTGGGGATGAGGGATGTTCTTCTGGTCCAGGAGCACCAACTAATCCCTATAGAAACTACAGTATTACCAGGTACAAAGTGATAAATGCAAGAAAGAGGTTGTAGACACTGACAGAGGTTCTAAAAGGAAGGAGACTGTATTTCTATTTGGAGGTCAGTGAAGGTCTTGGAAGAGGTCGTGTTTAAATAGGATCCTCCCATGTTCTTAATAGAGGGAATAGTCCAGAAACTCAGTCAAGCGTTTAGGTGAGGAAAAGCGTAACTAGGTCAGAATAAGGGAAGGGAATTCATAGGCTATAAATGGAGAAGGTATGCCGAGTGCTGCTGAAAGTGCTTGTTTATTCGGCAGCATGTCTGGGAGCCTTTTCCGTGGCGACCGAGGCCTCCTAGAGCTGATTCATTTTACAACCACCTCCTATAAACAAGACCCTTCTTTCCAGACCTGTGGATGCAGACAGAAGCCAATGTGTGGAAACGAGGGAATAAATCACACGTGTGCATGGTGAAGGACGTGTGTTGTACCGCAAAGGTGTCTTCATTCACCAAGTTCAACCTGGCCTCCAGGGCTGATGTCTGACTCAGCAGCAGGATTGTGCAGTGACCAAGATCTGTGCCAATGACCCAGATCCTAAATGCAGAAACCCAACTGCTAGAGGTCACAATTACCCAAAAACAGAAGAGAAAGTCAGAAAAGTCAGACTCTCCTGAAAATTGATATTGAGACAGACACAGGGCTGGACAAGGGATTTGCTTCTGAATCCTCTAATTCCTTCAGGGCTCACCGTCCTTTGTTTACTACTAACCACCTTCAGTTGATCAGATTCAGATTTCAAGAGGTTGATTTGACCCACTTCTGTGTTTTGAACAAGCTGATCTGTAGTGAATCTACACCAAGGCAACCCAGAGGAGCAGGGAGCTGGCAGGCAGACCCTGCTCCAGCAGGGAACTCTTGGGGGCGGAAAGGGGGAAAAGAGGGAATATTCATAAGAATGAGGTCACCTGACCCCCTAGACTGTGTGTGTGGGCAAGCGATAGTGTGGTCACCATAAGGAATTATTTATTGAGTTAAAAAATAACAGCACAAACTCTAAAAATTGCATATTTCTAAAACTAGCTCACAGTTAGATAATATTTAATTGAGAGGAGAGAACTGAACCATTTGAAGATGAAATTTATGCCTTTTTATGTCCCCCCAAAAACACTCCTACTCCTTTTGCAGGCAGGGCTATGGTTCTTGTCTCCAGCTGGATGGATTCAGTACCTATATCGTTAAAACTGATCCTTCACCCAGAGGCCCTACCTTCTCAGAAAGCTGAATGATCAAGTTACCAATCCAGAAAAACAATCTATTTTAAGAATGAAAATGTTTTGGCCTGAAGTGTATTAATTGACTTACTTTCAACAGAGTGATAGAAAACAATTTTTCACAGACTCAGAGGATGCGAGCCTTGAAAGGAAGTATGGCTGTCATCCTGTGGCTGTCAGATGCTTTGCAGACACTTGATAGCAGTGAAATTCTTTCTCCAGGGCAGGCAGATCTGCTCCCACAGGATATGAAAGAGACCAGAGGGACCTGCCTTGACCAGAGTGGGGTAAGGGCCCGAAAACCTCAAAACACTGTTTTCGCCCAATCCTAAGTGAGGACAACTTAAAAAGCAAAAAAAACAACACAATAAAAAAAATCCCAAGGAAAGCAAAAGCCCAGAAAATTGAGATGATTTGCTTGAAGTCACACAGATGTAAGGGATGGGTTGAAGATAGTGCTCCTGACTCCAGCTTCCTGGCTCTTCCTGCTGTGCCCACATATAGGATACCAAATCCATCCAAATGGAGCCATTTCCCATTGCAGTGTGCATATGTGCCCACATGTTTGTGGATTTGCCTCAATTCTGCTAAAGTCAGTGCTCCCCAGAATTTTTCATAACAGAACCCACAGATGGTATTGGTGAAGCACCCTTGGGTAAATAAAGCACACTAGTCTCACAGGACTGGTTGGCTTCAAGCCCAGCCCAGTGTGAGAGGAAGGTCTAGGCTGTAGAGTCTGGCTCACTACTCCTCCAGAGAAAATGAAGAGAGGAATAGAGACTTTGACATGATCATGTTTTGTTTTCTAGCACTTTCTCCTTAGCAAGACCTATGCACCTAGGACAGTGAGTGTCACGTGCTCAACAAAGTCAACAGAGCCCACCTGGAGTAAAGCATGTAGCCATACTATTTTCACAGGAAAAATGTTTTTCTTACAGCTTATTTAGCTAAGCCTCCCGCAGCTCCAGTAAAGGCTATGGTGGAAATAACACTGGATAAGGTTATGAAATAAGCATCTGGTTAATGCTGTCAAACACAGAGCAATCATGTTACCAGAGAATGGGGAGGCATCGTGGAGAAGGGCTATCCGTACTCTCTCCTACAAAATGAGTAGGGTTCTACAAGTAGAGAAAAGAAAAAGGGCTATGCAGATGGAAGCAACAGACTGAACAGAGCCATCAAGCTGAGACAATTTAAAACTTGTTAAGGGGAAGTTTGGTTGTTTGCAAGAGAATAACAACCATAAAGAGGCACATTGGAAAAATAGGGCAGACAAAGACTATGGAAGCCCAGGGGGCTGTACCAAGCAGGCTGGAGTTCAGTCTCTATTCATTCCTAAAACAAGATATTAGACACCAACTGGGTACTAGACACTACAGTAGATATTGGGGTTGCCAGCATAAACTATAGCTCCAGAAGTGGGGAAGAGATAAAAAGACGCAACATGTCATAGGTGTGATTATTGAAATCTGTATCAGAAGTAATCAGTAAGAAGTGGGTGGCTGTAGTCAACTCTATAAGGAGTTTAAGAAAGCATTCAGGAGGAAGTGGGTGGAGGCATTGGAGGTTTAAGAAAATCGGACCATTGGCCCAGAAACATGATGAGAGATGCATTTTAGCTTCTCCATAGTTTGGAGAGAAGAGCATTTGGAGACTAGGATTCCAGTAGGGAGCTCATTGCATGCTCCACAGAGAGATAATGAGGGTAATGGCAACAGCGATGGAAAGGAAGAGTTCAGTATGTTGGGATGATCCATACATCAACTCAGGCCATGAATGAATTGCACTGTAACTACCCTCAAGAAAGTCTAATTCACTTAGTTAACCCCTGAGACCAAAGGTCTATTTTGTCAGCTACATAGGAGCCCCTCCAAAGATTGCTATACTCCATATTCCCTAACTCACAAACTTCTCCCATCCCCATAATAAGGGGCTGTTACTTTACCCACTCAGTCTTAAATAAATGACTTCTCTATCAATACACACCTTTTAAAACCATCTCCTGTGTTTCAACTAAGATCCTTCATAATCCATTTTTTCTTCCCAAAATAACCAAATAGCTGTCAAGAAGATTTATGAGAGCTGTAAGTAGTAATCTTCAAATGTTTGAAGATTTAATCATGAGGCTTAGATGCATTCTTTGTATGGATAGAAGGCAAACCTTTCTGCCTCTGACCTCCAGGAATTTGCTATATGTAATGATAATAAATCCAATAAATCTTTGAACAATCCTAGATGTACCCCCCTTCATACATATTTGAGCTCAGAGATGAGTGAAGAAAGATAGTTTCAAGGAACTACCCTGGAGATCAGGGTCTTACAATAGAGCTGAAAGAAATTTGGAGAAGTTGTTAAGAATGAGCAAGCTCAAACTGTTGAAATCTTTATTTAGAATATAGTAAGTTTATCTTCTGTATATAAAGATAATTGAAAATGAATCTTGATGAAGAATGGGATGGGAGAGGGAGTGGGAGATGGGATGGTTGCAGGTGAGAAGGAGGTTATGGGGGGAAAAGTCACTATAATCCAAAAGTTGTACTTTCGAAATTCATATTTACTAAATAAAAGTTTAAAAAAAAGAATGAGCAAAAGGCAAAGCCTTTTTCCTGCTCAATATGTGAGATGAAGGTGGTTCATGCTGATAGGTTGTAGGGGTTGTGGTGGGGGTGGGCAAGTAGCCTAGATTTGGGTCAGTGGATAGCCTTTGTCCTAAAATGAAAATTTGCACGTAGTAGTTACTTAATAAGTGTTTATGAAACTGAATTCCAAAGGAGCAGAATATGGATGAATATAAGAAAAAATTTTCTAACAGAACTGCCCAGTCATGATAACTGGAGAAGCAAAAAAGGTCTGCAGCCATTGCTGCCTTCTCCTTCCTCTTCCTCAACCCTCCTCTACCACTACCTTTACCATCACTGCCTCCTCCTCCACCACCACCTCCACCACCTCCGTCACCTCCTCCTCCCTCCTTTCCTCCTACCTCTCCTCCTCCTACTTCTCTTCCTGTTTCATCATCATCATCATTGTCATCATCATCAGATCAGTAGAGTACAGGTTCTGGTCATCTGTTCTATTTTTGTTGGGGCATAGGGCACCGAGAGTAGAAGATCGATAATGGAACACTTGCTGGGATCCAATGGCGAAATTTATTAGAGGCAAGAGTGAGGAGTTTTCATTGTGTCTGGATAGCTTAATTTAGGATTTTGTTACAATTAAATGCCAAGATTTAAACGGTGTTTTGTGGAGACTCATTTGGCAACACTGAAATGAAAGGAATGTAAGGGAAAGAGAAAAGAGTCATGAAATCAGGTCAACACGTGTTTGCTCAGAAGTAGGGGAAGGACTCTCTGAACCGAGGATGGAGAAAAGGCAACAAGAGCAAAACAGTGAAGTGTGAGGGGGCCACTGAAATGGTCTGAGAGGCAGTGTGTGGGTAACTCAATGCCAGTTCTACTGATGGAAATGGAACATTGAAAGGATCATCTCACACACACACACGCACACACACACACACACACACACACAAGATGAAGATGAGACGAAAGGCAGATGAGTTGCTCTTTTAGAAATGCTTCAAAATATATGTCCACCATGGCTGCATCATCAAGACTTTAAACATGTCCAAGCAGAAGCTCTTTGGTCGTTTGCGGATAATTTATTACAAATAGTGGTGGAAGTGCTAGCCTTAGGAAGTAATGCACTATTTTATACAAATGAATATGGATTCCAAGTTACGGCTTTAATAACCCTCACAGTGTTCACACACATCCAGACAGGCCTTCCTAAGTGAGAAGGAAAGGCAGAGATGTAGCTAATTTATCCTAGCCCCGAGTACACCCATGGGAGCACATCACACATTAACTGTAGCATGCCATTTATTTCACATGTAAGATAGAAGCGATAGAAGCGAATCATTGGTGTAAGAGATTAAGGCCTGAGAATTTCTTTGAGTGTATCAAAGACCACTCAGTGAATCAGTCAGAAATAATTGGCTTTTATCACAGGCCTCTGCTGTTGTGCCTAAGAGCCCATTGTGTTCTCTTTGGCTGCCTGACAGTTACGTGAAGGTACCCGAACTTCTTCTTTTACACATGTGTGAATGAATGATTGGAGCCTTAAAACAACTCAACCTGGCCTGGCCTTTGATTTAATCTGGGTCCATCTTCACCCAAGGGGAGCATGTGCTTTGGACCCAGTCCTAGTTTTGAAGCTTAGTGCTTCTTCTTTTCTCAGGTAACAATACTAGTTGCAAACCAAGTCAGACAAATGGCTGCCCAACTAACTTTCCCGACTTTGTTAAATGTCCTCCTAATTTAACCAAGGTGTCAGAGGAAAACAAAATCTGGCCTTTGAGTCTCAAATGGATTGCCTCACATTCCATCCCAGGGAGTTTTGCACCCTTTTGCCTTCTGGATTCTGGACTGAGGGAAAAAAAGTGTGTCTTGATATTGCTGGTCAAGTCCCAGTTCCTTCTGCTACAAATATTGAACCTGTGTTTAAATATATGCATCACTTTGTTGTCTGCCATCGGTTTTCTCAAACATTGGGTCAGGGTGTCAAAAATCAGCTCCTGACCTTGATATTCTCTCTCCCTCCCTCCCCCCCTCCTCTCTCACACACACACACACAGACACACAGTCCTTATATCCTTATATGTACTTTATGCCATTTACTGAAGACCTGAATAGTTTATATCACAACAATGCAAAGAGATTAAGAAGACTGAAAATTTATGTCATACAGTTTTTTCCCATCAAATGGGGACTATACCAAGTAGCTCTACATACTCCCCACCCTTCTGCCCAGATCCTCACTGGTAAAAAATAATCGTACCTTCGTTTTCTTACATAGAGCAATTCAACCCTGTGGACTAACTTTTCTTTCAAAACTGTCCTAGGACCTTCCCACTCAATTCTTCACATCATCCTGCCTCATAAGAGAAACTTTAAAGCCATCTGCTTCACCTATTGTCCCCTCCACTTTATTATAGTAAGATTGTTCACAACCCAAATGAGCAACACAACCTGGTGACTAACCAGCCTTGACGATTAGGAGGCAAGTCCTAACCTCCAGCCTTAATTCTCTCTCTTACAGCTGGAGGCAACTGCTTTTTGTCTTTCATCCAGAAACCAAGAATGTAGAATTCCTCAACCCTTAACAAACACTGCATCTCAGAGATTGTCTGCTTCTTGGTGAGGAAGCTGTCTTTAATCTTTCCCCAACTCTTGAGGCCATTTGTTGGCAGTGAAAAGATGGGACGTGAAGCAAGAGAAGTGGTCACTTGGAAAAGCTCTCAGCAACATAGGGGTAAGAAAGAAAGGGCACTGATGGGAAGGTGCATGGGTAGAGTTGAGGTGACACCTTTGAAGGTGACTCAGAGAAGGGATCGTGGTGCTTGACTTGGCTGGAAGCTCTTTGAGAATAACTTGGAAATTTACTAAAAATTGAAAACCAGGTACAGTTCTACTGGGTGATCACTCCTGTTTGTTTTACTCCGTTGCTGATGTGCAGCAAGTTGGCATTTTTCCTTCCTCGTCTCTATCTCTTTAAATTATGATCAGCATTTCCAGTGAATATTTGTTTAGTATCAAGGATAGGGTAAGAATTTGGAGAGTAGACTGGGAAGAAAAAGTCTGAACCCTGGAGATGGAAACTCTTTGGAGTCTTTCTCTGAGATGCTTCTGGGGCTGCTGAGCTGGGTGACTTTAATTCAAGTGTGAAACCCACTTAGCCCAAGATTCAGTGCCAACTGTCTTCCAAGGGGGAGTGAAGAACACAATAGGAATTAGAGAAATTTCCAACGATGGATCCTGGCACACCATACAAATATATTTGTAGAAGTTAAAAATGCCTTCGGAAGGTATCCCCTTACAAAGCAGAAAGCCGTTCAGCCCTAGCACTGCCAGGCCCTGGGGAACTTGCACTGTCTGGGCCTGGAGGGGGCGGCCCAGCCACTGTCAAGTCTTCTACCAACACTTCAGAGTGGACGCCAGCAGCCAGTTTCTCCTCATGGAAGCCATTTTGCCATCAAAGAAAAATTATATTCTTCCCTCATTTAATTATGTGGATTTTGCTAAATTGAATGCACTAAGAGGCTGGGAGCCAACATCTACAAAGGCAAAATCTCAGGCTCTTCTGTTTTTGCTGGTCTGGGCTTCCTTGAAAACAGACACTGGGCAGTGGAAAATGTGGTAAAAGTTTTAATGTTCATGTTAAAAGGAAAAACACCTTTCCTTTTCTTTCCATTGGCCAGCTACACCTGGCAAGGCTAAGACCAGCTGAGTGAAAAGTGGCTTGTTCAAAATCGAGCAGAACTGTCGGTTGGGCTTAGCAAGCAATGACTTAGAAACCAGAAAATCAGGGGAAAGAAGCCCAGCTCAAGACAGAGTTTTATTTCTTATGTTAGAACTGATATATGCAATTTTTTGAAGCAATTCATTCACCTTCAAAGAAGTGTTCTTAAGAAAATATCTCAACTCGTATACTTTTATTTTATAGCATATTAATGCTTGGCGTACAATAGAACATGAAAGTAGCAAAAATCATTCTCCATAAAGTGAGAAATAGTTGCCCTAAAATTTCCATTGTGAAGCCAGCCCATTGAAGCTGAGTGGAGACGGTGGCAGAAATAATAATTCCTATAAATCTTCTCTTTGGCTGGAAGGGAATTTACGTGTTGTTCTTTTCTGGAGCCTGTGGTCCCCAGGTGGAAAAAGATTCTACTCTTAGTTTTTTCATGTGACTTTATTCAAAATATGTTGAACCGTTTCTGGAAATGATTTCGCTGCCTGAAAAATAGAAATGCAGATGCCACTTAACAGCCCCTGATTATAATGCATCTCAAGGCTGCATTGAGAAAAAGTGAAGAAAACGGAGCTGTTTCTCTCTGCTCTTTTGTGAGTGGGTGGCACCCACAGTCACAGCCCCAGCACATTCACCTTTCTGTGCTAATACCCAGACCAGTGTGAGATGCTTCGGGGTCTGTAGTTAATCTTAAGGAAGGTTGCCAAGGGCTTCCCTCATGCTAAATTCAAATCTTAGGCCCCTTTAAACTGTGAACAAGACGACCCTTGTTCTGGAAAATCTATCGGCTCTTGCCAACACATACACATATACAAAAACACAACTGTTGGGCAAATAAATCTTTCCAGAGAAAATAGATTCCTTTCCAACTCAGTCAACTGTACTGAGCTGGAAAGCAAGAGATGTTATTTTTCCAGGATGAAGGGAAAACAAGATCTCTCCTTGTTTACCCTGTCTAGCCCATTTCAAAAGAAGGTCAGTTTAATGCCTTCATTAGGAAAAAAAAAAATCTCAAGTGTTGTTTATCGGAAGACACTTGGTTTCTTTCAGGCTGAGACACATACATGGGAGCTCTGTGCTTTTTCCCTTTGACCCAAGACACACATGGCAGGGGCTGACTTCCCTGCTCCTCTGGAGATGTCGAAAGTGTCAGGAGTGGGAAGGGCAGAGGGTGGAGAGGGAATCGGGTGATTTGGGATTCTCTGCTGTTGGACAGTACGCCTCTTGTCAGCTGGTGTCGTCTACCTGGATCACAGAGCTCAGGAGATGGAGCGTATGAATGGATCCTCACTTCATTCAAGATGCTACACACATTCTTCATGCGTCCTTTCTCTGCCTTATCCTTGGAGGTGACAAGGTAAAGTAATAAAGTGCCTGAGCCAGGAACATGGATAGAATCTAATTTAGACACAGTGTTTGTTCCCTGGCCTTTTCTTTGACATTTATTACAGTAAGTCTCAAGGAAGCCGCAACAATAGCCACGTTGACCAGAGAGACCAGAGTCCAGCTTCCTAGCTCCTCACCCTGAGAATTGGTTTCATGTGCATAGTGGTAAAAATTTGGTAACAAAAACACAAATGTTTTTAAAATGACCAATTTGGGAGATTAAACTTTAAAATAATCTTACTATGAAAATTTTCCCAATATAAATACCTCAAAAATTAGAGATTTATAAAATTGAAGTTAATCTGAGAGAAGTCATCTGGTCACCTTGCACCCAAAGCAGGAATCCACTCATGTGGGGCAGAATGGTCCATTAGATAGCACAGAGAAAAGTAATGGTTTCATAATTCTCGTTGAGCCTAAGCATTGCTAGTTCTTGTCTCATCCAAGTTGTGGTTGCCATAGCTGATGTAATTGTATTTCCTTCTCCCTGGCCTCTCTGATTTCAAACACAGCAGTCTGTTACACACTGAATCACAGTCAAATGCAAACACTTGACCCAATCTGTCCCGGTTGTTACATGGCTAGTGTGGGTTGGATCTTTTCAGGTGCTCAGAAGGGATGTGCTTAGTTTTAGAATTAACACTGTAAACCCCAGTGGGAGGAGGCAGAAAACCTGTAGGCCCCTCAAGGTGCAGTCACAATTGCTCTATACACTCAGGCCCATGCAGCCTGTCTATAGACTCTTCCAAGGTAGAGACTGGAATGTAGAGAAGAAAGCATTGGTAACGATGTCTTGCTAGAAATACTAAAGGCCTAAGGACTGTTCCAAAGAAACCTCCATTTATTTTTCTTCCCTGATCCTTCTGTATATTTGAAAGACAGAGCTAGAGACAGAGATCTTTTCGTTGGCTGGTCCACTCCCCAGGTGCTTACAACAGTCAGGGCCAGGCCCACGTCAGGAGCCTGAAACATGGTCTCCACGTGGTAGCAAGGACCCAAGGAATTGAGCCATCATCCGCTGCCCCTCAGGTGTGCATAAGCAGGAAGCTGGATTACCAGGCACTTTGATATGGGATACAGGCTCCTTGCATGGCAGCTTACCCCCTGTGTTACAAAGCCTGCCCTAGAAACCTCCATTTCTAATAACTGGAGGGAGAAAATGTCATGCTGTTGTTTTAACAAACCCTTATTGTCTGAGAATAACACAGAGGAGATTGTGTATTTTAAAGTCAGTATTTACACAATGCAGGACTTAAAAAATTGTATTTACACCTGCACTGTTCAATGCCAGTAACCATGTGTGTCTTTTAAGCATTTGAAATGTGACTCTTCCAAACCCAGATATGCTCTAAGAATAAAATACACAACCAGTTTTGAAAATTTAATGCAAAAAATGTAAAATATCTTATTGGAAATTTAATAATATCTGGTATATATTAGATTAAATTAAAAATCTGCCATATTTCCACAGGCAGTCAAAGCCAAAATCAACTATTGGGATTGCATCAAATTGAAAAGTTTCTGTACTGCAAAAGAAACAGTCAGGAGAGTGAAGAGACAACCGACAGAATGGGAAAAAATATTTGCAAACTATGCAACAGATAAAGGGTTAATAACCAGAATCTACAAAGAGATCAAGAAACTCCACAAAAACAAAACAAACAACCCACTTAAGAGATGGGCCAAGGACCTCAATAGACATTTTTCAAAAGAGGAAATCCAAATGGCCAACAGGCACATGAAAAAATGTTCAAGGTCATTAGCAATCAGGGAAATGCAAATCAAAACCACAATGAGGTTTCACCTCACCCCGGTTAGAATGGCTCACATGCAGAAATCTACCAACAACAGATGCTGGTGAGGATGTGGGGAAAAAGGGACACTAACCCACTGTTGGTGGGAATGCAAACTGGTCAAGCCACTATGGAAGTCAGTCTGGAGATTCCTCAGAAACCTGAAGATAACCCTACCGTTCGACCCAGCCATCACACTCCTTGGAATTTACCCAAAGGAATTTAAATTGGCAAACAAAAAAGCGGTCTGCACCCTAATGTTTATTGCAGCACAATTCACAATAGCCAAGACCTGGAACCAACCTAAATGCCCATCAACGGTAGACTGGATAAAGAAATTATGGGATATGTACTCTTTAGAATACTATACCGCAGTAAGAAACAATGAAATCCAGTCATTTGCAACAAAATGGAGGAATCTGGAACACATCATGCTGAGTGAAATAAGCCAGTCCCAAAGGGACAAATACCATATGTTCTCCCTGATCGGTGACAACTGACTGAACACCAAAAAGGAAACCTGTTGAAGTGAAATGGACACTATGAGAAATGGTGACTTGATCAGCATAGCCCTGACTGTTGATGAACAACTTAATACATTATCCCTCTTAGTAGTTTTTTTGTCTGTTCTACTTAATATGACTGGTTTAATTCTATAATTAATACACAGTTATTCTTAAGTGTTGAAATTTAACTGAAATGTGATCCCTGTTAAACATAAGAGTAGGAATAAGAGAGGGAAGAGATGTATAATTTGGGACATGCTCAAGCTGACTTGCCCCAAATGGTAGAGTTAGAAACATACCAGGGGACTCCAATTTAATCCCATCAAGGTGGCATGTACCAATGCCATCTCACCAGTCCAAGTGATCAATTTCAGTTCACAATTGATCATAATGAAAGGACTAAGAGTCAAAGGGAGCACATAAACAAGTCTAGTACCTGCTAATACTAACTGATAGAATAAATAAAGGGGAGAGTGATCCAACATGGGAAGCGAGATACTCAGCAGACTCATAGAATGGTGGATGTCTTAAACAGCACTCTGGCCTCAGAATCAGCCCTAAAGCCATTCCGATCTGGCTGAAAAGCCCATGAGAGTATTTCAGGCATGGAAAGCCAAGACACCCTGGCAAAAAAAAAAAAAAAAAAAAAAAAAAAACAAACCCTAAATGAAAGATCTCTGTGAGTGAGATCCCAGTGGAAAGAACAGGTCTTCAAAGAAGGAGGTACCTTTCTCTGAAGGGAGGAGAGAACCTCCACTTTGAATATGACCTTGTCTAAACAAGAGTCGGTGAACTCAAAAGGCTTCCATAGCCTTGGAAACTCATGACTGGAGCATAGGGAGATTACTGATGCCATAAACAGGAGTGTCAATTTGTAAAGTCAACAACAGGAGTCACTGTGCACTTACACCTCATGTAGGATCTCTGTCCTTAATGTGCTGTACATTGAGACTTAATGCTATAATAAGTACTCAAACAGTATATTTCACTTTGTGTTTCTATGGGGGTGCAAACTGTTGAAATCTTTACTTAATGTATACTAAACTGATCTTCTGTTAAAAAAAAAAAAAAAGAAGAAATTATCAATTCCCAACTTGACTCTCACTGGGATTAAACATGACAATAGGTCTTATCTGATTTCATCATCATTTAAAAAATCATCTATTATTTTTCACTTTATGTTTGTGTGGGAGCAAATTGTTGAAATCTTTACTTAATGTATGCTAAACTGATCTTCTGTATATAAAGAGAATCGAAAATGAATCCTCATGTGAATGGAAGGGGAGAGGGTGGGAAAGGGGAGGGTTGAGACGATATGGGAGAGACGATATGGGGGGGAAGCCATTGTAATCCATAAGCCGTACTTTGGAAATTTATATTCATTAAATAAAAGTTTAAAAAAAATTTCAAAGTAAAAAAAAAAATCTGCCGTATTTCTTTTTTGTTTAAATATGGAAAAAATAAATTTAAAATTACATATGTGCCTTACATTATATTCCTATTAGGGCTAATTCTGTGAAATTTAGAATTAATAAAATAATAATTAAAGGTAAGCACCTGTGATTATGATGATAACAACAACTTGTCTTTATGGCACATCTACTGTGTCTGGCACTTGATCTATGTGATTTAATTTAATCCCAATAACATTCCTGAATGGCAAACTATTATTAGTCCTATTTATTGAAAGACTGTATATCCTACCCCATATCGTATATAGCAAATGAATAGCAGAGCTGGTATTTTAATCCCAGGTTTCTGGCACTAAAATACATGAGGCTTTTAGTTTGAAATAATGTCCTTAGGCATTCTTTACCTAACTTAAAAAAAATATGCCCAAGAATATTGACATCAAGTAACCTAAAAAAAGGGGGCGATGCACTCCATCAGTTCGCTAACCATAGCTTATTGAGGAAGTTAATAGAGGCATTGGTCTTCAGACTATGAAAGCTCACAAAACAAATGTTGGAGAAAATAATAAATTAATATTAGGTCTTTCTAAACACTGAAGAAAAAGGGAGTTTATTTGATGGAGAGAGAAGTTAATATTCATTGAGTACCCACTGTTTCCATCAGTATGTCCCATAAATTTATAATTCTTAACAGAGCTAAAGCAGAAAACATTATTTTTATCCCCTGACCAGCTCCCCATCTTTCTCCATTCTTTATTTTGGGCATTGTTACCTGAATCTACTCAATCACCAGGGCCAGGAACCTCATTCTTTTCTCAACCCATTTCTTTACCCTCCTTGCAATCTTGCCAGCTTGTAGGACACAGGAATATTTACTTTGCCTGAGTAGTTCAGACTGTGCTTCCCTGTGGCTGGCCAGTCTTCAGTATCACCAGCAAGATATATTCTTGTATCCTGCTAACACATTGTATTATTTGGATTGCTAATTTTTCCAGTCATATAATTATAAAATTATATCATTGCTATGTTAATCCACCAAGTTACTTATGGCTTGTTAACTTCCAGGGTTTATTGCTCTGTAAATTGCCTGTTCATGTACTTTGCCTATTTTTCTGTTGAGGTTCTTTTTTTTTCTTGTTTGTTTGATTTCATTTATTATTTGACTTGATTTCTTCCTTTATATTTTAGATAGCAATCCCTTGTCTATCCTTGTCTGTTTGAAGCACTGTAATGTCTTCTCGCATTTTAAAATTAACTTCTAATTCATTCATGTGTCCATTATGTAACAGAAATTCTTAATTTTGGTGGATCTCAGTAGTCAATTTTATACCATTTGAGTTTTTTAAAGTTTTTTTTAAAGATTTGTTTATTTTATTTGAAAGACTGAGTGAGAGTGAGAGATACAGATCAACCTTCATCTGCTGATTCACTCTGTATATGACCTCAGTGTCCAAGGCTAGGCCAGGCAAAAGCCAGGGATCCTAAACTCTGAGTCTCCCATGTGGGTGGCAGGGACCCAAGTAGTAGGGCCATCTTCTGCTGCTTTCCTAGGTTCATGAGCAGAGAGCAAGATTGGAAGCAGAGCAACCAGGACTTGAACCTATGTTCTGACATGGGATACCAACAGAAAAAGCAGTAGCTTAACCCACCGCACCAAAATGCTGGCACCTTTTTGAAGAAGTCCTCAACTGTCCCAATGTCACATACATTTTTTCCCAAAGAAATCTTTTATTTAAGGAATACAAACTTGATGCATTTCATAAGTACAACTTTAGGAATACAGTGATTCTTCCCACCATACCCACCCTCCCACCCATACTCCCACCCCTCCCCCTCTTCCCTCTCCCATTCCCAGTCCCATTCTCCATTAAGATCCATTTTCAATTAACTTTATACACAGAAGACCAACTCTATACTAAGTAAAGTGTTCAACAATTTGCACGAAAAAAAAAAAAACTGTTCCTCAACAGTGAAGACAAAGACTATTCAAAGTCATTGCATCTTGAAGTTAATTTAACTTCTTTTTTTTTTTTTTAAAGAAACTTAATTAACTTTAAAGAAGCACCCAAGAATGATGCATCTTTTGTGAGTATTTAGACATAATTATAATATATCTCTTTGAGACAGAGGTCTTGCCTGGGAAGGTAGTGCACAGTGACTCCTTGTCACATACATTTTACAATAGGTTTATTATGTGTGTCACCCTAAAATTTTGAGAGGATTATATGATACTTACTAGATGAAGATGGAGAAGAGGCATCTTTGTAATATTCAATATTCCTATATGAGAACAAGGGATGTTTCTTATTCACTCAGGTTTTTTCCATGTCTTTTATTAGATTCTTTTACATTCTTTTTTGCAAGGAGACCCTATGTATTTTTGCTTAAATTATTTACCAGATATTTTTAGTTGTTGTTGCTATTATGAATGGTATCTTGATTGTTCAAAACAATTTATAGCTGTCAGAAATGCTTGTAGTTTGATACAGCTTACCTGTTGAATTATTTATTCTGAGTAGATGGATATACCATTTGTGAAAACTGATAATTTATTTTTCCTTTCCAATTCTATTTTTTATTTTTCTTTCCTTCATTGTGATTGTAATTTATCATAATGAGAATATCTGCAGTTTTCCATCTTAAAAAGAATGCATTTGGCCGGCGCCGAGGCTCACTAGGTTAATCCTCCACCTGCGGCACCAGCACACCGGGTTCTAGTCCCAGTTGAAGCGCCGGATTCTGTCCCGGTTGCCCCTCTTCCAGACCAGCTCTCTGCTGTGGCCCAGGAGTGCAGTGGAGGATGGCCCAAGTGCTTGGGCCCTGCACCCACATGGGAGACCAGGAGGAGGAACCTGGCTCCTGGCTTTGGATCAGCGCAGTGCGCCAGCCATAGCATCCATTTAGGGGGTGAACCAACGGAGGGGAGGGAAGACCTTTCTCTCTGCCTCTCTCTCTCACTATCTAACTCTGCCTGTCAAAAAAAAATGCATTTAAAGTTTTTCTATTAAGTATAATGTTTGCTGAGGGGTTTGGGATATAACTATCACCATTTTAAAGGAAATAAAACAATCCTTTTCTTAGTTTGCTGAATTTTTTTAAATAATAAATAAGCAAAGGATTTATCAAATACTTTTTCTGCATCAATTGAAACTATCTGAGATTTTTAAAAAATTAATTTCCTAATGTTCTGAACTATGTTGGCAGAATCCCAATGATGAATCACACATTAATCAAGCTATATTATTTTAAAACACACTATTGGATTCAATTAGCTAATATGCTAAAAGATTTTTTTTTTTTGCATCTACTGGCAAAAGAGAAAGAGGCTATAATTTTCTTTCTTTTTAAAATACTGTGTTCATCTGATTGCACCAATATCATAAAATGAGCTTGGCAGCTTTCATTTTTTGTCTCTTGGAATAACTTAGACTACAGATGGGAATTTATTATTCCTCAAGAGTTTGATGGAGCTCACCTGTAAAACCATTTGGACCTACAGTTTATGAGAGGGAAGACTATTCATGGCACTTTAATCTCCTTAAAACTTATTGGCCCAGTCAAGTTCTCTATTTCTTATGCCAATTTTAGCATTAATATTTTTCATTTTGTCTAGGTTTTCAAAATTTATACTAGAGTCAACTCTTACAATATCTTAATGGTTTTTGAAAAATAATATTTGCTACAAGAGGACAGTATAGAATATTTTAAAGAAGAAACTCAAGAAACTCATCTCAAGTCCTATGCCCCAGAAATAATCTCTATATAAGTGTATGACATCTCTACATAGGGAATTATAATAATAATAGCAAATACATATTATAATTATTGTATCTAGATACTGATAGAAGAATCACATACATATATAGATAGAAAAATAGATCCTTGAGTAGCTGAATGATGATAGATAAACAGAAGGACAACCCTGCATGTATTTTTATTGTAATAGTTATAATATCTCGTGTTTTTGCATTTAATGGTTACAAATAAACCCCCACACAATTCTGCACCCAATGAGAGTGAGTGTCCAGTTGTATGGGTCACTGCAGCCAACCTGGATTCTGGCCTCTATTCCAAGCTTATAAAATGTTTACTGAATGAACGAGTGAATCAGTGAATGAATGCACAGAGCTATGTACAAACACTGTTCTAGGAGCTTCATACATTATGCTTACATAATCTTTCCCAAGTTCCTTGCAAGGAAGAGGGTATCACCCCCGTCTTACAGTTGATGAAACTGAAATGGAAGTAAGTAGCTTGCCCACTAACTAAAGAGCAACATTCTCACATGGCTGCTGTCTTGACTGTGACGCTGCTGCCTTTCCACTGTAACACACTAATATTCAGACAGAATATTCCAGTATAAGGGAAAATGAAAAATAAGTCAAGGGATTCTCAAGAATCTGAATTTCCTTCCTTGGGCACTTTTTTTTTCTTTTCTTTTCTTTTTTTTTTTCTTTTTTCTTTTTTTTTTTTTTTTTTTGACAGGCAGAGTGGATAGTGAGAGAAAGAGAGACAGAGAGAAAGGTCTTCCTTTGCCGTTGGTTCACCCTCCAATGGCCGGCGCATCGCGCTGATCTGAAGCCAGGAGCCAGGTACTTCTCCTGGTCTCCCATGGGGTGCAGGGCCCAAGCACTTGGGCCATCCTCCACTGCCTTCCTGGGCCACAGCAGAGAGCTGGCCTGGAAGAGGGGCAACTGGGACAGAATCCGGCGCCCCGACAGGGACTAGAACCTGGTGTGCCGGCGCCGCTAGGCAGAGGATTAGCCTATTGAGCCGCGGTGCCAGCGCCTTGGGCACGTTTTTAATGAGTTCCTTCAAGACACCAAGAACTGGAATAGAAACTGTATTTCAATGACTTCCAAACAAGGCTCCTACAGTCTCAGGGCTCTGCTTTGCTCTGGAGCATGGGGGGGACGGGAAAGGAGAAGTCCAAGAAAAACAATGGCTCCCAGCAGCTTCCTATGTAAAGATAGTAACACAGAAAGCAGGTGGTCACAGTGGAGTGGGGAGGGACTTCCCTCCATCCCAAGAGACCCCACAGTGGAAGACATAAGTAAAGAGGAGGGCCTTGCAGGCGACAGAAGCTGGACTTCAGTCTTGATTAGTCCTGCTTACAAAATGGCACCAAATTTGGACCTACCGATTGGAATAAATGGTGCCCCCTGGGCTGACAAGTTAGAGGGAAGCTCCCCTTCCTCACACTGATGTGACCCCATGCTGCATGCTTTACAGGGGGGAGCTGAGCAAGAGCAGGTGTCAGGCCTCATTGCTGCGGGCTTGGTTGGGTGCCCTTGTCAGAGCAAGACCTACACCATCACCCTTCCTCCTGGCAAGAAGCTTCCCAGTAGGGGCAGTCCTCCTCAGAGCTAAGTTTATTTAAGGTCACTTTAACAAGTCATTAGAACAGATCCTGGTTGCTTTTATGACATCTGTCAGTTACAATAAGCAGACATGTCAGTCAGAAGGATTGTAATCCAAGGAGGGGAGGGAGGTAGGATAGCTGAGTATTACCCTTTAAGATTTCTTAATATTATTTTCTAATATCACCAGAACTCTGGTGGAGCGTGTGTTTAAAAAAACATGCACACACAATAATTTGTTACCCCGTTCATGCTTTTTTATTTAAGATTTTTGTTGAAGTGTCAGACATGCAGAAATGTGCATAAATTGTAAGCACACAACCCTGTAAGTTTTTACAATGAATCCTCCCAAGGAACCAGCACCCATGTCAAGAAACAGAATTATTATTATCATTCCAGAATCCTCTCATGTATTCTAGCCACTACCCCCTACCCACAGGTACCCACCGCTCCAACCAGAAGTTGGAAACCCTTCAGGCGTGCTTTGCCTGTTTATGAGCTCGACATAAATGGAATCATTCAGCGGGTACCCTATGCTGTCTGGCGTCTTTGCCTAAATCCTGTATTTGTGAGGTTGGTATATGTTCTTGCTGGTAGCAATAGCTCATTCATTCTCCTTGCTGTATAGTATACCCTTTTAGCGATACCACACATTATTTAATTCATTCTACTGTTGAGGGACATTTGGGTCATTTCCAGTTAGAGACTAAAGGGAATCGCAGCCAGCCTGTTTGATGGTTACTAACATACTCCTGCCAAAACCCACACCAAACATGAATGTGCAATTCAAGGACTGATAAATTGCTGTAGCTATTGACAGCAAAAATAACTGTGAAGGATTATTTTTTCTTGCTTGGAAAACTTAAAGATACCGTATAAGGCAATTATATGTAATTCATTCGCTAATGCTAGTACTCATGAGTCCGTGAGCAGCAAACAAGACTGATGAATGTGCAGGTGGAGAACACTGGGAACACTGGTCTGTGTGATTCCAGCAGCAGCTGGGTGATTTTATCCTCTGCCATTAGCATGACTCAGTCACTTTTCCTGATAGGACAAAGTGACACTCCTAGAATTGAACGTAGAAGTCCTACTGACTGAGTTCAAAGTCTGAGAGGAAGAGGGCAAGTGGCCTGGGAAAATCATTTCTGGTCAGCATCCTGGCTACAAAACAGGTGGGGCTCCTGGCTGTAGGCTTCTCTCCAAGTGTCCTCCCTACTACAGTCAGCCTCCTGGGCTGCCCAGCATGTGGCCAGGAAGGCAGTGGGAGGAACTGCAGCCTTGAGGTGGGAGGAATTCTATTAATACCTTCAATTTCCATAGTCCTCTGCCTCTAGCGTGCTTGGAACATCCTTTCCGGAGAGCTGGCCAATGCTGGTGACTCATGTGCCAGCACACAGGGAGATGCTTCAGTGAAGGGCCTTCCCATGGCTCCTGAGACTTCCAGAGGCAGACTTCTCATCCCTGGATTTATATTCAAGAAGCATGAATTAATCACAGCATAGTTGTTCTCTCTCTCCTAAGCATCACTCCCAGCATTCCAGCTATCATATTTTCTGGGCAGCACCGAAAAGGCTGCCTCCTTTCCAGGGTTCCCTGCCTTTTGTGCTGTGGATTCCCTCTTCCATTGGTGAAGCCTGCTGATTCTTTCTTAGAATACGTGGGATTTAAAATGCTTACAATAGTGGCTGGCATTGTAGCATAGTGGGCAATGCCAGCATCACAAATTCCATATGGATACCAGTTTGTGTTCCAGCTGCTGTTCCACTTCTAATCCAGCCCCCTTACTAATGCACCTGGGAAATGCAGCAGAATATAGCCCGAATGTTTGGCCCCTGCCACCTACGTGGGAGACCTGAATGAAGCTCCAGGCTCCTCACTTTGTTCCAGCCCAGCCTTGGCTGCTGCAGCCATCTGAGGAGTGAACCAGTGGATAGGAGATCTCTCTCTTTCTCTCTCTCTCTCTCTCTTTCCCCCTCCCGTGTGTGTGTGTGTGTGTGTGTGTGTGTATCTTCCTCTCTCTGTAACTCTGACTTTCAAATAAATAAATCAATCTTTTTTTTTTTTTTTTTTTTTTGACAGGCAGAGTGGACAGTGAGAGAGAGAGACAGAGAGAAAGGTCTTCCTTTGCCGTTGGATCACCCTCCAATGGCCGCCGCTGCAGCCGGCGCACCGCGCTGATCCGATGGCAGGAGCCAGGATCCCGGTGCTTATCCTGGTCTCCCATGGGGTGCAGGGCCCAAGCACCTGGGCCATCCTCCACTGCACTCCCTGGCCACAGCAGAGAGCTGGCCTGGAAGAGGGGCAACCGGGACAGAATCCGGCGCCCCAACCGGGACTAGAACCCGGTGTGCCGGCGCCGCAAGGTGGAGGATTAGCCTATTGAGCCACGGCGCCGGCTCTAAATCTTTTTTTTTAAAAAGGCATACAATAAAACACATGGATCACAAAAGAAAATCAAGTATATCCAAATATAGTTATCTGAATTGTGAAAATGAAAACAATGTGTGGTACAGCAATATATGTGCTTCTTCACTGACACAGGCAAAGAATGAACATAATCCCAAAGTCATGGTAAGTATTCACAATATTTGAAGATATTAGCAGCAATGTAATGTGATACTAGAATATTTTCATTTGTACTAATGACAGTCATAGACAGTTATAGATACTGCTAATACGTGGTTTGCTGCCTTTGTTCCTAGTTGAAAGAGATTCCAAATTTCCATTAGATGTTAGTAAAAACTTCAGGTGTATAATTTGTTCTGGTCTAAATGAATAGATCCCATGACTTCTATCATAAACCCCGGAAATCTAGTCCCACTTTAATGCCTCCAAAATAGCTTTTGTGTTGGACACCCTCCCCGCCAACACACACACACACACACACACACACACACACACTCCTACCTATGCTAAAGGGCATCAGCTGCCTGGAACATGGTGGCCTCTCTCCAGAAAGCTGGACTTAGGGCCAATCCTGCAGCCAGGCAAGAGAGAGCCAGCTATGAGCTTATGGTTGTCACTCTCAGACTTTGCTATGACTGCCAGGTAAGGACTGACCTGGGAGGTGATCAAGGTCACTTTCCAGTGTGGCTCCTTGTGATAGTGTTCAGGAGCAGGACTTCTTTTAAATGATGCTCTAAATAACTGGGAACGTGTAAGCGATATTTGGAATGAACAATAGAAAGTTGCTGCTAATTTGGCTGATAAATGCATATGATCATGAAAGAAAATGTTTTTAAAAGATGCGTACTAAGTGCATATCTGGGATTTGTGAGTAAAGTTTCTTGATGATTCTGGGAAAGAAGAGAGAAGAATGGAGCAAGAATGACAAACACATGAAAATTCTAAACTCTGGGTGATGGTTATACGGGGGTTATTTATGCTGTTCTCTCTAGTGTATGTTAACTTTTTATTACAAAAGCCTTAAAAATAATGTTTGGACTAAGAAATTAGGCAGGGAATGATTTTTTATAGTGCCAATTTGTTTTTTATAACAATTTTACTTAATGTACTTGAATATATAACACCATGACTGAATTGCATAGTATTTCTTGTAATAAATAATACAGGTTTGAAAAACTGGTTTCTCTCGTACCTTTTGCCAGTGGTCAGACGTGTCTCACCCTCCAGAAGTTTATAAGCCAGCTGTGAGGAAATAGTGTATACACATGAGACCAGAGTTGGAAAGCAACAGGAAACATGGTTGGTGTAAATGCCAGACTCACGATAAAGATGGAAAATGTGATACAAGTTCAGAAAAGGGGAAAATGAGTGAGGGCTGAAAGACAGAGCTAGTGGTTTTGAGATGGAAGTTATTCAGGGCTATCCAACCCAGACCTTTGGATTCGTTGCCTTTTTGCTGGTTTCAGCTTCTTTCTTTTCACTCATTCCCACAGCAGAATTCCCTCTGGACTCTTAAAGCTTATAAGTAAACAAGAACGTTCTTCCCCTCAGTATCTCCCTGTCCCCTTTCCCTAGGAGGCTGTGTGACACATGCCATGGATGTGCGCCCTCATCCTGCTCACGGCTGCTCCATCTCATCTTTCCGCCCTAGGAGGTGATCTGCACCCCAGATGTTTGCCAACATTCTTCCCTACTCAACCCATGTACTCCCTGGCCTGTGTGGTACCAATGCTTGCCAGGCAGGAAGCCAGGGATCAGTGTGCTTGAACCCAACAGTGACCTCAGAGGAGAGCTGTTTCCTACAAAGTGCAGGCCAAGGGGATGCTTGTCAGTAATAGAGTAAACAGGGTGTTATATAACCACAACGGTGTAGCCCAGTTGGCATGGAAGTCACAGCACTTGGAAGGTGACATAACCATCTTTCAGAAGAGGAGGGGAAAAAATCCACATTCAAGGCAGGTCAAGCCCTATGATCTAAATTATTTTTTTTCTTACATTTCCTAGGTTATTTACAGCTAACAAGTTTCTCCTTGCTCTGTTCCCCTCTTCATCTGTTCTCGTGCTGAATTATCTGAGGCACTGTACCCAGGGTACGTGGCCAGGCCAAGTTGGCAAACTGATGGAATGCGCATATACCTCTGTCATTCACACAAAACTGGGGACAGCTGTGACTGCAGTAGCCATTGGATGCTTCCATGACTTAGAGTCACGAATTTGGGGTCAGAGAAGACATTTCAAGTCCATGGTAATTAAGAGTGGGGGGACCCAAGGAGTCTGTCCAGGATGCACTCCCTGATTGGCAGAATCACAAAACTTCCACCAAGCAGTCACCTCATAGGCCTGCCTTCTCTGGACAATAGTCACTCCGCATACCTCCTTGGGTATGTGGGAGCTCCTTTGGAGATTGATGTCTACAAGGCTTAATTTTTTTTTTTAATTTATTTGACAGATAGAGTTAGACAGTGAGAGAGAGAGACAGAGAGAAAGGTCTTCCTTCCATTGGTTCACCCCCCAAATGGCCGCTACAGCCGGAGCTATGCTGATCCGAAGCCAGGAGCCAGGTGCCTCCTCCTGTTCTCCCATGTGGGTACAGGGGCCCAAGCACTTGGGCCATCCTCCACTGCCCTCCCGGGCCACAACAGAGAGCTGGACTGGAAGAGGAGCAACCGGGAGTAGAACCCAGTGCCCATATGGGATGCCTGCACTGCAGGCGGAGAATCAACCAAGTGAGCCACGGTGCCTGCCCAAGGCTTAATTTTATAAAAAGATTTTTATTTATTTATTTATTTATTTATTTGAGAGATAGAGGTCTTCCATCTGCTGGTTCACTCCCTAAATGACCACACTGGCCAGAGTTGGGCCCATCTGAAGCCAGGAGCCTGGACGTTCTTCCAGGTCTCCCTGCATGTTCAGGGGCCCAAGAACTGACTCATCTTCCACTGCTTTCCCAGGTCATAGCAGAGAGCTAGATCGGAAGAAAGGCAGCCAAGACATGAACCGGCACCCATACGGGATACCAGCGCCACAGGCAGAGGCTTTACCCACTACACCATAATACTGGCCCCAAGGCTTAATTTTATTCTCCCTCTCATGTATAAGGGGATGAAAGCAAAATGGCTTACCAACAATTACTGCAATAAAATGACTGTTGCTGTTCTGTGTCTAGCACACAAATTTCTGAAAGCAAAAGACATCTTAATATGGCCTTGATTTATGAAAGCACATTGTGAGTCCAGCCAGAGATGCTGGAGATAAAGAAGCACTGGATTTCTGCTTAATAAGGTCACTGGAATTTTTTATTTTACTCAAGGAAACAAAGAGATACTATGTGGACTCTGTCTCCAAGCACAGTTGGCTTTGGACAAAGTTAGGAAGGTCCCCTGAGGGCAGCAGGTATAGGCTTCGACGAACACCATGGAAAATGACTTTGGCAAGAATGGATACAGCATTCTGCAGAACAGTGGTTTGGGGCCAGCGCGGGGAAGTGAGTAATACTGCCGCTTGTGTTGCAGGCATCTTATTTGGGAGCTGTGTTATGTCCTGGCTGCCCCACTTGCAATCCAGCTCCCTGATAATGGCCTCAGAAAAGCAGCAGAAGATGGCTCACGTGTTTGAGTCACCGCCACCCATGTGGGAGACCCAGATGAAGCTCCTGGCTTTGGCCTGGCATAGCACTAGCCATTGTGGTCATCTCTCAAGTGAACCAATAGAACAATGATCTCTCTATCCTCTCCTCTCTCTCTCTCTTCCTTCCTCCCTCCCTCCCTCCCTCCCTCCCTCCCCCTGATTTTCAAAATAAATAGATAAATCTTTAAAAACAAAAAAAGAACAGTGGTATTTGATTTCTATTCTAATTTGTTTCTTTTCTGCGTCATCCTACATGACCCACAGTCCTTCCATAAGTCTGTACAGAGTTCTGTGTGAGGGAGATTTGTGGGAGAACGAGAACTAGAACCTTTCCAGTGTGAGAAGCAAGGGACAGGTCAGTAATTGAGGGAGCTGTGAGTGGTCATGAAGAAGGGACTGCATTGCCAGAGAAGGCTGGAGCTTCAGCCACTCCATTTCTGGAACAGTTGTGAGATTGCCCCCTTTCACTCACAATATGAGAGCACTTCAGGAAGTTGGTGGGAAAAAATAGAATTGAAATTTCTCTGCAGAGGGCCGGCGCTGTGGTGCAGCAGGTTAATGCCCTGGCTTGAAGCGCTGGCATCCCATATGGGCATTGGTTCAAGACCCGGCTGCTCCACTTCCGATCCAGCTCTCTGCTATGGCCTGGGAAAGCAATGGAAGATGGCCCAAGTTCTTGGGCCCCAAACCCAAGTGGGAGACCCAGAAGAAGCTCCTGGTTCCTGGCTTCGGATCAGCACAGCTTCGACCATTGCGGCCAATTGGGGAGTGAACCATTGGATGGAAGACCTCTCTCTCTCTCTCTCTCTCTTTCTCTCTCTCTCTCTCCTATCTCTGTGTAACTCTGTCTTTCAAATAAATAAATCTTTAAAAAAAGGTCTATGCATTTTAGTTTAAAAATTTTGATAGTTTTTCATAATAAGCATTTCCTATGAACTCTAGAAAGTGACTTTGACAGGAAAGTGGGAGAGGGAAGCTAGTTCTTACTGGGAAATAGAGCTGTACTGGCAGGAGACACTGGACCCTTAGTTACACATGAAAAAATATCGTATCTCCCTGGTTTAGGTGAGATATCTCTCTCTCTCTCTCTCTCTCTCTCCTCTCTCCCTCCCTCCCTCTATGTGTGTGCACATATTTCTTGGCTATTCCAAAGTTCTATTTATCTTCCATTACAGTGTTTACCATATATACTGTATGGCTTCTGATATAGGTTTTTGTAAACATACTTGTGAACTTTTTCATATATCAGTAAAACACCTGTCATGTGTGAAGAGTTGTTTGTTGAATGAATACTTCAATAAATAGCTACTATACATATTTGGCCATATGACGGAACTCTGACTCACTCGACAGAATCAGATCTTATTTACCATCAAGGAGTTGATGCCAGTTTTATTCCTATTTTCCTGCACCTCTCTGACCCATTTAAATGACCCCTGGGCTTCAGGAAGCAGGATTGCTGTGATGTGCCACCCTTGAATCCACAGTACTCCTCCGTGTGCCATAGCTGCTGGCCAAAGAGGAGGTGTGGACAGGCTGGCGTGGGCCTGGCAAAGCTGGCCCAGCTGCACTGCCTGGTTATAGGGGTCAGCTTATCCCCTAGAGCAACACTGGCCTTGAGGATAAGCTGAGTGGGCAGACATGGCCTGAGTCATTCAGCAAGTGCCCGGAAGCTTACTGTCCCCGCAGCCCCCCACATCGAGTTTCCCATGTCCTGTCATAATATCCAGAATGTCACCTTAATTAGCTAGTTGTGCTTTAGGATCACTCAGAGATCCCAATTAGTGAGTGACTCCTTAACGTGGTTTCTGAGTAGGTTCCTGGAATAAGGAATAGGTGAAGAGGATGGAGAGGAAAAGCAGTGCATGGGAGATACAGCCAGGTTGTGCCCCCTTCTGTGGTTCCTTACGTAGGACAATAGTTTCTAGAAAGAACACCTTTAGTCCCTAAAAGCTGCCCAGGCAGCATGTGAGAAGCCCAGATTTTCTATTTTTTAACAAAAAAACTTGCTCAAAATATACATTTTGTTATGGTGCATCTTTAAGGTCTATAAGTGTTGTGGCACATGGCTATGTAGTAAAAAGGTTACTGTAGTGAAGCAAATAAACATACCCATCCTCACATGTAGTCAACCACACACAGTGTGGCACATCACAGGAACTCAGCTTCCTGAAGCCAGGAGGTCATCTAAATGGGTCAGGGAGGTGCAGAAAAACAAAAACAAAAGTGATATCAATTCCTTGATGGTAAATAAGAGATCTGTAAGATATCACTCACTCTCTCTCTCTCTCCCTTTCAAATAAATACGTACACCTTAAAAGACAAACTAAACAAGACAGAAAGGAAACATGGGATTGCATTTTCCTGAACTTGGAATGTAAATTCAGACATACATATCTGTAAATTTCTTTATCTGTGAAGTATTTAAAAAAAAGGGAAAACAACTTGACAAAGAGTGTAATTTTTATGTAACAAATCTCCCACATTGCCTGATGGATTTAACCTTACTGATTCCTAGTCCAGAAGATGGCTGTCCATCAGGTCATCCACCTGCTGGCCTGTCCCCTTCCGATGATCACGCGCACGGGCTGGCATTTCATCTGTCATCCATGATCAGCGTCTCCAGCGATTCATGGTGCTTTCTTTCTCATTCCAAGTACCCATTCCCTTTCACATTGGTGATCTTGAGTTCCTGTTTATCAAGAAGTTTCCCACAACATTGGATCTGCCCCTGCCTGTGTTTATTCATTAGTGTTTGCTCTTCACGTGTGTAATTGTGAAGGAACTCTCAGTGGATAAGGTCACACCCAGAGCATTCTCTGCCTAATGCTTTTAGAAAAAGTAACGAATTTAGAAGAATGCAAACAGATAGCGGGGTTTCTGTTTCAGAGGATCTCAAGTGTTCTGTCTGCTCCCCAATCTTCATCTATATGCACAAAAATACATAACAACTAACACATACTCAGAGTGTGTGTGTGTGTGTGTGTGTTTTAACTTGGGTCCTATTTGATCCTCTCAGGAATCTATTTGAGGTAGGTGCTCCTTTTACAGTTAAAGAAACTGAGGCACAGAAAAATTCAGGAAATTCTCCAAGGTTACTCCTAAAATAAGGTGTGTCTCTACCTCTATGCTATGTCACCCATGTGGGATCTCTGTTTATGCTTGCAGTGAAGAATCGGTAGCACAGAAAACAGTTATTTACTTTGTTTTCCATTGACAAATACTCCCCATTCCTCTCAGCAATCTGGCTAAATAAAATCATGTTTGATTCCCTTCTGGTTTTCTCCCTTTCTCAACTAGGAACCAGAGATGTCTGGAAACCAGGGTAGTCTGACACGTTATAAGTGGTTGTAATGGGCTGAGCTGTGCCCAAAAGATGGCAAGTCCTAAGCCTTAGGATCTGTGAGTGTTATTTTCTACAGCAAAGTTTTCACATATGTGACTAAATTAAGGATCTTGAGATAAACCTACCACTTTGAGTTATCTGGGTGAACCCTGCATACCAACAAAAGTGTCCTTACAAGAGAATGGCAGGAGATTAGACACACACAGAGGAGGAGGCAGTGAGAAGACAGAGGCGGGCATGGGAGTGATGCAGCCACAAGCCGCTTATCACCAGGGAAAGTCAGCAGTCAGAAGTCAGAAGCTGAAAGGGGCGAGGAACTGATCCTCTAGTGCTTACTTACACAGGGAGCATTGCCCTGCTGATACTGTGAGTTCAGATTTCTGGTTACTAGAAATCTAAGAGAATAGATTTTTGCTGTTTGAAGGCACCAGGGTTGTGGTAGTTGGTTATAGCAGTCACAGGAAATGAACACAGGGGTCAATATGTGACATCAGTAGTTTTAGCACTATGCAAATCATGGCTGCCAAGCATGGCACCATTATAACGCACTGGACACGCACTGTGTGGCCCACAGTCCCACAGTCCTCCATTTCATTCTCATCAGGTGAATGAAGAACTGAGGTCACACAGCTACAAAGGGGCAGACGGAAGATTTAAATCTTGGTCTAACTCCAAAAATCATGAATGGAAATAGCACACAATACTGTCAGTCCCAACATTGTGTATCAACTTATTAACCTTAAATGATAGCCAAATCTCAACAGTTCTTCATGACTGCTCACTAGATTTATTCCTTAAACTTGCCCTTTTTGCCCATACAGCCTCTCACATTTGATCATCTGTTGGATCTTAGTGCCACTTTAAAAAATAAAGTGCAAATGACTACTAGCCATTTTCTAAAAGGAGAAACAGAAGTACAGAAAGACGAAGACTGCATCATGCAGAACCTGGCCCTGGAAACCACATCACTACTCTTTAAGCCCCTGCAGAATATTGGTCTGGGTCAGTAAGAAATAGCTGGCAACTTCCTGTTTTCTTAAATGGCTTTTAGTTTGTGGAGTAGGTGTACCATTCTCCACGCACAAAGGTTAATTAAACCACTACAAAATGCAAAGGCATCCAGGTCTTTGTCTCCAATGTAACAAAATCATAAATGATTCCTGTTCAAAATGAAGCTTGTAATATTCTGTTGCCACTGGGTTTTGTGCACTTTCCTATTTTAACAACATGTACTTCTCTCTTCATCAAAAACATTAGGTCACAAAAGCCAATCTCATCTACATCTCTACAATATTGTTTATCATCTTTTTGCATGCAGGAGATAGAGCTGGTAATGAAGCAGCCAAATTGGATTCCAGGGAGGATTTGTCCTGACTTACAATACGTTCAGAATCCATTCAGAATGCTTCAATTTATCATTAAGCCCTCTGAAGCCATTTATTTTGGGCCAGCTTTGCAGGGATAGGACACAAATTGTGTGCCAGTTATTGGGAATTACAACACAGCTGATGGAGTGTGACAACAAAAGACACTGTTGGATTTGCAGAGATTACAGGAGGGTGTTACAGAAGTCAGCAGCTAATACACTGAACATGCCACTGAGCAGAGAGACAGCATGAGCATAAGGAAACAGATCCTGTCCTGCTGCCTTCCATCTCTCCTATGACCTGTGGGTCAGATGACGTAGCCCCTTCTCCCACAACTCCTTTTACATACTCCAGTGGTTTCTTAGCATCTACCCTTGCCCACCATCGCCTGCAAGTAGGTATCACAGAAAACCAAGAGCAGGGCTGGAAGGTGGATTGATGGTTATGGTTGTGCAACAGTGGGTGGTTAATTCAGCAACGTTATGGGCACACCTATGTTAAGAAAAGGGCAAATGACATGCTATCCAATGAGGTTAGAACTGTTCCTTAAAATGCAGAATACATCACAAACCGTGAATCATACATAGTCTCATCATACTCAGAGTGGTATCCACTTGAAAGTGTTCTAGGTCATCCTGCCTCCTTCCCACGGTGCCCATAATACACTCAGGAGAAGCTGGTGAAAGGATAGTGGTTACCTAAGCTTCAATCTTTTGGATAATATCTTCTAAAATTACCAATGTGCACATCTTGTGATCTAGTCTCTATACTTTGGTGATTACCTCCTAGGAGGAGAGGGAAAAAGTGCTTTAGTATAGGGAGTATATGAAAAGATGTTTACTCTAGTATGCTGCTCCTCGGGTAAAAAATTAAATTATGGTAGTAAACAACCTGAATTTCCACCAAACAAAATTGTTTGAAAAAATGTGGTGTATGCATAATGTCGAATATTAGGCAGCTATAAAAAAGAATGAGTTAGATCCTGGAAGGATGCCTCGTAAATTAAGTAAAAAAAAAATCAGTTTCAGGGTAATGCACTCAGTACTACACAATTTATGATCAAACATTAAATGGTAAGGGCTAGTGTCCCCAGAAATAATTCCATCAGTAAAATATCACCTGTAAGTTTGAGGAAGCTCATCACTCTATCATGAATCACAAATGGAGTTGGTTTCCTTCTTGGAGACAGAGTGCTGATTTCATCATATGTCTATATGCTGCCCAAGCTTAGAACAACCTGATAATCCTCATGAATTAAAAACATCTTTAAGCCTGCAGAGAAATCTCTCAAATTTGAGACACAATGAATGAAAGAAAGCATTTCAGATTTGTATTTTCAAACTACACATGCCCATGTCTTACCCCAGATCAATAGGTCTTAATTTCCAGAAGGCTGGGAAGGGGAGATAAGGAGGAGGGCGAGAATACGTGGAAGCACCTTAGCTGATATGGTTCCTCTTCCCTCCTTTTATGACACAGTTGAAAATAACTGTCATAGAAGTGTATGGCCTGTTTCAATTATCAACAGGCAGCTGCAATGATGATAGTGACAATAGCATTTCTTTTTTTTTTTTTTTTTATAGGCAGAGTGGACAGTGAGAGAGAGAGAGACAGAGAGAAAGGTCTTCCTTTTTCTGTTGGTTCACCCTCCAATGGCCGCCCCGGCCAGTGTACAGCGCTGATCCGAAGCCAGGAGCCAGGTGCTTCTCCTGGTCTCCCATGCAGTGCAGGGCCCAAGGACTTGGGCCATCCTCTACTGCCTTCCCGGGCCACAGCAGAGAGCTGGACTGGAAGGGGAGCAACCAGGACAGAATCCGGGGCCCCGACCGGGACTAGAACCCAGGGTGCCGGCGCCGCAGGCAGAGAATTAGCCTAGTGAGCCGCGACGTCGGCTGACAATAGCATTTCTAATGTGAGGGACACTGATCTAAGGGCATTGGCATAAACTAATTCATTTAATTCTCACAGCAACCTAAAATCGAGGCGTCAATTATTATTATCCCCATTTTTTGAGATGACAATAAACAGAGTTAAGGTTAAGAGTCATTATGGAGTTAGTTAGAAGTAGAGCCAGGGTTTAAAACCTAGGAGATCTGGCTAAAGCCTTTATGAAGTGATCTAAGTCAGATAGCCAAAAAGATAAGGTTTGTCAGCTCAAGGGGACATTTTCATGCTCAGATTTCTTATTGCTCTCATCCCTGGGAGGAGACCTAAAGATCTGTTCTATTTTTCAGAACTCACCCACACTACCACACTCCTGGTCACTGAGTTGCCCTTGCCCTTTGAATTGTTTGGTGTGCCTGGAGAAATGATTCTGAGAAAACACACTCTTGTTTCTCTCACTTTCCTCCCTCAGTTCCTTCACTGCTGTGGAAACAGACTCCTTTCATAAGCAAGGAGTCTTGCTGAGTCTCGCCTTAAAAGGCTACAAAAGTGGGCTGAAATCTCACCATGTCTAGTTGAGAGGTTAGAGTGAGAAAGAGAGAAGCATCCCACATTGGCAAGGGCTATTGAAGGCAGAGAAATTAAGGCAATTCAGAGCATGTGTGAGCCGGCACCTAGAGCAGCTCATGACCCCACATTCTAATACTTCACGCAGTATTCTAGTTCCTCTGTGGAGACAGAGCCATCTTTACATCACTCAGGCTGGATCCCTTAGCTGACATCTTCTTCTCTCACCTTCTCTCTGGGCCCCAACAACTCCCTCTATTAAGCCCAACTGGTGGGCAGAAGTGGCCTGCTCAGATCCAGTCATAGACAAAACCCCTATGTGGTGCTTTGATGCTATGCCTCGTATGAGATAAACCTTAGGCATTACACACAGTGTCTAAAATGCAGATTCTATATGGCTTGGGAAAGCATTTTACAGGGAATTCGTGGTGTACGCCTTGTTACAGGGGACCTGTATTGTTAATACTTTGAATTTGTAAAGTGCTTCCCTGTGCACTGCTGGGTTTTTCTCTGAAGTATTTCAAAAAGGCAAAGATGTAAGAGAATAGGAAACGTTACTTCTCTGGCTCTATTTTATAAATGAAGGAGTAGATACTGGAAGCAGCCTGTGGCAGGTCCCACCTACAGTAAAACCAAAAGCTGAGCAAAGGCTGCGTTTTGGATTCTTGAATTCCAGGGCAGATTCGGCTTCCCCTTTGAGGGGACACACAGCACAGTAGGTTTTCATTGTCCTTTGGAGTATGGAGGGGTTCTTCTACTACAGTATTACCGATCATTCTAGGAGCAGCTCATTCACCTCCTTACTAACTTCACCAACTCTTAACTGGGGAAAGAAAGTGGAAAGTGGCCAGGGATGGAACTGAGCAGTAATCAGGGGAACAGAACCTCCACAGCCCTGAAAGGCAAGTTCAGTGTTAGGCCTTTATCTTGAAGGCGATGAGAAAATCCATAGTTTTGTGGGTTTTTTAAATTTTTTTTTTATTTTTTAAGAAATACAAACTTCATAAGTACAACTTTAGAAATAGTTATTTTTCCACCATATCAGTCCTCCCACCCCTTACCAGCCCCATTCTTTATTAAGATTCATTTTCAATTAACTTTGTACACAGATGACCAACTCTACGCTAAGTAAAAATTTCAACAATTTGCGCGCACACACACACACACACACACACACAGTACTGGTTTTACAGTTCACTCTCAATTCATGGAGTTTTAAGTAGGAGAGCGTGGTGACTAGACTTGCAGTCCAGTGGGCCTAAACAGGCAAATCTTGGGTCCTGAAAGCACGTGAGATGGCAGCTAGCAAAGTAAATGGATCCTTTCCAATTGTGTCCTCGCCCTAATCCCAGTTTCTGGGTTTCTCCTAGGAAGCCTGCGAACGCGTTTTAGGTAGGAAAGCCTGCCCCTGCTCCTCCTCCAGCAGGGCGCTGTGCCCCTGCCATTCAGCTTATGCGTGCTGAAGCAGGAGGCCCTTGGTCCCCAGGGGTCTTATCTCTGCGAGTTGGGGTCCTGGCGCCGGGATTCCTGAGCTTGATGGGCACGTTGCGACTTCGCCAGGAGCCTGCTGTTCTTGCTAACGAGATTTCACTAGGCTCCCTGGACAAATGCCAAGCGCCTCTGTACCCGCGGCGAGAGCGCGAGGATCTGACAAAGCCCCACAAGCAGCCGCGCTTGGCTATCCCAAGGCAGGCGGGAAGGGGGTCGGCCAGGCTGGTGGCCTCTCGCCCTCCCACCAGGCCAAGGGCGGCCAAGAACCGCCTCCGCCCGTCACCTCCCGCAGTCTATTGGCCAAAGTGCCTGCCACTCTGGCGCGCGCCCGCCCCCCCCCCTCGGCGTCCATCCCCCCGGAAGCAGGACTCGGAATATCATTGGTCCCACTGTTAGCCTGTCAGGCCGGCTTGGTTTTTCGAAGTGCTTCCATCTGCTTGGAATTGCGGGTCCAGAGTCAGCTGCCATTCCGGACTTGCATAAACACTTTCTCGTTAGGTTCTCACCCTGTGAGGTGAGCAGCACTGGAATAGTCCAGTTTCACAGGGGGGAGAAATGAGAGAGGTGGAGAGACTGGCCACAGAACCGTGTTTTGGGATTCTCAAACAGGATTTTAATAGTGGCTCCAGGCAAACCGTGTTTGCTGCCACTCCACAGCACTGACAGTCCTGACACCGTTCTGAACCTTTGGTCTGGGATACTTCCTGCTAAACTGCTGGTTCTCAAATATCCAGAGACCTCAGCAGGTCCAGGGACAAATGCAAGGGTTCTGTGAGAAACACCACAGGAAAACCTACTCCTCTATGGAAAATAAGTATTATTTCTTCTATGGCAACTACTTATAATATAACCCTTTTTAACCCCTTTGGTCAACTGTTTTTCCAGGCACTGTTTTGAGTACTTTGTATACAGAATTCATTTAATTATAATGAGTTACATCCTATTATAATTTTATAGATAAGGAAGCTGAAGTGTAGAGCATTAAATAATCCATCCATGTTTAAGGTTTGGGAGCTGAGATCCCTACCCAGGCAATCCTACTGATTAAGCCCTACATATGAATATGGTCTGTATACCTGAGTAAAATGAGTTTTGTGGGAGAACTCGTTGATAGTGATACATGTGTCACCATCTATGATACGTCTGAATTTTTAAAAAGCTGCCACAGGACAGGAGAAGAAAAAAAAATAGAAGAACCTAAGCCCTAAATTGTAGACGAACTATATATGGATTGATTTTTAGTTGTGGATGCCATGCAGGGAATCCCATTTTAGCTGAGTGCTTTGGGCTGTGACGTACCTCGATGGCTCTCTGGAGCTGTCCACTAAAAAAGAACGGTTGAATGAATGACAAGACTGGAATGGAATGCAGCAGTCATCTTATCTGACCACACAGACACCTCCCAGGGGGTGAGTGCCTCACCTCCTCAAGATAATTTTAAAGACTGAGAAAGTAATATTTTCCGATTACTTCACCATCCTATGGAGCAGTGTGGTGGCTGTAAACCCTGTGCGTCTCACTCAACAGGTGTTACAAAACCAGGAAAAAGAATTGGAAGGGAGGTGGGAGCTGATAGACCACCAGGGAAGACCAAGGACTTCAACAGAAGGTCAAACCATGTGAAATGAGCACAGGAACTCACTTGCCTGGAAGGTACAAAGGGAGGATAACCTGGGGAAAGGCTAGAAGCCAGGTCAGAATTCCTTCTAAGGCCTCTTAGATGTCAAGGCCTCTGCTGATGTCATGCCTTTAGATTACACCGCAGGACACCACACCCGGCAGATTGCTGGCCTTCCCTCCTCCATCCCACCCCCTCTCCCTCCACTTTTCTCATAGGCCTGGGAAATACAGAGTGTGAGGAGGGAGCTGAATTTTGACCAGTGTTATAATAAAGAGATTTGAACATGATTTGTGGCAAAAGAAAGATCCATTAGGGGCAGGTTTGTGTTCCTGTCCTTTTTTCTGTGCCTTTACATCAGACAACTCTTTGGAGGGAAAAATCAGTCCCTAACTCTAGGGCTGTTAATCAGCAGAGAGTATCAGACAAGTAAGAGTAGTGCTGGCAGTTGGGTCCCAAGTGCTCTGCCTACCTCCTGACATGATATTTTGAGTAAACAGAGAAAATTCAGTCTCCACGGAGGGAAATCTAGGGTGGTTCCTATAAAGTATGGAGTATGAGATTTAAGGGATGAAAGTGCAGACATAGATAGGAAATGGGGCAAGAGGCTGGACGGCAATGAGAAATGTAGCATAGTCTCTTGGTAAAGGCTGTGGATTAGACAGTGTATAAGAGCTTGGTTCTAGGGACTGGAGAGAGATGAGTGGCTACTTGGAAAATGAGCCGGGCATCAGTTAAAGGCCTATGGACAAGCAGCCAAAAAGTGTGACTCTACAGAAAGAGTGGGACTTAACCGAACTACCATCCCATGTCACTCTATCCAACTAACTGGCTATTTGCTCAGTGGTGTGAATAACAGTTATTGTGCTGCTTCATATTCAGACATTATTGTACGTTTGCTTTGTGCAGGGCCTTTGCTAAGTGGCCTCTGCTAACCTTTCCATGAATGACCCTAAAAGGGTGATTTCTGCCCAACACTTCACTTGAAGCATTTGTGGGCCCAACCAGTAAGAATAAGGGAAGAGATTGGCAGACCCTCTGACTAACACTGGAGACATAAACCAGGGAGACCAAGAATGATAAAGAAATCAGTCCTCTCATTTGGAACCTGAACATTTGAATGTGGACACTTTGATGTTCACCTTGGCACCATCATTAAGCGGATTTGTTGAGTATTAGAGTGAATCATATGATATGCTGGTGTTCAACCTTTTTGGATGCACATAATGGCAATTTCATATAGTTGAGTCAAATAGAATCCGAGATAATAAGATTTATTAGAAGATGTTTAACTACAGTTGATTTGGGGCAGAAACTGAGGAACCCTCACTGCAGGAGTGAGGGTTCCTAATTATAAACAATCCATTAAAAAGTATCTTGCAGGATATTCAGGTAAGTATATTAGTTTTATTTATTCATTCATTCATCTTGCCTGCAACAAAAATCATTGAGCATTACCTGTGTGTCAGTCAGTGTCCTCATAAGAGAGTAAAATGATAGTCCCTGCTCTGAAGGAGCACAAGGAATAGGGATGATGGGGTGAGGATACCGCAGTGAACAGGGTTTTAGGGACTGCTCTTGGGAACAGCAGAGGAGCACAGAGAAAGCGTGAGGACAGAATTGTAGGGAATGAAAGGGGAAGAGAGGCAGGGAAGGAAGGAGGGCTGTAGTCTTCGACAAAGAAGGTTTTGATGTGGGAAAGCTAAGTAATAATTAACAAAATGGTCAAAGCAGGAAGGAAAGTTCCAAAAAATTGGGCAGTGATGACCATGTGATTTAAAGAAACAAGTTGAGTTTGGAGTGAATGTAGCTTTATTAAGTCTACAGAGTGCCATGTCTCAAAGGGCTTTATGCATCTCAAAGTCAGGAGCCATGTCATATTCATGTTCCTGTTGCCAAGTGTGTGTCAAGGACAGTGTCTGGTACAGAGTAGGTACTTGGTAGATGTTGAATTAAACTGACCTTGAAATCTACAACAAATTTTGAATGGTGGTTTTCTCCCTTACTCTCAAAAGTCTGTACTGATGAGATGTCAACAAATTGTTCGAGATGTTATGCTTGAAAACATATACTTGGAACATATCTCCGGAAAGAGATGCAGTTATGTCTAAGTGTGTGTCTTAAGTAGAAGTCAGAATTATGTCCTGTCTTGGGGACTTTCTAGCTCCTTAATTTGAGAACTTATTGTGTACTCTGTATAGGCCAGACAATATAACAGGCCCAGAACCAAGTAGTAAATAAGAAAAATACAGTCCCTGCCTTTAAGGAGCTTAATATGTAGTAGACAAAGCAGTTATTATCTGTTAATTTCTTATATAGAACATATAATTAGAAAAATGTTTTCTAATTATGGGTGAGATAAAAAAAATGGAAAAACACAGCACAGATGCCATGGGAACACAGACCTGGAGGCTGAGCCTGTCTGGTGGGGTTCGGAAGGGTGTGCAATAAGCCTTCTGTAAGGAATACAAATTTGAGCTGAAATTTATGAAGAGAAGGTAAGGGTGTTCCTCCCAGGAGGGAGTAGAACATGGGATGATCGTGGAGAAAGGGAGGCTGGGCTTCTAACAGGTGTGGTTATGTGACTGTGACTATGAATTTACTAAATACTTCTCATGATCCTTGTAGAATGTTACTGATTTATCTGTCCGTTTAATCCAGAAGATCCTAGCACATTAGGAGGAAACCCACTTCACTCATTTTTCTCAACACATACTAAATAGTTGCCATGTACCTGACACTGTGCTGGATAGTGGAAATGAATAACAAAGAACTTAGGAACTTCTAGGAGTTCATAGTCTTGTAAGGAAACAGATGAAGCAATGTAAGATTATCCTACAGTGTGGTTGTTTCTAGGCTGGAGGTTGAACACCTGGTGCACAGGAAAGAGAGGGTCACATTTGCTGGGTGAGTCCAGGAAGGCTTTCAGAGGAAGCATACTCTGAAGGATGAGGGAGGAAGAGCAGTCCAGAAAGGGCATGGAGGTATGAGGAAACAGCATGATGTACTTGGAGAATACCAAATAATGAGTCGTACTCATGGCTATTGGGAATGAGAAGGAACAATAGAAGGAAAGGAAGTTAAAAAGGTAGGAAGGGGGTAGATCTTGAAGCATCTTGAAAAGAAGTTAGTCCATGAGAGTCACTCATGGAGAATTTTGAATAAGGAACCAATGTGATTGATAGAGTGAGAGTAGCCTGAAAATACAGGAGTGGAGACCAGTAAGGTGGTATCTGCAAATCACTAGTGTAAGGAAGAGCTAAGTGTCCCGAGCCATGATCAGAACCAGAAAGATGGCAACAGAAGACAGACGCTCAGCAGATTATAATTGATGGGCTTTGAGAACAACTGGAAGTGGGCCCCAGAAGACTGAATGAGATGGAGAGTCTCTGTTGGCCCTGAGGCCTGCTACTCAGGAAAGTGGGTAGGGGGTAGCATTTGGAGAGACATGAATTCTCCTTATCTTTTAGACCCAACACATTATCACCAACTGATCTTACTGATGAATAAGAACATGGGTGTCTTGAATCACCAAATCACTAGTATTTTTATGAGTTTATATTCTTACAGCCCAAGAGTGCCCTCTGCACAGGGGAAAAATGATCTCAAGAAAAATAAAGTATTTATCAGGCCCCAGCTTCCCCCATACACCTCCTCCTCTCCGACTCCTCCCAGCTGTATAGTCAAAAGAATAATAGCCACTGTGTATTAAGTCATTACCATGAATAGCCAAATAACTGCATAGCCACAAGAGGGCAATGAAAATGGCCATAAAGGCACAGAGTTGTAATTATTTTACCATTAGCACCTGCTACACTAATATCAACATGGAACAATTAACATTCCTAACTTCAGAGTTATGCCATAACCTCTGCATGTCTTGCAGGAATAGATTGATGATGAATGGCACCAGAGGAGTGAGCAACAAAAGGCAACCTTGCAGTGAGGCTGCTGCATTCTGGCCTTGTCTGTGGGTTAGCAGCCATGCTGTTGGGTGAAAAGGCAGTGGGAGACCTCAGCCATTCAGTTGGCCATTGCCTAGCCAAAAATCATCTAATTCAATTGCCTTTTCTTTGGATCTCCAGGAAGTGCGCATTTGAGTGGGAGAAAAGCTAAGGCAGTAATAGCTCAGCAGGCAGAGTCCTTTACATTTATATCTCTTTATTCCATCCATCACTAGGCAACCATCCTTTGTGCTTAAACCTACACATCTTTTGTGTGTTGTAACACCTTATCCTTTGAAGTAGCCATTCTGATTCACAGTGTGCTAGCAGACTTCTATTTATTTCTGGTTAAGTCAACCATGATGAAGAATAGGCCATTTTGACTCCCCTCCTGGTTTAGGGGACCCTCCTCTGTGTTCTTGTAGCATCATATTATAGTATGCATTGAAAACTCCATTGCAATCTCCTTTTTACTTGTCCATTTTCTCCTTCCAGACTGTGAATACCTGGAAGGAAGGAACAGAATCTTAGCAATGTTTGTAGCACATCCCCAACTCCTTACCTAACACAGTAGCTGGCTACATGGACAACATTCCATGACTGCTGGTGAATAATTGAATGAGCGAGTGAATGAGTGAATATATTCTCTGAAATTCAAGCTTTGGAGTTTGAAAATGTGATTATTTGGTTCTGAGAGCAAGCCAAGCTCACTGAATAGATGTGGCCAAGTGGAATTAGGCAGCATGTAAGATCTGAAAGACTCAGCACCCAGCCCCTCTCTGATTGACAGGGTTTGCTGTGGATGAGCCAGGTGGCAGATGCAGCTGCAGTTGAAGAGCCATTTCCCTCTGCCTAGGGAAACGTGGCAGAGACTTACCCAGTGGTCTGGATATCAAAATCACACCAATCTGAGTTTTTGGACTCATTACTGCATAAGTAGAAAGGAGGAACACTCTCTCCATGTAACTGCATCTAAGTTGGGTTCCCTAGAAGCAAAACCTGAGACAGGAGTTCTGTTCAAGTGATTTAGTGAGACATGCTTTCAGAAGAAAAGAGTGGGAGGAACTGAGTCAGTGGGTGAAAACCAGCAGGGAGCTGTGCTGGAGACCAGCAGCACCCTCATCGTCATGAGCTATGGAATTGGTCCCACCTTGAAGCGCAGCAGCCAGCACTTTGTCTCTCCAAGTGGCTCGGTCATTGTGGGCTAACCCCTGGGGACAGGAACTGTAATCTCTTGATGAACATAGTTCTTATTTCAGTAAAGGGCAATCTCTGGAGAAGGGGATTGGATAGTATGAAATAGTGTTTGCTATTGAAATCACTACCATTTATTGGATCTTCAGTCTAACACTCTCCCAACTGAGCCATTTTGGCTGGTATTTATTGATCATCTACTCTATACTAAGTAAGTGCTGTGCTAAATGTTTGCATATATACACTCGTGTCTGTATGCTCATATGGGGTCTTCCAAAAGTTCATAGAAAATATGTATTATGAAAAAATTGTTCATAGTTTTCATTTTTTTGCATCTAACTTTTTTTAAAAAAAAAAAGATTTACTTACTTATTTGAAAGTCAGAGTTACATATAGAGAGGAGAGGCAGAAAGAGAGAGGTCTTCCATCTGCTGGTTCACTCCCCAATTGGCTGCAATGGCCAGAGCTGCATGGATCCAAAGGCAGGAACCAGGAGCTTCTTCCCAGTCTCCCACGTGGGAGGCCCAAGGACTAGGCCATCTTGTACTGCTTTTGCAGGCTTTGGCAGAGAGTGGGATTGGAAGTAGAGCATCCAGGACTTGAACCAGTGCCCATATGGGATGCTGGCACTGCAGGCAGCAGCTTTACCCACTACACCACAGCACTGGCTCCAAACTTATTTTTAAATTCAATTTTCTATGACCTCTTTGAAGTACTACTTAGGATACATCTTTCAGAGAGGTAATATGCTATCATTTCCATTGTACAGATGAAAAAACTCAGAAAATACATTTTATGTTTAGAGTATTTTCTGTGTCTAAATTTCTGTGGTAGAATTAGAATATTTCAGATCCAACTGGCCTGAATTCCAGGGACTCATTCGATTCTTGAATTCCACCAAAGCTTTTGAGCAGCTATTGCATGCCCTGACTAGGCTAGGCCCAGGGGAAATATTGGTGAACTGATAGTCTCGGATCCTGTCCTTAAACAGTAGGATCAGACTTCAGTCTCATATCCACTAGCCTCGTGACTCAGTTTAAAAAATATTGGCTGGATGCCTACTGTATACATTCTGAGCCATCAGGCCTGGATCAAGAAAGAATCAGATACCATGTCTCCATAAAAATCCACTTGCATCACTCACATCAAACTATTAGGAGGGAAAACTTGTTTTGTGCCTTTTGTATACACAAACACTGCAGGCTGTTTCCCTGTGTGTGACAGAGATTGGATGTGGTGATCTCTGAATTCCCTTCCAGCTACCACATCCTAGGATTCCTACCTCTGATCCTCCATGGTTGTTCTTGGCCCTTTACTGCGGACCATGCTGGTCAGTTTCATGTGTCACTTGGACTAGGATATCAAACACTAATCTAGGTGTTGCTATGGAGATATTTGTAGATTTGATGAGTAACATCTGCAATAGCTTGATTTTAAGGAAAGGAGATTATCTTCAACATTCTAGGTGAGCCTCATTTATTCAGTGGTAAGTTTTAGGAGCAGATCGGAGATTTCTCTGATAAAGAGGAAATTCTACCTCTTGAACACAGCTTCAGCTCCTGCCCAAGAGTTTCCAGTCTCAGCCTGTGCTACATATTTCACACTTGGAGGTCACGCCCATGGTCACTTAAGTCAGATTCTTGAAATAAATCTCTTTCTCGATCTCTAATGAAATACTTGTGTGTCTATCTATCTATCTATCTATCTATCTATCTATCTCTATGAGTCCTCTATCACCTATTCATCTGTCTCTTACTGGTTCTGTTTCTCTGGGAAACCCTGAATGACACAGGCACCCACCATGTACTTTTCTGTGGTGTCATCTGTTGTGCATGGTCTTGAATCTTCTGGTGTATGTCGTTATTAGAATCCATTTGGATTAATAATAGGCAGATGAAGCCCATGCTTAAAGCACTAACAAAACAAGGGCATCCAAACAAGAAAAGTTCAGCTTCAATTCAATTAATCCAGAATTTTGTAATCATAAGATCTAAAATTACACACACATAAATTTTTGTGTTTTTTAAACATTTTAAACTGTATGAGTGGAAAGGACTATAATCTTTTCAGATCGGGGCCTCTAAAGCTCCTGATCCAATTCTCTACCTCACCAAGTAGAATATAAGCTCCATGAGGTCAGAGGCCAAGTGTTGGATTCTTTGTGACCCTGTAGTACCTAGAATCACTTTTCTAAGAGTTGCTGAATCAAGCTGTTCTTCCCCTCTTGTTTTATTCTCCAAAATGCATTACCTTTAGAAATAGGAAACAGGCTCAGAGAAATGTTGTTGTGTTAATTTTTAAACAAACTGATTTATCATCTCCAAAGGAGAGGCTGCTTCCTTGGTATGCCTGGAGATTTCTTATCTGGGAAGCATCCCAGAGTCTAGCTTTTTCTTGTTTGTGTCCATTGATAAGTTTCTGGAAGTCCAGATGACTGACAGGGGTCAGGCTTTGCTGGCATGTTAAGAAAGATTCATCTGTAGAGCAGAACAGAGAAAGTGTTATTCCAGGAGCAAATATTGTTAGCAGTTGAGAGGGACTAAATGGGACTTCAACTGAAACCTAGAGTCTACATTTTCTAGAATGCAACCTGTAATAGTGCTGCAATGTGTAAACAGCAGGTGTCCAATAAACCTGTGTTCATAGGGCGGCTGACCCTTACTCCTGGATTGTTAACACCTCTTGTGAGAAAGCAGGAAGCAGTCCAGATCCTCAGTCATGTGACTCCAGCTTCAAGTGAAAATCAATCAACTTGACAAGAGAAAACATGAATTAATGCTCTAGGTCATAAAGAAGAAACTTTGGGGTAGGCATTTGGCACAGTGGTTAAGACACTTCCTGGGATGCCCACATCCTATTTCATACTATCAGACTTTGAGTGCCAGCTCTGTTCCTGCTAATGTACACTCTGGGAAACAGCGGGTAATGGCTCAAGTAGTTGACACCAACGCTGGAGACCTGGATGGAGTTCCTGACTCCTGGCTTCAGCCTGGCCCCATCTTCACTGTTGCAAGCATTTGGGGAAATGAATCAGTGGATGGAAGATCTCTGTCTGTCTCTCTTTCTCTCTCTCTCTCTGCCTTTCAAATAAGATAAAAATAGAAAGAAAAATTTTAAAAAACATAACAGAAGGACTTCAAGTTGAGCCTAGGCTGTGATGTGGCAATTTCCTTAACCTAAGTGGGCACCCTGGGATCTCTCACCTCAACCAAGGACCAAAAAGATTGTATATCCTGGCCGGTGCCGTGGCTCACTAGGCTAATCCTCTGCCTGTGGCGCCGGCACCCTGGGTTCTAGTTCCGGCTGGGGCACCGGTTCTGTCCTGGTTGCTCCTCTTCCAATCCAGCTCTCCGCTGAGGCCCGAGAAGGCAGTGGAGGATGGCCCAAGTCCTTGGGCCTGCACCCACATGGGAGACCAGGAGGAGGCACCTGGCTCCTGGCTTCGGATTGGCATAGCGCGCTGGCCGTAGCGGCCATTTGGGGGGTGAACCACCGGAAGGAAGACCTTTCTCTCTGCCTCTCTCTCTCTCTCATTGTCTAGCTCTGCCTGTCAAAAAAAAAAAAAAATAAAGATTGTATATCCCGACTTTATAGAAATCGAGGATAGAGCTCAGAGCCCAAGAGAAATTCATGAAAAGCCTTCCATAATAAGAAGGTAAAGAAAATTGATTTACAAATCAACTGTGAGTAATAGCAGCTAAAAGGCACTGAAAAGAGAAGAGAAAGAAACATGAAAGTAGAATACACTGTACCTGCCTCTGGAAGCTTCTCTGGCCCTATGTGTCATTCGTCTCTAGCCTTGCCTCGTCCTGGCCTTTGCGCCTCCCATCCATTCTTCTCCACACTGGCCAAAGTGAGTCTCTCCACAGCCTCTCTCTATGTAAGCCTTTGACGTTAAAGTTGAAATCTTTCACGGGACACTCAGAACCTTCTAAAACCAGCCCCCTTCTCTCTCCAGCCACATACGTCCTCTCACTGTGTCTCTCTCCACATGTCCTTTGGTTACACAAAACCATTTCATGTTCTTTTAACTACTACACACCTTTCCAAGTTCCAGGCCTAAAATGCCCTCAGCAAATCTTTCTAAAGCTCTCCAGCCCTTCAAGGTCCAACTTGAATCTGAGTCCATCAGTCTCCTTGATGCTTTCCTGACACTCCCTGCTCTCTATGGGCCATTATACTCTAATTATTGTGTAGTGTAATCCTACTTTAATTCTCACCAGGGTGTGAGCTCCTGAAAGCCACAGCCATGGCTTATTCTTTCTTAATCCTCACAGTACCTTCTTTGGTACTTGTCAGTTAGTATGTCCTCAATAAATACAAATGTAGGTGGACAAATGAACCAAGTAATTAGTCAAGCCAATTGTATCTGCAAGCCTGACTTCCACCTCACATTCAGGTATCTTTCTCAAGCATTCTCCATGGACTCCACCCAAAAAGTCAATGCTCATAACATACCTAATGCCGCTGCCTCATATTTCCATATGTTCTCTGTGCCTTCCCACGTGTTGCAGGAAATAAGTTCCCTGAAGATTGTCTAGTGTGCAGCACCAAGCAATGAATTCAGGGTTTCTAATAAATGCTGTTTGATTATGTCAGTGATTTTTTTTTCATTCAATTTTTGTGTGATAAAAGAGACGTTGACACACAGTATCAAAGGGGTCTGAACTCCATGGAAACCCACCTCTCAGAGAGGTGGGGCCATGGATCCACTCACTGTCTTCCTGTAGTCATTCTCCACCCACTGCTGGCAGATGACACTCAGATGTACAGGGACCCCACTGTGGTGCTGTGTTTGGGAAGGAGCTGATTAGTGACCTCCTGAAATTCAAGTGCAGCCTTCAGGCCAAGGGACAACTAAAACCATACTGGTGAAACTCTCCCAGACCTCCAAAGACCCTGCTTCTGCTGAGGGTGAATGGGACAAGAAGATGCAGACTCGACTCTACAGGATAGAATCCTGCATACAACTGCAGCACATTCAGCTGGAATCGACACGCATAACAAACAATAACAGCAGTTTTTGATTATTGCTGTAACTCCGCAAGTAGGATGATCTAAGCAATTAGAGGATAATTATTGTCTAAGGTGAGACTGGAAGAAGTGTCAGAACATGGCCAGCAGAAGCAGCAACCTGGTGGATAATTTGTGAGATGTTGAATTGCTGTTTTCTCTCTCCAGGCCTTTGCAAGAGAAACATCCAAATGCCACAAGGACACCTTCAGGGAGCTGCAGGGTGGCAGGAACCCACGATGTATGAACATAATTGCCGACTATCTACTCTGCTTCAGGCTTTATCAAATCTTTTGTCTCCCAAGGCATTCTGTAGCAACAGTGTGTACAGTGCTCTAGCACTGTGGCCCCTTCCTCCCACACCACCAGGGCCCAAGAGCTGAGATCTACACAACCTCCAGACCTTCCTCCCAACCCCAGCCTCTGCATCTGCTGGCGACTCTTCTGAGGCACCCTGATCTTAGTGGCATTGTCACTAAGATTTTGGGGACTCCAGTATAGTCTCTGCATTCCAAGCTGATTTCTTCTATGTCCTGTTTCTGGGGCAGACGTACAAAGCTGGTGTTAAACAAAGAGGACTCATGTCCCCTTAGAATAAACAGTGAGACTTAAAGGCTTTTGTGGGATCCTGACAGCCATCCATCCATCCATCCATCCACTCACCCAGTAAGGTTCTCTGTGCCCAAAGAACGGGAATGTTTTTCCCTGAAGCAGTTCACAGCGGAAAGATACAGAGCTTAGAAATCAAGGGGCCGGCGCTGTGGTGCAGTGGGTTAACGCCCTGGCCTGAAGCACCAGCATTCTATTTGGGTGTCAGTTCTAGTCCCGGCTGCTCCACTTCCCATCCAGCTCTCTGCTATGGCCTGGGAAAGCAGTAGAAGATGGCCCAAGTCCTTGAGCCCCTGCACCTGTGTGGGAGACCTGGAAGAAGCTCCTGGCTCCTGGCTTCAGATTGGCGCAGCTCGGGCCATTGCAGCCATATGCGGAGTGAACCAGCAGATGGAAGACACCTCTCTCTCTCTCTCTCTCTCTCTCCTCTCCCTGTGTAACTATGACTTTCAGATAAATAAATAAATCTTAAAAAAAAAAGAAAAGAAATCAGGTAAGCACCATTGGCCAGGAGGCCCTAAGGAGACATGGGATGCTTCTTTGTTCCCCCATGACAAAGCAACAGCTTATTCATAGATTCCAGCTTCCCATGAAGATTAGGTGAAACTTGCTGCTGCTGCATTGGATCATATAGAAGGAACTCTAAAATCTATGGTGACCAGAAAAGCTGGTGGTTACCAAGGCTCTGCCTTCCCAGCCCCAGCTTCCTACACACCACACACATGCACACACGCAGACACACACACACACACACACACACCTTCCTTTTGCACCAGCCACATGCAGATAAGGCAGCTCTCAGACCCAGCAGGCTGTTTCCTACTTTTGTTGTCCTCATCTGCTCTCTTCTGGGGCCTGGTCTGCCTAGTGAGACCTCAGCAGCTTCAAAATCTGTTTCTCTAGAATATGTGACCCATCCCACCCCTGTACCCTTCCTGTCTTCCTTACAGTTAGCCCTCTAGTGTGTGTGTAGAATCACAGGTCGACCAGTAAAAATACACGTGGAAGGCTCCTTCATCCTTGCATCCTTGAAGCCCAGAACAAAGGCAAGGAAATTTTTCTTTCTTTTTTTTAAGATTTATTTGTTTATTTGAAAGTCAGAGTTACACAGAGAGAGAAGGAGAGAAGGAGAGGCAGAGAGAGAGAGGTCTTCCAACTGCTGGTTCACTCCCCAGTTGGCTACAACAGCTGGAGCTGCGCCAATCCAAAGCCAGGAGCCAGGAGCCTCCTCTGGGTCTCCACTCTGGTGCAGGGGCCCAAGGACTTGGGCCATCTTCTACTGCTTTCCAAGTCCATAGCAGAGAACTGGATTGGAAGTGGAGCAGCTGGGACTCCAACTGACACCCATATGGATTGCGGGTGGCAGCTTTACCCATTACACCACAGCACTGGCCCTTCAAGGAAATATTTTCAAAAGTTGTCAATGCTGAATACTCAGGTATATATATTCGACTTTATATCTCTCTGATATTCACTAATTCAGTCTCAAACATTTATTGAGTACTTAGTATGTGTCAGGCGTTATGCTCAACTCAGCTATCATGGCCTCTTAAGATTCTTCTAAAACCAACATCTTACCATTAACAGTGGGAGTAGTGTGAATATTATGTATTCAAATCTGGGGTGAGTAGGAGAAAAACACCATTTTCTAGTCACACAAGTTACTTTTTTTTTTTTTATAAAGCATCTTAAAGTCCTTTGGTTAAGATTTGTCATAGTTGAGGAAGTAGGATCATGCTTATTTCTAAGCTAGGGATCCATGAGAGGCTACGTTGTTCTAGAATCTGTTTTGTGTCTTTAGAGGAAGCACATGTATTCACCAACTTCTGATTCCACTTTGAAACAAGGATGGGTGACCCATGGCATTGGTGACACTCCTGAGTCCTGGTTAGCAGACAACCACTCCACTATCACTTTGCATATCAATTTTCTTCTTTTCCCTTTTTCTTAATTTGTTCTTTCCCCTTCCCTCTCTGAAGACCACCGTCCCAAACATCCATAGCCTTAAGGCATTGCTGAGCATCTGTGCTTGTCACTAGGAAGGCTTCTTAGCCTTGGCTCCCATACTGGAAGAAACCCAACCTCCAGGGTGTGGCATGGAGGAGGGGAGAAGTGTAATTGACCCAGCCTCTGTTCCTCAGGCTATTGACTGCCCCAGTCCAGACCTTGTGGGGTGAAGTGGTTGAACCAGCAGCTCAGGCCTGAGCCATAAAGATGGAAGGACCCTACAGGGGGTCACTGTTGCTTTGTTTGGTGCAAGCGGAAAAACTTGACTGATACACTCAGCTTTGGGCAGGCTAGGCGAGAGGCCTGGAAATGGGGTCTGGGCTTTTGCTGAGGGTCTCCTTCCCATTGTTGCAAAGCCAGACAAGGGAGCAGATGGGCAAGTGCTTGCATTTCACCCAGTGTGCGCAGGAAAGCCTCCTCACCCCTGTATCAGCTTCCCCATAGATTCCCCCAGTGAGTTCTCCAGGATCCCCCCGTGGTGGTGGATCTTGATGGGCCCTGATTTATTAGAGCAGAGGAGAAAAAGAAGTGGCGGGACCTGTCAATGAGTGTGGCCTGTCCAGAAAGGGAGCCGAGATGTTTTCTAGGATGGAGCACGTGACAGGGATTCTCATGCCTGGAGGGGCCAGGAGCCAGCTGCAGTGGGAGGTGTTGGGAATGAAAGTCGGCTGTATACTCACGACGTTAAAAATGTCAAGAACAAGGCAGGGAATAACGCGAGGGGAAGAGTGCCTTCTGTTTTGTGGGAGGCAGGTTATGAAATGTTAAAGACGCACGTTTGCTTTCATGTGTCTGCTTGGTTGCATGTCTAATCTGGACTCCTACTGCTGCACTAAGAGAAACTTAGAGAGCCAGTCAACCCAGGCGTGACCAGTGAGAGTCTTCGTGGGCTCAGCCCGTCTGGCTGAAAGCTAATGAGCAATAGCGAGCCTGCACATGCTTGGCAGTCCATGTGGTTCACACCAAGAAAACTCCAAGCTTGCTTCAACCTGGCACTGTTTTTAAAGACCCCAAGCCCCATTCTCTGTTTCATACCCATGTTAGGAAACTGGCGCAGTTTTAGCCAGGTGGCCGCATGGCCCAGCTACCTGAGCCAGGCTCCACCCCCATCCTAATGGGATTCGCTGCTCCTGCTTCCCTGCCCACCCTCGGGCAAAGTTTTAAAAGGGCCTGTTCCTGAACACGTGCTCTCTTGGCCCTTCTCTCCTGCCCTCTTGATCCTTCTCTCCTGTGCTCTCTTGGCCTCTCTTGGCTTCTCTCCTCCCCTCTTGTCTCTTCTCCCTCCTCTCTGTCTCTCTCTTATAGTCTTCTTCTCTCTTTTTCCTTCGCCGCCCCTTCACTCTGGTCTGTAGGGTGTTCCCCAATAAACCCTTTCCCTTACTCCGGTGTCTGGTGTGTTTTGCGATGGCTAACATTAATATATAACAACCCATGCTGTCCTGATGCAGAGGCCTTCCTGAATTTACAGGAGATGGAATTCTTCCAGCTGAATAACTCTATAATTATTTCTAGCGCAGTCACAGTCTTCCTGGCCAAGGGCTGAAAAGAGGGAATGCCCCACCTGGAAATGCACACCCACCACTCTTAGCAGGAATCTGGCTGTGTGAAAAGCTCACCGCATATGAAGCAGGCACACCTAGGAGGCAGGAACTGGGCCACTGTCTCAGTTTTAATTCCTCAAATGGGAATCTAAATGCTCATGTTTATTGGGGATGTGATCCCGGAAAATACAGTGAGGGACTGGAAAAGCAGGACAGAAGGGAGGCAAGGCAATAAAAGGGGTTGGGTGTTACTGAGCAGGACGCTACCAGGAGCTGTTGGGATTCTATGGCCAGAAAGAGCCCTCAGGCAGAGAGAGAAGTTTGGAGAGGCCATGGTGTGTCTATGAAGCTGCAGATGACCTCCAGTGGGATCTGTTCCGATAGTCATCGTGACAATAATGACGACTCCTCACTTATGTGTTCATCCCCATGTGTGTATGCTATGTACTCGAATACTGTTCTACCTTCTTCTCATTTGCACTCCCCTTAGCACAGTGTCACAAATAGTGAGACACCAAGTAATTTTAGCCCTGCTGAGCCATACAGCCTCACCTCAATGTATGAGATGAGCCAGAGAAGCAGCGCTTTAGCCCCCCGGCCCAGTTACTCTCATGGAAATCCTCATCAGCTTCCTAGCCCTGCCCAGCTGGAAGAGTTAGGACTTGTGTTGGCTGTTTTGCTTAAGCTCCGCTGAAGGACAACATGGGGTAATGGAAAAAACTGGAGCAGATAGCAGGAATTTGAGGAGTTTTGTCTCAAGTCCAACAGTAATTTACTTGGTTGACACCAAGGAAAGCAACTAAACTTTCTGGAACTTAGTTTCCCCATTAGTAAAACAGAAGCAAGAACACCTGCTCTTTTAACATTTAAGAGTTGTGTTAATATTCAAAGAAGCCAATTCTTGGAGGTGAAAGCACATTCCCATGTATGCATGCTTTTTGTTAAGTCCTATCTTGCTTAGCCTTGGCTTCATTACATTGGGTTTGAGCCCTGAGAGAGGGGCCTTGCTCCCTGTCCTCTCAAAATCTGTCTTCTCCCTACTCCCAAGTGCAGCATTCTGTCCTGGGAGCACAGAATGCTCTTTGTTTTAAGGCTTTGTTTGCAATAGGTCCAGGCAGGCCAAGTCCAGCACCAGGACACTCCTGGAGGCTTATGAGATGTATGTCCTCTTGGACTGGGTAGAAAATGGCTTTGTATGCTGCCTAGGTGGTGCCCAGGCCCTCTAGTCTCTTCACTTGCTCTGTGTCAAAAGTAGATTCCTGAATCACCGCAGGAAGAGAAAGATGGGGAAACACAACATTCCCAAAATATTAATAGAGACCAGTGATGGCACCAAGTGCTGTGCTTCTGTGCTTAGTTTGTGTTGTTCAAACCTATGTGATGTCAACAGAGAAGCAAGTGTTGGCTAGAACCTGACCCTGCTGGGGTCAGTCATCTGGAGAGGGCTGCCCTAAAAGATGAACACGGTTCCCAAGGGTTGGAAACAGAAACAATTTGCACAGTCCCTGGGGATGATGCTTAAGTCTGTAACAATGGTAATAATAACCATTGTGTGATTCAGGGTCCTTGGAGAGTGATAGCATGGTGGGGGTGGGGAGTTCTGAGCCCTTCTACACAGACTCAGACAGAAAAGCTCTTATCATCGTCACCCAATTAGAGACAATGGGAGCAAAGTGCCTCTGCAGGACAGAAACACACTGCCAGTGTGGGAGAGGCTTGAGGGAGACTCTGAACAGTTCCCAGAATAATTCCCACATAAATCCAAAGAATGCTAATGGAGGTAAGCCACCGTTCGTTCCCTCTTTTCAGCCAAATAATATCCTCCTCCTACCGGAACAGAGTTGTTCTTGGCACTTGGAAGCCGATGTGAGAAGGGAATCAAAACACGGTGCCTGAGAAAGGAATCTGTAAAAGATCTGAAGGCAGGGACATGATGGGAAGTACCAGAGCAAGACAGGTTGGTGGCAGGAACAAAGATTAAGTGTACCAAAGGATACAACGCGTTAGCTCTTAAAATAGGGATGATGGAAAGTCGGAAGTACAGCTGGGCCAGCTGAGTTGCAGAAACACACGTGACCTTCGCCTCCGCTCCTGATGGCTCCAAGGAAGGCCTCTGCACAGTTTTGTGGTGGCCCTGGAACAGGATTCTGGAAGCTGAGGCTTCAGCCCTCCTGCCTCCTTGCAGTAATCCTGGAAAGACACTCCATCCCCATGGGAGAGGCTACTTCTTGTGGGGCAGAAGCTCTCCCCTTGTGAGCAATCAACGCAGAAAGTACAGAAACCTGATAAAATATGTATTCTCCTCACTCCACCCCTGCTTACACTGAAACTGCCTCCAGGGGATTCTGGCAAGTTTGACAAATGGCAGATGAATTCGTCATTGGCACAGGGAAGCTGAGATTGGGCACAAATGTGCTGCCACAGTTCTTTGTACAGTGAAAGTAGATTATAGGCGGAATGTCAGGTTGCCTTCTGTATCAAGTCTCCAGGTGCCAGTGTGCACACTCCTCAAGTCTACAGTGCTGTGGTTTAGAACACTCAGCTCTCTGCCTCGGCCAGGACACACTCATCACACATACCACACTTTCTGCCCAAAGGCACTGCTGTGTCACTGTGTCCCTGTGAGTCACAGACAGAGGTGTTGGCTTGCCCAACCCTGAAATCCTTGACTCACAGAAGATTCATAGATACTAATACTTGCTATTTAACCAGGCACTTTTCTCCAAGTGGTTTAAAGGGCTTTACAAGCTGCTGGCTCATTTCTCATCAGATGGCTTGGAGGGAGAGCCAGAGGTGGGGAAGAGGAAGGACAGACATGTTCGTTTGTATTTTACATGGGGAAACCAAGGCACAAACAAACCTAAAGTGAAATGTAGACATTGATGAGTCAGACACTACCCACAGAGGAGCCAAAATGAGTTCTTCTGAATCCCAAGTGGACTTTTTTCTTGCCCAACAATTTTGTGTGCTGTTCGGACACAATTATTTATTTATTTATTTTTGACAGGCAGAGTCAGTGAGAGAGAGAGACAGAGAGAAAGATCTTCCTTTGCCATTGGTTCATGCCCCAGTGCTGTGGCTGGTGCACTGCGCTGATCCGAAGCCAGGAGCCAGGTGCTTCCCCTGGTCTCCCATGCGGGTGCAGGGCCCAAGCACCTGGGCCATCCTCCACTGCACTCCTGGGCCACAGCAGAGAGCTGGACTGGAAGAGGAGCAACATGGACAGAATCCGGTGCCCCAACTGGGACTAGAACCCGGTGTGCCGGTGCCGCAGGCAGAGGATTAGCCTAGTGAGCCGTGGCACCGGCCCGGACACAATTATTTTGAAAGAGAACAAGAGAGGGTTCTTCCCATCTGTTGGTTCACTCTCTAAATGCCTACAACAAATAGGGCTATGCCAGATTGAAACCAGGAGCTAGAAACTCCATCTGGGTCTCCCACGTGGGTTACAGGGACATAAGTACTTGGGTCATCATTTGCTGCCTCATAGGGTGTACATCAGCAGGAAGCTAGATCAAGAAAGAGGACTTGAACCTAGGCACTCAGATGTGGGATGTAGGCAAATTATCCTGCTGCACTACAAAGTTCATCCACATCTCTGAATTTAATGGACTCTTTTTTAAATTTCATTTTAGAGTCCACCCAGCCATTTTATGTTCCTCACCTGCTCCCAATTCCATTGATTACCTCACTCCTGACATTTATACCATTTTCAACCATTATCCGATTCCTGACATATTTTGAACCTCCATTTCTCGTATCTCTCCCTAATCCATATACACTAGATTCCCAGAGGCACAACTGACAATAGGATTAAGATCAAGTCTGGGGCAAATCTCACAAATGGAGTATAGAATGTCAGGGTTTTTTTCATCATTTTTTAAATAGCTGAACATACATCAGCTGAATTTTTAGGCCATGCCAAAATATCCTTGTGTTGGAATAGCTGCAGTAAAGTGGCTCTTTTAAAATAGCTGTCTCCAAAGAACTCAAAGTCGAGATGTCACCTGTTTCTGGCACCTGACTTGGGTCCTCTTTTATGTGGCCTTGCCTTCTGTTCTGTTGTATTCTAGTGTGTGGCTCATCAGAAGAGGCGCTAACACCAGGGCCGCTTTTTACCCTGCTATTCCAAGGAAGGACTATGTAGGTGTCACAGATGAAACGTCCCCAAGAACAGGACACTAATGGCATGGCCACGTGTTTTCACCTCCCCAGGAGGCAGCCTGGTTGGCACGAGTCCTCCTTCCAGCCTCCTTCCCGCCCCCGTCTACCAAGAGCTCTGGTTGGGTCAGAAATGCAACTCGGATGGTGCCAGACAGCCAGATGATGCTGGAAAGACCAAATAAAAAGCAAAAGCAGATTTCTAATTTAAGCATAAGGCTCGTTTATAAAAATAAATAGCCACAGCCTAGCAACGTGCTCACAGCTCAGCTTCCCTCTGTGATGACGCACCTGTGGCTGGAGCCCAGCGTGACACAGCCTCAGAGAGCCACACCCAACCCTTCCCCAGACCCTCTTGCATAGTACTCATCTGGAGAGTGCTGACAGTGGCACTTTATGGGCTCTGCTCTTCATGCAAAGCCAAGCAAGGGCCAGGCTCTGAGGAGCGGAGGGCAGCCAGAGCCTCCAATTTAATGGGGCTCATGAACACCCACAGACACTTGGCAGTAACTTACACACCTGAAGCAAGAGCAGATGAAGTCCCTTGGACTCTTGAAATGGAAGCCTCTCCTTGGGACCGTTTCTTCAGTGTTCTCCATTGAATGCCTAGCGGCCAGCCTGGAGCATGACGTACAAGACACTCATTAACTATATGAGGGAAGATTGGACAGAAGCATCGTTCAATGAGTGAATGAACATGTCCATCTCATCATTAATATTTCCCTGAGCACCCCAAATGGAATGGGTTCAAGAATCCAGAGAGAGACATTTGTTTCCTGATTATGATATGCACCAAAGAGTCAATGTCATCTGGGTAGGCTGTTTAAATTTGAATCTGCCTCTGGGTGAGCAGCTGGCAGTGATTACTGCCCCAGGACTGGCTGTCACAATTGGGAATGGGAAAGGACAGAGGATATATGCAATTGATGACAATTGTTAGTGTTCTTGAACCTTCTCTCATTTTTAGGCAGAAGTAGGATGAAGTGTAGCTAAATAGAAAAGCTTTGGGGAAAAATAGAACCTGAGCTTCTGGTCTTTTCTGTTGGGGTACAAGAGTAGAGTCCCCAATGTCCTGGGAGGCCCAACAGATCAAGAAGGGCATTGGTCCAGGAAATATAATCCTGACACAAACCATCCTAAGTCCTGGGTTGGTTAAGTAGGGCTGTAGTGATCCTAAGATGCCCACAGAACACTGAAAACGTGAACCTTCTGAATATCATTAGAATCCTAGTGAGGTTGGAGGGGATACTATGCCTCTACACTGACTCCTGGGAGCAACCACTTCTGTGAGGTTCTACATATACCCTAGTGACCAGAGAATGGTCAAAGACAGCATGTCAAAGCCATCAGTCTCTGTCTCAGAGCAGGGTCCTGTGGTTATAACATTAAATAGATCAAAGAAATTGGCCTGCGGCATCCTTCAGAAATCTGTCTTTAGGCATCCTTGTCTGGCCTGGCCAGAAAAGTAAAACCACATTCATGTCAGCGAGAAGAAGGCTCTTAATTAAATCCATGTGTGCAAGAATATATTACTTGTCTATTTTTGGAGTAATCATCAACAGGGGACAAAAACATAAACAGCAGCAAAATTGGTACAATAGCATCCAGCATCGCAGAACAGCACACAGTAGAAAAGAGTGAGTTCTGATAGACTCTTGGGTTTTTCTCATCCCATGACCTCACAGAGCGCCAAAGCCATAGTGCAAGAAAGAAGGACCGTGGCTGACATTCACACACAGGACACATCCTCTACAGAGGATCAGCCAACTCCAGATCGACAGCAACATCTCCTTGGGTGGCACCAAGGGAAGCCTCCTTCAGAGCAGGCCAACCATGACACCCACAGCCTCTGCTCCAGCTTGGTGGAGGCACAGTGTGCTCCGTAAGTTCCTCATGCTCCACCGTGGCTCCGATTTCTAAGACCCAACCTATCCCCACTCTGCATAGACGTTGCAGACACTCTTGAGTCCAGAGTCCAAGACTCAGCACTACGACCTTAACTACTTGGAAACTCAGTTTTGTCATTCATGAAATGGGGAGAATAGAAACTGTGAGGATCCAGTGAAAACTGTTATGTTCAGATGCTTCTCTGTGTGCAAGATGTGGTTCTGTGATAATGTGGTAAAAATTATAGAGGTGTAAGGTGAGAGGTTTGCTTTGGATGCAAGGAATGAGACTCCCTTTGTTGCACACTTTAAGAAACTCCCTCGCTTTCAGCTTTCAGTGTTACATGGTTTGATCCATCCTAATCCTTTTTTTTTTTTTTTTTTTGTGGATACAGCTTGTCAATTCTTTGGCTTCACATATTGATGATTTCTGACATTTATTGATGGCATTTCTGTGACTACAACTGCTTTTCTGCTCTTATAATCCCTGAAAAGGTGCTAGAATTGTAGAAAGCCTAAGAAACCATTTGGCTCACATGGTCTACCCCTTTGTTTTGCACACTAAGGCACAGAGGTATAAAAATGTCAGGCATTTGTCCCAGGTTGACTCCACTCACCCTGTCTTTAGCTCCTCTCACAACATGGTAGCTAGTGTCCATCCACCCTCGCTGCCCGCCCCCACCCACCGCTACCACCCCCATGGGTCTTTGAGGGCTACACTTCAAATTCCACTCCTCTGGGGCTAGGATGTTGATCTTCCATCAGACATCAGATCTATGGGTTCTTAGGCCTTCGGTCTCTAGGGATTACATCAGCAGCATCTCCCATTCCCACTCCTGTTTCTCAGTCCTTTGGCCTCAGGCTTTCCCAGGTCTGCAGCTTGCAGATGGCATTTTGTGGCACTGTTAGCCTCAATAATTGTCTGGGCCAATCTCTATTTCTCTCTCCATCCCCCATCTTTCTCCAATATATATCCATCTATCTCTATATAATTATCTACATCTATACATTGTCTATGTAATCTATTGATTGATCAATAGATGAATAATATTCTATTACTTCTCTTTCTCTGGAGAACCCCACTAATAGAGATTTTGGTGCTTCCCTCCTGCCATAATAAGCACATTTCCCCACTCTTGAGTGAGTAGTTATTACTTAAGCTAGGTGTATTATTTAGGATATGGAAGGTGGAGAGCAGGAGGATGGTAGATGGTTGTGAAGGCAAATGGTTATTAAAGAATGGCAGTTACACAAATAGGCACCATGAAGGGACAGGTTTCCTCATCTTAATAGATTGTACCTTGGAATTTACCTTTTATTTCTGAAAAATACATTATGATCGTTTGATTTTTGTATTCATATTAATTTGCATTCTCCCAGAAATGACAGATCACATCCATGCAAAACATAGATGTACCACACATAAGTTGTCAAGTTGTTTTAAGAGATGTTAAGATGCGGCCGGTGCCGTAGCTCACTAGGCTAATCCTCTGCCTGTGGCGCAGGCACCCTGGGTTCCAGTCCCCATTGGGGCACCGGATTCTGTCCCGATTGCTGCTCCTCTTCCAGTCCAGCTCTCTTCTGAGGCCCGAGAAGGCAGAGGAGGATGGCCCAAGTGATTGGGCCCTGCACCCGCATGGGAGACCAGGAGGAAGTGCCTGGCTCCTGGCTTCAGATCGGCACAGCGCACCGGCAGTGGCGGCCATTTGGGGGGTGAACCAACGGAAGGAAGACTTTTTTCTCTGTCTCTCTCTCTCTCACTGTCTAACTCTGCCTGTCAAAAAAAGGGGAGGGGGAGATATTAAGACGTGAAGTAGGAAAGTGTGCTTAGCCTAGTATTTCAGATGGAGGTGGATGCCGGCACAGCACAGCACATCGCATTCATTCAGTACCTGCCTCAACTCCTGACTCCAGCTTCCTGATAATTCACATCCCAAGAGGCAGCAGTGATGGCTTAAGCAGTTGGGTTTCTACCAGTCACATGGGAGACCTGGACTGGGTTTGTGGCTCCTGGTTTTGGCCCTCAACCCAAGTGTTATTGTCAGCCTTTGGGAAGTGATCCAGTACATAGGAGTCTCTCCTCTCCCTCTCTCTGTCTCTGTCTCTCTCTCTCTCTCTCTCTGTGTGTGTGTGTGTGTGTGTGTGTATGTCTCCAAAATCAACTAAGATAATTTTTTTTAATTTGCCCCATGACTTTTGATTTTGTTCATGGTCTGTTTCTCTTAAAAAATGATGGGGAGCTAGACTTCAGAGTGACAATTCTACCACTTGCTCACCTTTCTCCCAGCAGATGCAGTATGTCTATCTAGTAAAACAAATTGAGATTATTTTTTGTGATGCCTCCCACTGCCCCCACACCTATCTACTCATTGGAAGCTAAGGTTCTCTTCCCCCTCCCTGCTGTCCACATTACACACTCATATGAAGAAGGCTCTTTTGTTCTGCCTGTAACTATCTGCCTGTGTACTAGGCCTAGGGGATCTAACCAACCTGGTTTTCTCAGGAGATCCTTAGAATGCAAGACTTTGGGTGTTAAAACAAAGACAGTCCCAGCAAACTGAGACAATTGGGCACCTATTAAGCCTCATGTCCTCTCCCCAGAGACCTTTCCAAACAAACAACAGATGATTGGATTAATTGATGATAATTTGTACCAAACTGCTCTGAGATTTGTGGCCAGGAAAAGAACTGAAATGTTTGAATAAATAAAATATAGTTGTTTGTTTTTATTGAAAAGATCCATGGGTAAGGTGGGGGATATCCTGTGATTCAGGTGAGCAGAAGAGCATGAAAGTGACACCAAAGGAGACTTAGGAAAATGCAAATCCCACTCATCATAAAAGCCAGACTCTTGAAGGTAAACCAGGATAGTCCATCCTTTGCATCCATGTGGTAATTTGTAGTTTACAAATAATTTGATATATCATAGTCGCTCTGTTGGTCTTCAAGGCAGCTAGCAGGTGCACCACCCTCATTTTCACACAGAGCCTGGCCCAAAGTTGCATAGGATTAGAGTGAGAGCCGGAAGTAGGAGACTGTGTTGTTAGTTGTACCTTATCTTTTTTTAAGGTGATAGATACCTTGAAAATAAATTTTAAAGCAAAATCTAAACATTTAAAGAACAACACGCCACTTAAATGGGGAGAACTGTATTTATCTGGAAAAATGACACTGAGTTGAAACACTTTCTTTTGATCACACAAGGTTAACAATTCTGTATAAACCTGTAGGTTGGAAGGGCTGTTAAAGGGCACACAGTCTACTACCCTCACTGAAGAAATGAGGACCTGCAAACTCAGAGGTGGTATCCTTTTGCCTAGGGCTTCTTATACCAGCGGATCTGAACAAATGTTGGAAACAGGTATCTTACATAAGCTATTGTTTGTTCCTCAATTATGGATTCTTTGAAAAACAATAGAATATACTGATTTATATTAGTTTGACATGTTACAATTTTTTGGCTTTAAATTAAGCTTGTAATGAAATTTTTAGACTCTTTTGAATCAAAATGTTCACTTTTTTTCCTAAATGAGACATTTGTAATAACTTAAACCTGACATTTTTACTTATAAAATATTTCCCCCTCCAAGAAAGTTTTTCCTCTCTTAAGAGCTAAGAAATGATATTTGCAAAGGAAAAGTGAAATTATTTTCCTTTAGTTTTTTTTTTAAAGTATAACAGCTTTATATTTGGTTATTGTGGTAACGGACAGACGATTACATGCAAAGTATTCTGGTATACCTTTTACCAGTTGGTATCAAGCCATCTGAGAGGTTTTTCAAGATTCTTAGCTGTTTTGAGCACCAGGATTAATATGCAGTATGGATATAAAATGTTTCAAAGGACAGAAAAGTGGACACTCACTAATTTTTAGAACCCAAGTGAGTAATGTGCCAACATTTTTAAGAAAGTGATAGAAAAAAATATTCTGTGCTATACTTAAGTACTGGCTGGCTTTTGATGTCTTCATACTTAAAAGTGATCACTTTCTTGCACTGTGAAATTTTTACATGAAGATGTTAAAGGGGACGTCTACCTTCTTATTTTGTAAAATGTTTTCTATAAGGCAATAAACAAAGAGTGGACCAGCAAAAAAAAAAAAAAAAAAAAGAAACAGACCACAGTGGTACCTCCCAATTTTTTAACTTTATGATGCACATTTCAGAAAAAAATCATATCTACAACATGCATTAAAATGAAGTGAGAATCTACTTATGGCTAGAAAACTTCCTAGTCCTTGGAACTGAGAAGGTTGTTATCTCACATGTAACCATGACATGGCATAGTGAGAATCTTTCAGTTACAGCGTTCTGTTCTGCTCCATAGCAAATCTGAAACCCTGATCTGGCTTATCCCCAGGTTTCTAGTATAACTAGCAAAGCCATGGTGGTCAAACTCTGTCTCATGACTCAATACTGCAAAACTTCTTCAAAGGGCATTTCTCAGAATGGGACTAGTATGGGTTCCTGTTTACATTCCCCCATCTTTAGTCCCTGTATGCACAGAATTACGGGTTGAGCAATGACTTAATGACTTTGGGCAGGAAGGAAGTAATCCCAAGCCACACTCAGCCCATGCTCAATTATTGACATGAAATAGGTTTGTTTGTTTTTAAATAATGAAAAGCTATCATTGCAAACCATCAAACAAATTCTGAAATTTCCCATGAAAATTTTCAGATAAACTTACTCTCTTCAGAAACGGAAAACCTGGTAACCTGGGGCCATAATTCATCCAAGACTGAGAGAAGCCTCTAGGTGTGTTAATTGGCAGGGTTCAGATCCCAGCTCTGCTACTTACAAGAAACTGAAATAATAAATTTACCATCTAAGCGTATTGGTTTTTCATCTTTAAAGACAGTGTTAAACTTTTATTACTTTATTTAATGTGTTTAAAAATGCTTTAAAACAGTTACTGTCACTTAATAGTCATTCAATATATGGCAATGGCTGCCCCCCAAAGGTAGCTTTGTTATTTTTTTTTTTTTAGCTTCATGGTCCCATGAGCATAATTGCTAGCCTAGATAGTTTGGCAACTGCAATATGTTGCATCACTAGGTAATAAATCAAGTCTCCCTCTTTTTGATTGGCTGCCATCCCCAGCTTGACACATGTCCCTTCTCTGAGCTTCTCCATTGTCCTGCTGAGCCTATAAAGAAATCCAACATTAGGGCAGAGGACACAGCCAAGCCAAACCTCAGCTTTTCTAATTAGAGGCTTCATGATGGAAGAAACATAGCCCCCTATTAATAGTGTCTCATCTACTTCCTATCATCACCTATTTCCCTGCCACTTTGCTCTCCTGATCCTCCCACAGGTATAAGGAAAAAAATATTTTTGCGTAATTCAGCTAGGAAGTCAATGAACCAGAAGACAGGAATCCTTGAGAAAATAAGGAGTGCTTTCTTTAAATAAAGTAGTTTCTAATAAATCAACTTCTGCTGCTAAGCAACCTTGATGATGTCTCATCCACAATCACAGTACCATAGAACCCTTGACTGTCTACAGGGGATTAGTGGTGCTCTCATGAGTCAGACGAAGGCACCAGAGAAAGTTTTACTTAGACTTTTTGTTTTTCCCAAGGAAACCATTTATTTAAGGAATACAAATTTCATAAGTACTACTTTAGGAATATAGTGATTCCTCCCACCATACCAACCCTCTCACCCATACTCCCACTCCTCCCCCTCCTCCCTCTCCCATTCCCAGTCCCATTCTCCATTGAGACTCATTTTCAATTAACTTTATACACAGAAGACCAACTCTATACTAAGTAAAGATTTCAACAATTTTCATGCATGCACACACACACACACACACACACAGTTTGAGAACAAGTTTTACAGTTAACTCTCATAATACAACTCATTAAGGACAGAGGTCCTGCATGGGAAGTTAGTGCACAGTGAATCCTGTTGTTGATTTAGCAATTAAAACTCTGAGATATGACGTCAGTGACCACCTAAGGCTCTTGACATGAGCTACCTAGACTATAGAACCTTTTTGAATCCACAAACCCCATCAGTATTTAGACAATACCATAAGAAAGGTGGAAGCTCTCTCCTCCCTTCAGAGAAAAGTATCTCCTTCTTTGATAACTACTTCTTTCCGCTGGGGTCTCACTCACAGAGATCCTCCATGTAGAACATTTTTTGCCACAGTGTCTTGGCTTTACATGCCTGAAATGCTCCCATGAGCTTTTAAGTCAGACCAGGATGCCCTAAGGGCTGATTCTGAGGTCAGAGTACTACTTAAAGTGATTGTCATTCTTTGAAACTGCTGTAAGGACTGCTTCCCATCTTGGAATATTCTTTCCTTTATAATTCTATCTATTATGATTACGAGACACTTGATCCTATTTATATGGTCACTTTAACACTTAATTCTATCTATATGTTCACTTTGACACTTAATATGATCACTTTAACACTTAAGATGACATTTTTACCAGCCAGCTTAATGGGATTTGGGGTCCCATGGCAAGTTTTTAAACTGTACCCTTAGAAGTGAGTTCATAGGAATAAATGCAGAACTATACAGCTTTACAGTTACAAACTTCCTCCTCTCTTATTTTTTACTGAGCTCTATTTTTAATTGACTTCATACACACATGATTAACTCTATGTTAAGTAAAGAGTTTAACAAATAGTATGAAGAAAAAGAAACTGTTCCTCGACAGTCAAGGTAAGGGCAAGTCATTTCTTCTCAAACTATCAATTTCACTTCTACATATTTCCTTTTAGGTGCTCTATTAGTTCTCACAGATTAGGGAGAATGTATGGTATTTGTCCCTTTGGGATTGGCTTATTTCACTATGATACTTTCCAGCTTCATCCATTTTGTTGAAAATGACCAGATTTTATTGTTTTTTTTTTACCACTGTGTAGTACTCCATAGTGTACGTATCCCATAATTTCTTTATTCAGTCTTTGGTTGGTGGATATTCCATGTCTTAGCTATTGTGAACTGAGCTGCATTAAACATGGGCATACAGATAACTCTTTTATTTACTGATTTCATTTCCCTTGGGTAAATTTCCAGGAGTGGGATGGCTGGGTCATATGGTAGGTATATATTCAGATTTCTGAGGTATTTCCATACTGTCTTCCATAGTGGCTTTACCAGTTTACATTCCCACCAATAGTGGATTATAGTAACTTTTTTCTCCTATCCTCACCAGCATTTGTTGTTTGTTGATTTCTATATGAAAGCCATTCTAACTGGGGTGATGTGAAACCTCATTGTGGTTTTGATTTGCATTTCCCTGGTAGCTAGTGATCCTGAGCTTCTTTTTACATGTCTGTTGGCCATTTGGATTTCCTCTTAAGAAAAGTGCCTGTTTAAGCCCTTTGCCCATTTATTAACAGGGTTGTTTGTTTTGCTCTTGTGGTGTTTCTTGATCTCTACATATTCTGGTTATTAAGCCCTTATCAGTTGCATAGTTTGCAAATAATTTCTCCCATTCTGTTGGTTACCTCTGCACTTTCTGAGTGTTTCTTTTGCGGTACAGAAGCTTTTCAATTTGATGTTATCCCAATTGTTAATTTTGGCTTTCATTGCCTTCGCCTCTGGTGTCTTTTAAAGGAACTTTTTTCCTGTGCCAATGACTTGCAAGATTTCCCCAATTTCTCTAATAATTTGACAGTTTCGGGTCATGGATTTAGGTCTATAATCCATTTTGAGTGGATTTTTTTGTGTAAGGTGTAAGGTAGAGGTTTTGCTTCATCCTTCTGTATGTGTAAATCCAGTTTTCCCAGCACCATTTATTAAAGAGACTGTCCTCACTCCAGGGATTGGTTTTATCTCTTTTGTCAATTATAAGTTGTTTGTAGATGCTGGATTGATTTCTGGTGTTTCTGCTCTGTTTCATTGGTCTATCCATCTGTTTTTGTACCAGTACCAGGCTGTTTTGATTATAACTGCCTTGTAGTATGTCTTGAAATCTGGTATTGTGTTGCCTCCATCTTTGTTTTTGTTGTATAAGATTGCTTTAACTATTTGAGATCTCCTGTGTTCCCATATGTATTTCAGTATCATTTTTTCTATATCTGACAAGAAATTTTTTAAATTTTTTTATTTTTTGACAGGCAGAGTGGACAGTGAGAGAGAGAGAGAGACAGAGAGAAAGGTCTTCCTTTACCATTGGTTCACCCTCCAATGGCCGCCGTGGCTGGCACGCTGCGACCGGCGCACCACACTGATCTGAAGCCCGCAGCCAGGTGCTTTTCCTGGTCTCCCATGCGGGTGCAGGGCCCAAACACTTGGGCCATGCTCCATTGCCATCCCAGGCCACAGCAGAGAGCTGGACTGGAAGAGGGGCAACCGGGACAGAATCTGGCACCCCGACCAGGACTAGAACCCAGGGTGCCGGTGCGGCAGGCAGAGGATTAGCCTATTGAGTTGCAGCGCCAGCCTGACAAGAATGTTTTTGATATTTTGATTGGAATCACATTGAATCTGTAAATTGCTTTTGGAAGAATGGACATTTTGATGATATTGATTCTTCCAATCCATGAACAGGAAAGATTTTTCCATTTTTTTGTATCTTCTTCTATTTCCTTCTTTCATGTTTTGTAATTCTGATTGCAGAGATCATTGACATCCTTGGTTAAGTTTATTCCAAAGTATTTGATTTTTTTTTTTTGTAGCTATTGTGAATGGGATTGATCTCAGAAGTTCATTCTCATCCTTGGCATTGTCTTTGTATGCAAAAGCTGTATTAATTTTATATCCTGCTACTTTTCCAAACTCTTCTGTGAGCTGCAGTAGTATCTTTGTGGAGTCTTTTGGATCTCCTATATAGAGAATCATGTCATCTGAAAATACAGATAGTTGGACTTTCTCCCTCCAAATTTGTATTCCTTTGATTTCTTTCTCTGGCCTAATGGCTCTGGCTAAAACTTCCAGGACTATATTGAATAGCAATGATGAGAGTGGGCATCCTTTTCTGGTACCACATCTCAGTGGGAATGCTTCCAACTTTTCCCCATTCAATAAGACACTGACTTTGGGTTTGTCATAAATTGCTTTGATTGTGTTGAAGGATGTTCCTTCTATACCCAGTTTTCTTAGAGTTTTCATCATGAAAGAGTGTTGTATTTTATCAAATTCTTTCTATGCATCTGTTGAGATAATCTTATGCTTTTTATTCTTCAATTTGTTAATGTGATGTTTCACATTGATTGATTTGTGAATGTTAAACCATCCTTGCATATCAGGGATAAATTGCACTGATCCAGGTGGATAATCTTTCTGATGTGTTATTGGATTCAATTGGCTAGAATTTTGTTGAGGAATTTCACATCTATGTTCATCAGGGAAATTGGTCTATAGTTCTTCTCTGTTGCATCTTTTTCAGGCTTAGGAATTAAGGTGATACTGGCTTCATAGAAAGAATTTGGGAGGATTCCCTCCTCTTCAATTGTTTTGAATAGCTTGAGAAGAATTGGAGTTAGTTCTCACTTAAATGTCTGGTAGAATTCAGCAGTGAAGCCATCCATCCCTGGGCTTTTCTTTGTTGGAAGGGTCTTTATTACTGATTCAGTTTCCATCTTGGTTATGGGTTTGTTTAGGTTTTCTATATCATTAAGGTTGAATTGTGTAGGTTATATGTGTCTATGAATCTATCCATTTTTTTCCATGTTTCCCAGTTTGTTGTCATATAGCTCTTGGTAGTAATTTCTGATGATTCTTTTTATTTCTGTGTTGTCTGTTGTTACATTTCCTTTTTAATCTCTAATTTTATTGATTTGGGTCTTCTCCTCTTTCCTTTTTTTTTTTTTTTTTTTTTGGGTTAGTTGGGCCAATGGTGTGTCAGTTTTGTTTATTTTTTCAAAAAACCCAACTATTTTTTAAGAGGTAGAGACACAGAGAGAGGTCTTCCATTTGCTGGTTCACTTCCCAGATGGCCGCAATATCCAGAGCTGCACCAATCTGAAGCCAGGAGCCAGGAGCTTCTTCCATGTCTCCCACACAGGTGCAGGGGCCCAAGGACTTGGGCCATCTTCTACTGCTTTCCCAGTCCATAGCAGAGAGCTGGATCAGAAGAGGAGCAGCTGGAACTAGAACCAGCGCCCATATGGGATGCCAGCACGTCAGGCCAGGGCTTTAACCCCCTGCACCACAGCGCCAGCCCCCAAAAACCCAAATCTTTATTTTGCTGATCTTTGTGCCTTTTTATTGCTTTTTTATTTCAATTTTGTTTATTTCTTCTCTAATTTTTTTTTGACAGGCAGAGTGGACAGTGAGAGAGAGAGACAGGGAGAAAGGTCTTCCTTTGCTATTGATTCACCCTCTAATGGCCACCGCGGCTGGCGTGTTGCGGCCAGCGCACCATGCTGATCCAAAGCCAGGAGCCAGGTGCTACTCCTGGTTTCCCATGTGGGTGCAGGGCCCAAGAACTTGGGCCATGCTCCACTGCACTCCTGGGCCACAGCAGAGAGCTGGCCTGGAAGAGGGGCAACTGGGACTAGAACCCGGGGTGCCAGCGCCGCAGGCAGAGGATTAGCCTATTGAGCCACAGCCCCGGCTGATTTCTTCTCTAATTTTAATTATTTCTTTTCTCCTACTAGTTTTGGGTTTGGTTTGCTGTTCTTTTTCTAGATCTTTGAGATGCATTGATAGCTCATGTATTTGGTGCCTTTCCAGTTTCTTGATGTAGACACCAATTGCTATAAACTTTACTCTTAACTCTGCTTTGTCTGGATCCCATAAGTTTTGATATGTTATATTGTCGTCTTCATTTGTTTCCAGAAATTTTTTTTGATTCCTCTTTTGATTTCTTCTATGCCCCACTGTTCATTCAGGAGCATGTTGTTCAGTCTCCTTGGGTCTGCATACTCTCTAGGGATTCCTGAGTTGCTGATTTCCAGCTTCATTCCACTGTGGTCTGAGAAGATGTATGGTATTATTTTGATTTTTTGAAATTGCTGAGATTTGCCTTATGTCCTAGCATGTGGTTAATCCTAGAGAAGGTTCCATGCACTGGTGAGAAGAAAGTGTATTCTGCAACTGTAGGATGAAAAGTTCTGTAGATATCTGTTAAGTCCATTTGGTCTATAGTGTTGATTAACTCTGCTCTTTCCTTGCTGATTTTCTACCTGGTTGATCTGTGCATTGCTGAAAGTGGGGTTTTGAAATCCTCCATTGCTATTGTATTTAGTCTATGTCTCTTTTTAGAAATCTTAACATTTCTTTTAAATAGCCAGGTGCCCTGTAATTAGGTGCATATATGTTTGTAATAGTGACATCTTCCTGTTGAATTGATTCCTTAATCATTACATAGTGTCCTTTGTCTCTTTTAACAGTTTTTGTGTTTAGGTCTATTTTGTCTGATATTAAGATCGCTACACCAACTATTTTTTGGTTTCTGTTAACATGGAATATCTTTTTCCATCCTTTCACTTTCAGTCTGTGTGCATCTTTGTTGAGGAGATGTGTTTCTTGTAGGCAGCAAATAGATGGGTTTTGTTTTAAATCCATTCAGCCAGTCTGTGCCTTTTAACTGGAGAGTTGGGACCATTTACATTCAAGATGACTACTTATAAGTAATGACTTTTCCCTGCCATTTTTCCAAAAATATTCCTATTTTTTACTTTGGATTTCCTCTGTACTTTTACTGGAAGATTTTTTTCCTTTACCTTCTTTCATAGTGATGACCATGTTTCTGTGTCTCTGTGTGTAGCACATCCTTAAGCATCTTTTGCAGGGCTGGACATGTGGTGACAAATTCTTTCAATTTTTGTTTGTTTTGGAAGGTCTTTATTTCACCTTCATTCATAAATGAAAGCTTTGCAGGGTATAGTATTCTTGGTTGAGAGTTTTTTTTCTCTTAGGACTTGGACTATATCTTTCCATTCTCTCCTTGCCTATAGGGTTTCTGATGAGAAGTCTGCTGTGAGTCTAATTGGAGATCTTCTGAAAGTAATCTGGCATATCTGTCTTGTACATTTTGGAATCTTTTATTTATGTTTTACTGTGGTGAGTTTGATTACAATATGTCATGGTGAAGATCTTCTCTGGCCATGTCTATTAGGAGTTCTATGTGCTTCTTCTACTTGGACATCCTCCAAATTAGGGAAGTTTTCTGTTATTTTACTACAAAGGCCTTCTAATCCTTTCTCTCTTTTCATGTCTTCAGGATCTCCTAGATCCCATATGTTGGGTCATTTGATAGTATCCTGTAGATTACCAATAGTGTTTTTTTAGTTTCTAATTTCTTCTTGTTTTCTGTCTGACTATACAATTTTCTGTGCTTTGTCTTCTAAGTTGGCTATTTCTTCTGCTTTACTGATTCTGTTGTTAAGGCTTTCCACTACATTTTTTATTTGTTCCATTGATTTCTTCATTTCCAAGATTTCATTTTGATTTATCTTTTTTTAAAAGATTTTATTTATTTATTTATTTATTTGAGGGGTAGAGTTACAGACAGTGAGAAGGAGAGAGAGAGAAAGGTCTTCCTTCCGTTGGTTCACTCCCCAGATGCCTGCAACAGCCAGAGCCACGCTGATCCTAAGCCAGGAGCCAGGTGCTTCTTCCTGGTCTCCATGTGGGTGCAGGGGCTCAAGCACTTGGACCATCTTCTACTGCTTTCCCAAGCCACAGCAGAGAGCTGGATTGGAAGAGGAGCAGCTGGGACTAGAACCGGCACCCATATGGGATGCTGGTGCTACAGGCGGGGGATTAACCTACTGTGCCACAGCACTGGTCTCTTGATTTATCTTTAATATCTCAATTTCGTGGGAGAAATTTTCTTTCATGTCATGAATGGATTTCATTAGTTCATGCATTTGCTTCTGATTACTTCTAAGTAATCCTATGATCAATGTTTTGAATTCCATTTATGACATTTCTTCAACCTTATTATCTTCACAATCTAGTATTGAAGTGTTGTGTTCTTTTGAGGGTGTCATAATGTCTTCCTTATTCTTGTTCCTTGAATTGGTGCATTTGTTATTCGGCATTTGTGGAGATACTGTTGGTTTCTTCTTCTTCTTTTTTTTTTTTTTTGTTTTGTTTTCACTGTGTCAGCTTTTATCTTTGTACTATTCCTCTGTAGTTTAGTGGAGTTTCTGCTTTCTGATTTCAGTAAATACCTGGAGGTGTGTGATGGGTGTGGCCAGGGAGCTCTGTTCAGTTCTCCAGGGTGAAGGGCATGTCTAAGGTGACACACCCAGGTTTGGTGTGGTAAATCTCTCTCTCTCTCTCTCTCTCTCTCTCTCTCTTAATCAGAGGGGAGGTTTATTTTGCTCAGCTGAGCTCCTCTCCTCAAAGGAGCCCAGCGTCTGAGCACTGTCTTCAGTGGGTATAATATTCATCCGCTGTGCCCCAAGGGTCTGTGTAGTCCTCAATGTAAGCACAGATTCCTGAGGAATGTCCCTCATCAGATAACGAGGGAGCCCTGAGCATGTGGAGCCTTCCACAGTGACTGCCCAAAATCTCAGCCACACCATGAGCCCTCCCACATAGCCTGTTTTTTCACAGTCCTAGCACACAAGCCTCCTACAGTCATGAGCATGCAGCCCCCTGTCAATTCTGCCCACCAGATTTAGGAGTCTCCACTCAGCTAGCTGGTGAGTGTGGACACAATCTGGCACAGCTGTTACATATGTCTAAAATGGCACCCACTCTTTAGTGCTTGTTGCAGATTGCCATTAAAGAGTGATTGGGGAGAGAGAAACATGCTCCTCCTTTTTGTTTTTTCTCCACTGGTTTGGTAGGTACACTATCCCCCACAAGGCTCCAAGACAGATTCCTCCTAAGTTCTTCCTGCAGTTTTATCACCAGTGGCTTAGGCTGCTGCAGTCTGATCTCACCTCACCCTCCAACACTGGTATGGAGGCTCTTGGCTGCTGGGGTCTTGAGTTGTGAATGTCCACACCCTCCACATAGGTCCACTGTTTCCCTCTAATTTGCATAGAGTTTCCTCTGCCATTTTCTCCCTCTTTACTGAGACTGCACTTTTACTTTTATTTTACAGCTATCTTTTCCTAGACTAGAGCAGTAAGCTCCCTCCCTATTCTGCCCTCAACTTAGACTTTTGGTGAGTGTAAAATATTGCATAAGGAGCCAAAAAAAAGGGAAGTGTGCCTGGGTTGTGTTTATAATGTTTACATAGCTACTTTACTCTTGCTTTGGGGTTTGCTGCTTGTTTGGCAAGTTAGTTGTAAAAAGTTGGATTATTCATTCATAGTTGAGTGGATGGTAAGGGAGACTGTCTCCCTGGTTCTCTCAAGAATACTAATAATTAAAGTTGTGGTTACGTCTTACACCAAACTAAGGGAGGTACAGTGTAACTCCCTGGAAGCAAGAAAGAGCTTTTGAGGCAGATTAGATGTTGCAACTGTCAAATCCTACAGCGTAGTCATTATGTTAAGGAGATGAGGTGAACTGTGAGCCAGCCAATAAGAAGAGCTGGAGAGTCGTACCATTTTCAGTGGCTCTTGCCTCCTGACTGTTTGGAGAGGTAGGGCAGGGACAAAGCCAACTCTCCAGTTCCTTTGCAAAGTTTAACACACTACTGGGAGGACACACAACCCATTACTGAAAGCCTGGAAAGTTCTTTGATGTAATTTTCTAAGCTTCTAAGTATGTATTTCCTCTAATAACTAAATGTAGCTATTTCAACAAAGCCAATCAGTTAACTTAACAAACAACACTTGGAGGGAGGAATATTTGGGGTGGGGAAAGAGAGGTTTTCCCAGAAAATTGAATACCTTCTTTATAATTTTTTTCATTGCCATCCTTTTGATACTGAAAAGAATCTAATTTAAAATGTTAGCATATATGTAAATTAAGCTCATGAATGGCTGAAGATACTAAGTATGAAGATAAAACTGTTAGAAGTATTAATGACTGCTACTTTGACATGTTTTGGGTCATCTTCTACTCTTTGCTCTCTTTTCCTTTCTCTTTATCTCTAAAAAACATCAAAAGGACCTGAGCTTCACCTCCAAGTCTCCTTGTGTCTCTTCCTCCTATGGTGTTTTGCTCTCAGCCTCTGCTTTCTCACACCTGGATTGTGGGGTAGTGTGGGGAGCAACCCGGACTAGACTGAGTTACTGGAATTAAGACTTATTCTATGCATCTGCTCTCCCACAATATGGCGCTGGGAGAGAAGTAAACAGCTTCCGCACAGCTGCCTCCAGTTCAACCAATAAACTGTAGGACTTGCTCCTGATTGGAGGAGAGCAGCATACTCGGCGTGTGGGCAGCCGAGTTAGGATTGGCGGAGGAGGACTATAAAGGAGGAGAGAGACGGCATGCACAGGGAACATCTAAGGGGAACACCTGAGGGAACACCTGTGCAGCCCCCCCGAGAGAGCCGGCCGGCGGTGTGCCGCTCCCCTGCGGAAGTGGGGAATGTGGCCAGGGGGAACTGCCCTTCCACGGAGGTGGAAGGGATAGTAGCCAACCCGGGAAGAACCAGCAGCAAACCCGGGGAGGGCCGAGCAGACGAAAGAACAGCGCAGGGTCCTGTGTCGTTCCTCCACAAAGAGGGGAAGCGACATAATGGTGCCGTGACTCGGATGTGAAGCCTAGGCAGGGTTCAGTGTTGCTCCTCCACGAAGAGGGGGAGCGACATAATGGTGCCGTTACTCGGATAGGAAACTTAGGACGGATAGCAAACTTAGGAGGGAAGAAACGGGAAGAAATGGGAAAATACCGGAGAGAGAGACTAGCAAAGAGCCTAGGTGCCGGAAGAAGCTATTGAAAGCCTAGGCATAGACTCGGATATGGACTGTGGGAAAGAAGTTAGGATTGACAGCGAAAGTGAAAGCTTTCATAGACTCGGATGCGGACTATGGCGGGGAAGCTAGGAGACTGAAAGCGAAAGTGAAACCTGGAGGAGGCTTGGACTCGGATACGGACTGTGGGGAGAGGCCAGGAGGAATGAGAGGAATGTTGTTGGAGGAAGGCTTGGGGAAGCATGCCGGGTGGAGAAGAATGTTAGGGAGGATGAAGCCGCGAGTGCAGGCCGAGGCGAAGACTTAAGCCACCTTGGAATTCTTCAAGTCACCCCGGGGAGCAAGAGGCGAAGATCTGGAACCAGAAGCAGAGACGTGGGCCGCCAGGTTGAAATTCGCCAGGTTAGTCCGGGGAACTTGGACTGAATGCCGGTGGTGGCGGAAACATTCGCGGAAGCCGCTGCGTGCAGAGAGAGCACGGGGCGTGAATAGATGGGGAACGCGGGGCTGGTGCGAGGCCGTGGTGCGGGCGCGAAGTGCGTGGAGACTGCGGAGCGTGCGCGCAGAGCCGGGAACCCGCCGGCGGGGCGAGGCGCCGGGAAGCCGCACAGAGCCGTGAAGCTGCCGCGGGGCGAGGTGCCGAGAAGCAGCCTCGGGGCGAGCGCCGCCGGGAAGCCGCAGGGATAAGAGAAACAGAAGTTTAGAAGTAAAAGGAGAGAAATAGGAATGCTGGAAGATAGAAGTAAAATGGGAGAAATAGGAATGCCCGGAGATAGAGAAATAGAGAAATAGAGAGGCCTCCCTACAACATGGCAATGAGAGAGCTTGGATTCGGTCTGCCTGATTAAGGCGGTAAGCACCAGCAAGCAGCTCGACCAGAGTATGAGCTGCAGGTCACCGAAGATAGGCACGAATCAACACCAATAAGCCTCCCCACAATATGGCAATGAGAAGGCTTGGATTCGGTTTGCCTGATTGTTAGGGCTTGTAAGCCCCTGCAGGCAGAGCAGAGCATGCGCTGCGGGGCACCGAACACAGGCACGCATCAGCGCCTAAAAACCTCCTCACAACATGGCGAAGAGAGGACCCGGATTCGGTTTGCCTGATTGATAGGACTTGTAAGAGCCTGTGGCAACTCTAGCAAGTAGAGCAGAGTGTGTGCCGCGGGACACCGAAGACAGGCGCGTATCAACGCCAAAAATAAAAAGAAAGGGGGATCTGTGGGGAGCAACCCGGACTAGACTGAGTTACTGGAATTAAGACTTATTCTATGCATCTGCTCTCCCACAATATGGCGCTGGGAGAGAAGTAAACAGCTTCCGCACAGCTGCCTCCAGTTCAACCAATAAACTGTAGGACTTGCTCCTGATTGGAGGAGAGCAGCGTACTCGGCGTGTGGGCAGCCGAGTTAGGATTGGCGGAGGAGGACTATAAAGGAGGAGAGAGACGGCATGCACAGGGAACATCTAAGGGGAACACCTGAGGGAACACCTGTGCAGCCCCCCGAGAGAGCCGGCCGGCGGTGTGCCGCTCCCCTGCGGAAGTGGGGAATGTGGCCAGGGGGAACTGCCCTTCCACGGAGGTGGAAGGGATAGTAGCCAACCCGGGAAGAACCAGCAGCGAACCCGGGGAGGGCCGAGCAGACGAAAGAACAGCGCAGGGTCCTGTGTCGTTCCTCCACGAAGAGGGGGAGCGACATAATGGTGCCGTGACTCGGATGTGAAGCCTAGGCAGGGTTCAGTGTTGCTCCTCCACGAAGAGGGGGAGCGACAGGGTAGCCTTTCAAGTAGCAAGTGTGACAAACTGAGGGATTAAAAAGCATAAGATAACTGCTTTCCTAATGCCACCATATTCTTTCTCCTACTGAAACAAAAATTCAAAAACCTACGTCACAAACTGTGCTGTGTAATTTGGTGTTGGTGTCAAACTCATCGGCCAGTAAACTACTTAACTTGGAGGTCTCCATTCATAAAAACAAAAGATATGCCTTGCTACCTACTCATTACCCAGGACTGTGCTGAAAAGATTTATGAACCAAGGTGTTTGGAGCACTACTGGCAGCAGTGGGAGTAGCATGATCACTGTGTGTATTCAGTGTAAGGCGAGGTCAGTGAAGCCAATAGGACAACAACAGACTCCTGGGAAGGAAAGACAGAGGTAGTCCCTGCTTTGAGAAATGAAAGAAATCACCTCCAACATGGTAAAACTATGTGTGGGGAGGATCAGCATAAGAAAGGCACAATGTATGTTGATGAAAGTTGCCAGAAACAATAGATATGAGAAGAGGAATAAAGCTGACATTAGGATCCAGCAGCCAATGAGCCCTATCGGGAAGTAGAGTATACTGTCTAGGAAAGTTAGAAATCCACAAGACATTTCTTTCTAATCCCTACCTTGGAAATATTCTTTATCTTAGAGTATGAGGGTTATATGAGTATATATGATTTCTAATATCTTTCAGATTGCACAATTAATGTAGTTTATGTAAATTTTATGTTAATGTAAATGTCTTTCTGTCTAATCCTGCCTAATCCCTGCATACCCATGAGCAGCTATATTCAAGGTATCATTTTTATATCAGTTCTCATGTTTACCTTTAACAAGATTGATGTATGCAAATACAGATATTCATATACATCATAATCAGATATAACCAGATCAAAACTGGCTTTATCTGCCATTGTCTAGTAACTGCTATCTGCCCATTTGTAAAAAATGTATAATCACTCAAATGCCAAATCTCTTTAGAATAACCAAAACTAAATTGAATTGTGCATGTCAAACTTTTAGAGTTAAGTATATTTTGCTATCTTAAAATTCATTGCAAATTTGTTAAGCATGTATGAAAAAATGAGAAACTGACTCAAGTTTTTTTTTGTCCAAATGATCCTGTACTCTTACAAAGCCTAATATATATTAACTATCCCTTATCCAAAATATTCAGAACCGGAAGTATTTTGGATTTCAGTTTTCTTCAGATTTGGGAATATTTACATATAATATCTTGCGGATGGTCACAAAATTCATTTTTCTTCTTCCTCTTATTTACATTCCCTTAAGATAATTTTGTATAATATTTTTAATATATGTGAATTATTCACTGTGACCCATCACCTAAGGTCGGGTGTAGAATTTTCCACTTGTGAATATGTTGATACTCCAAAAGTTTCAGATTTGGGGGCTGGTGTTGTGGTGCCAGCATTGTGTTGCAGTAGGTTAAGCCGTTGTCTGCAAGGTAGGCATCTCCTATGACTGCCGGTTTGAGTCCCGGCTGCTCCACTTCTGATCCAGAACCCTGCTAATGCACCTGGGAAAGCAGCAGAGGATGGCCCAAGTACTTGGGACCCTGAACCCATGTGGGAGACCCAGAATAAGCTCCTGGCTCCTAGCATCGGCCTGGCCCAGCTCCGGTTGTTGTAGACATTTGGGGAGTGAACCAACAGATGGAAGATCTCTCTGTCACTCTCTCTGTCCCTCCTCTCTCAGTAACTCTGCTTTCAAATAAACAAATTCATCTTTTTAAAAAAAGTTTCAGATTTTGAAGCATTTTGGATTTTGGGTTTTCAGATTAGGAATCCTTTACCTGTAATAAACTTTATAATATTTGTAGCTCAGATGTTGGGAAGAAATAGGTAACAACAATTATTACTGAGTTCATGAATTTTTTTAACTTTTATTTAATAAATATAAATTTCCAAAGTACAGTTTATGGATTACAATGGCTTTTCCCCCCCATAACCTCCCTCCCACCTGCAACTCTCCCATCTCCCGCTCCCTTTCCCATTCCATACTTGAGAATAGGCAATAAATATAACTCAATTAATTTATTTGCCACCAGTTGAATATTCCCATCAATATTAGCTTAGGCTTGAACTTAGAAGACAGTTGTGATTGTGATACCTCTTTCTTCATCTTCATCATCATTACAGCTTGAATCATCAGAGATTCTGAGCTGTGCATGCAGGAAATATAATGGGGACTGCTGTAATGAACAGTCTCCTGGAAGAAGTAGAGCTGCCCGAAGTGCCAACAAAGATCTACGCCAAGAAACTTTACTGATGGTCCTTCATGGGAAGAGGGGCCACACTTTGTGTTCCCATAGCAACCCTCCGCTAAAGGTGAGCTGACCAGAAGAGGGAACCAGCGGCCCCCAGGAGAAGTCATGCCTCGGACCTGCAGAGGAATCTGGCATAGCACCACAACCTCTGCTACAATCTTTGTTCCGTTGACTCTACTGAATACCAGGCTGTATGCTATGTTCTTGACACACATTGTCTAATTCTCACTACAGTCATATGAAGAAGACCGAGTTTCATCCTTGTTTCATAGTTGGAGAAACTGAGGCTTAGAGAAGCTCACTAACTTACCCAGGATCACCCAGCTACTACTTACTAATGCAAGCTGCACTTGACCACTACACTGTTGCAGAGAAAAACCTGGACATAGAATCAGAAGACCAGGGTCCTGTCCCAAGTCACACAGCTCTGAATCTCTTTGTAACCTGGAAAGGGCAAACATGTCCCTGAGCCATAGGGGGACCCTCAATAGTACTGAAAGTGGAGTGGAAAGATGGCTGTCCTGGGGTTGGAGGAGGAACTGTCTCATGGGTCTGCCCTGTCGGTATCCAGCCATCTCTTGTCTACAGTTGCCAGTGAACATGAGTGCCTTTCAGGGCAGTGTGCATACCCAGGGTCCTTTGGGGCAGTGATAGTGTCTGAAGTCAACTGGGTTCTGAGATGCCCAAGCGGAGTCCCAGGCAGTGGACAGAGTGCAGGGCATTCGACAAGAGCAGGAAGATGTTGAGGATCCTATTGATTATCACTGATAGGGAAGATACTGGTTCACCTGGACTAGTAAACCTTTCGAAGGACATACAAGGCCAGGCTGATCCTGAAGTTTATGCAGAGGTCTTCTTCTACAGCACACACCGTGTGCTTTCTTAATTTCAAGCTTCTGACTTGTCTGCCTTTCTTTACCTGGTTAACTCCCGCTCACCCCTCAGGTGTTCACGAGGACCCTTCCAGGAAGCAAGCCCTCCTGGATCTTCTGAGACTGTGTTGGGCAATCCTCCTGTGTTCTCTTGGGGCAGCATTACTGATGGGATTATGTAATGACTGGCACAAAATAGTCACTCCAGAAACACTGGTTGTGATTGCTCTTACTCCTTCTTGCAGGCACCCATCTCTCTGAGTGCGACACTATGCATACTCTGCCTGGGCCAGGGCCTTTCCTGGCACCTTGCAGAGCCTACAGTAAGTGCCTGATAAATATTTGCTGAAATAATGAGAAACCGCAGTTACGTAACTAGGTAAGCATGGGCATGAAGCAGGTGGAAGGGACAGAAGTGGGGGAGGCGGGGTTGGGATTGTCTAGGGTTCCCCTGCAGTATTCTGCAGATTGGACCACAAAGCCCACGCTTGTTTGTGCCAGAATCTGGGACTCAGTTTCTTGTCTGTTGTGCTCAAGATTGTGTAAGCAACAAAAAGAAATCAGTCCTGATGCCTGGAGACCCTCAGAGCCTCCACTGGGGAAGAACCAGGATGGGCAGAGACCATGATGTGGGCAGGGCTGCACTCACCAGGTCATTCTACTACTTGTTTATTTAACGGTCAGTGCAGTTTATGGGGTGAAAATGGGATCTGGGATCAGACACACCTGCATTTAAATCCTCCGTTCTAACCTAAACCCAGGGTTATGGTTAAGGGCAAAATCTTTGAGTTAGCCTTCCTGGGTTTGAATGGTAGTGCCTCCACACTCTGGCTGTGTAGCATTAGAATGTCATCTCTCTGTGCCTCAGTTTTCTCATCTGTTAAATGGAGGTAATAATTCCTGCTTCACAGAGCTGTGTGAGGATAATGAGTTAACAATTTAAAATTCTTGGAACAGAGCTTGTAAATACCACCTACAGGTTTGTCTAACAACTCTGAGTCTCAGTTTTCTCATCAGAGAAGAGTAACATGCATAGAACACTTGGCACAGGGTCTCACACAGGACACAGCTCAGGAATTTCATTATTTTTTGTTGCTATTGTTTTTCTTATAAGTGAAAAATACTTTCTTAGGGTGAACTCGACTGAAAAATAGAAATATTCCTGTGGCTGTTTCTGGTCTCCACTGATGATTTGGAAAGAAAAGGATCCATTCTGGTGTGGTTCTGGGCCTTGCCCAGAAGGCTCTGAAAATCTTCATGGACTAAATGCTCCAATGCACAGTAATTTCTCTGTCAGAAAGCAAAGGAGGAGTACATGAATTTTCTGCATCTGCCACGAGCAAAACCCACAAACTCGAAACAGCAAACATGTCTTGTCTCATAGTTTTGGCGCAATCAGGGTGGCAGCAGCACTGTGCTCCCTCTGAAGGCTCTGGGAGAGAATTTCTCCTTGCCCTTCCCAACTTCTGCTCTCTGGGTGTTCCTTGGCTTTTAGTAGCAGAACCTCAGTCTCCAATTTTGTCTTCACAAGGTGTTGTTCCTTTGTGTGACTGTCTCCTCTGCCCTTCTCTTGTAAGGACACATTGTCATTGGTTTAGAGCCTGCCCTAAATTCTAGATAATCTTATTTTTGAGATCCTTAACTTCATTACATCTGCAAAGACACTTTTTTCAAATGAGCTCACATTCATGGGTGCCATGGGTTAGAATGTGTTCATATCTTTTGGGGGCAACTGTTCAAACCACTGTAAAGGATAACAGGACCCTAACTAGGCCTAAACAACATGCATCCCTTTACCCTCGTCTGGACCTACCTACAACTCCTTTTCCTTTCCTCTTTTCCCTGAGCGCTAGTTCCAGGCTTGTCCATTCCCTTTAGATGGAATGATCATAGCCAGAAGATCAGCAAGACATTGTGACCATCTGCCACATCCTGGGTTCTATTCTGGCCCACTGTGCACCTGCTTCCTGCCTCAGGATTTGCTGTGGGCAGCATGTTGGATACTTGACCCTGCATTCATCTGAATGCTTATTCTGCTTGGTCCTCCCAGTTGTCTCATACACAGTGAGGAGAGTCAGATGTCACTGTGCACATTAGCAATGTCAGCTTGTCCCACCTGGCTCTTCACCAGGGTTGCCTTGGACACACACATACTGTTTCATAGACAAGGTCAAAGCAGGGGACCTTGGTGAGCTAGAACAGGTACAGGCAGTGGATCTGGGTCAGAGCAAGATTTATGATTGCACTTGGGGCAGGCAAATAAACTCAGAGCAGGAATCTGGGTCAAAAGCTTGGCAGATACAAGGAACATGAGGCCCGATGTACAAACTAAAGTGGAACTTAGCTTTCTATCTCTACATAACAATTTTTGGTTCTCCTAAGTCTGATCGCAGTGGATCTGTGATATGTGGCATATTAAGGATTTTAAGGGCCAACCAAATTTAGCTCGTGGTTACTGAAAATTCACTATATGCCAGAATCTAAGGATACACAGAAAAATAATCTTTGTCCTGAAATAATTGAAAGTATAGTAGAGGACACACACATATAAAGAATTATTTGTATTGAGGGTTGTTAATCCAAGTTTGCTGTATTATAAGAACTCCAAAGACAGTAACTCATTCTGCCTTGTGCTAGGGAATGGGTCATGATGGGGGCTGGGAGTCATATTGTAGACAGGTCTTAAAAAATTCAATAGGCTGGCGCCCCAGCTCACTAGACTAATCCTCCACCTGCGGCGCCAGCACACCGGGTTCTAGTCCCAATCGGGACGCTGGGTTCTGTCCCAGTTGCTCCTTTTTCAGTCCAGCTCTCTGCTGTGGCCCGGGAGTGCAGTGGAGGATGGCCCAAAGTGCTTGGGCCCTGCACCCGCATGGGAGACCAGGAGAAGCACCTGGCTCCTGGCTTCAGATTGGCACAGCGCGCCAGCCGCAGCGGCCATTGGGAGGTGAACCAACGGAAAAGGAAGACCTTTCTCTCTGTCTCTCTCTCTCACTGTCCACTCTGCCTGTAAAAAAAAAAAATCAATAAAGAAAGGGTGGGAAGGGCAACCTAAGCAGGGCCTCTTCTCCCCTTCTTTTGTGTGCTTATCTTGTCTATGGCCTAAACCCTGGTGAAAAGAACAACATTTGTACAAGAACTTTGCTTTGATTAGCACTAGAGACAGATAGTAAACATATCCCACAAATGGGTGTGGGCCAGGGAAACAACCAACTGGAGAGGACTCCATTGGTAAGGAACTGACATGGTGGGGACCAGTTAAATATAGGGGCCCATAGCTACTACTACTCCCGTCCACAAGGTAGTAGGATTTAGGGCATCAGCCTGTCTCAATGATTCATCACTACTAAGCATATCACATGGCCTATTTGCATGTATCTCTTATTAAAATACTTTCCATGTATTTTACACTATAATATTGATGTGTCTCAAACACCAAGAAGGCATTCATGATCTCAATTTCTGGAAAATGTAAAAAGACTGTTGCTCATTATTCCCTGTGCTGTATTTTTTCAACACTTAATAAATAATTCTTGGGACTTTATTGGGAGTGTCTCCCAATTCAACACTTGTGTAAAAAAAATTCATGATTTTTTTACTTTGAAAATGTTGTATCTTCATAAAATAATGATTTTATCCAATTATTACTAGATTGAATTTAAGTAATTTAATTGGGTCAGGTTTAAGTATATCCCAATATTAAAACAAACATGGATATGTTATTCATTATTTGATATATATTCTTATGTCAACATTGAATATAAAGTTCAAGTATTTTTTAAATTAAAAACAATAGAACTCAGAAAATATAAAAGAAGCTGGAGACAAAGAGCTACATATTATCTGAACCCATTTCTTACCTGAAGAAAGCAAATCTATATGGATAAAAATGAAATAAGTGGCAGTCAGGGACTGAGCAGAAGGAAATGGCCTGCAAAGAAGCAAAAGGAATCTGAAGGTGACGGAAAGGTTCCTCATCATGATTGTGATGATGGCTACGTGACTGTAACTGTAAACATTTGACCAACTGTGTAATCAAACGGGGTGAGTTTTACTTTATGTAAATTGTGTTTCCATAGCACCTAGCTTTCAGAGAAGTCAGTTTACCTCAGGCTCCCTTTCAGACGGATTCACTGCCGCATCTGGCTTTTCTTACCTGCTTTTAGGAGTGCCTGGACAGAGGAGTATTGTCTGACTGCTGTCTACCTAAGCTCTCTTCTCTCTCAAAGATGGATTTTGGCATGTGATTTTGGAATAAGATGGACCCCCAAACGTTAAATAACTTCTACTTGAACAACTATTTCAGGAGTAGAGGTGTAGGGCACTTTGCAGAGAATACAAGCATATCTATACATAGTATTTTAGAGATGTAAAATCATTTATCCCAACGTTCCAAACTTCTTTACTTGGAAAATGTTTACTGGCTGCTACACACCAACAAGGCATGTCTGCCAGGGCTACCGTACAAAGTGTCAGATCAGGTAGAATAACCACAAGGTCTCATTTTCTCACAATTCTGGAGGCTGCAAGTCCAAGATCAAGAAATTGGCAAGGATGGTATCTTCTGAGGTCACTCTTTGTGGCTAATAGATGAGCCACCTCCTCCCTGTGTCTTCACATGGTCTTCTTTCTCTGTGTGTCTGTATCCTAATCTCTTCTTATAAGGATACCAGTCATATTGGATTAGGGCCAACCTTAAAGGCCCCACTCTAACTTAGCCACTTTTTAAAGGCCCTACCTCCAAATATAGTCACATTATGAGGTGTTGGGGGTTGGACTTTCAGCATATAAATTTTAGGGGGATGCAATTCTGTCCATATATCATGCTTCCCACTCCTTTGCTCCTCCCCCTGTACCTTGTTCTGATTCCATCTACTTTCCCAACATAATGCCTTTCCCAAAATGTAACTTTCTCCTTCTCTCTCTCTCTCTCTCTCTCTCTCTCTCTCTGGCTCTCTGTATTTCTCCTTTAAAAATTATTTATTTATTTGAAAGTCAGAGTTACAGAGAGACAGAGAGAGATACATAGAGAGTGTTCTTCTAGCCACTGATTGACTTCCCAGATGGCCACAATGGCTGGGGCTGGGCCAGGCTGAAGCCAGGAGCCATGAGCTTCTTCTAGGTCTCCCATGCAGGTTGGCAGGGGCTCAAGCACTTGGGCCATCTTCTGCTGCTTTTCTCAGACCATTAACAAAGAGCTGGATTGGAAGTGGAGCAGCTGTGATACACGAACCAGAGCCCATATGTGATGCTGGTGTTACGGGTGGTGGCTTTACCTGGGTCACAACACTGGTCTCTCTCTCTTTCAACTTTGGTTACCTTTATGTTCTAGTCAAACATTTGCAAGAGATGGAAGGAAATTTAAGCACAGAGATCCTCAGGATACCATGATGTTGTATGCAGGCCCATGTGGAAAAATGTGTCACTTAATGTTTTGTTTGTTTGGTATATTTCCACAGATTTTCTTCTTGGAACGTTATATAGAGGAGCTTTGGACACTCAGACTGTACCAGAAGTCTATCAGATACATTAGATGGAAACTTCAGCCCATGGCCTCATGCTCACTGCCAGCAGGCACAGAAATGGGTTTAATAGTCAACCTCAGCAAGGCAACCATAGTCCAGATTTTAACCCCAGCTCTGTAACTAGCTTGAATAATTATTGGTAAGTCAGATCCTCACAGTGACTTCCCTGTGAGCAGTGTAACCAGTCCAAGCTGAAAATATTTCTCTTCTTGCTGAAAGGCAAAGGGCCTCATCAAACTTCTGGTAGAAGGAGCATCAGCTAGCTCTGCTTCTTCTACCACAAGTCAATGGTCCAGGGCAGCTCTGGGAAACTTGGAGAACATCTCTCCTCCCTTGCCTGCATGGTCACAGAGAGTGATGGAGACAGAAATGGCGCAGACTCTATGCGTAAAAGTGGTTGATGCACTTCAGGCTCAACTTCAGGAAATAAAATTCACTCCTTGATCCTACCAAGGCTGGGTGAGAGGCATGGATGAGGATAGGGGAATAACACAAAATCATGAAGGCAGAAACACTTCAAGTCACAGCACCAAACGTCAAAAGGAAGGGAACAAACTAATAATTACAGGATCGGCTACCCTCTACTGAGTGTTTCTTATTGTACAAGACCTGCACTATGTGCTGTATATTCATGGGACCAATGTGCACACAGCACTGCCACTTGCCTCTTAAGGATCCTGGTGTGCAGATGAGGAAAGTGGAACCTGGTAAGAGTCAGTGAAAGACAGGCTTAGAACCCAAGCCCTTTCTCTTTCACCATCTATTGCAATAGTCTCACATTGTAGTTACAGCAGGGTTATTATAGTTCCTCATACTGAGTACCTAGAATGGACTCAGAGCGAACCAAACACAGTTTTTTCTAAATATGGTTTAGTTGTTCTCATGTTCATTTTTTAAAAAAATGGTCTTTAATAAATTTCAAAGATCCTGCTAAGTGGGAGGTGCTTCAAGCTAAGGAATGCAATTGATTTTTTGCATTCTAAGTTCTGATATCCTGTGGACTAGCTTTATGGAAGAGTATAGACCCTTTATTAAAAGGGGGCAGCATAGTGTCTATCTCTGCTCAATTTGCAGCCATTGAGAAGGTGTGGTATCTCCACAGAAAGGTTGCCTCCTAATGGGAAATAATTTGGACCAAGTTTCTTATTAAGTGTTCTGATGACAATATCCCTGGGGTGATGAAGGGAGTTGCTGTTAGTTTGCTTGACATAAACTGGCAGAGTCATTAGGGACAATTGGGAAAAATCCAGAAAGAAATAAAGCCTGATGAAGGGAAGTGAGCAGAAGAGAAGAAACACCAAGTGATGGCCACAGGGGCAATTCTTGGTACTATTTGGCTCAGACGTTTACCAGAGGACCTAAGCAAGGACAGTAGAGCTTGTGTGGCTTTTAATCCTTGGGCCAGAACCTAAAAATTCCAGCCAGGCCTGCCTTGCCCCAGCTTATGGCTGCTCACAGATGTGCCTCAGACCTGGTGTTTTCTTGGGTGGTGTGGAGGCAGGACAAATTGTTGAGTCAGAAAGGACAAGAAGGATGACAGGCAAGCATTATACTTGCAGCTTGAGGGAGGAGGTCCACCTGCTCTCACTCTACAACCCACAACTCTTGCTGTAATAGGGCTGCTAACTCATCCAGACTAGAAACCCAAGAACCGGGCCAGTGCTGTGGTGCACTAGGTTAATCCTTCACCTGCAGCACCAGCATCCCAAATGGGCGCCGGTTCAAGTCCCAGCTGCTCCACTTCCAGTCCTGCTCCCTGTTGTGGCCTGGGAAAGCAGTAGAAGATGGCCCAAGTCCTTGGGCCCCTGCACCCACATGGGAGACCTGGAAGAAGCACCTGGCTCCTGGCTTTGGATCGGCTCAGCTCCAGCCGTTGTGGCCACTTGGGGAGTGAACCAATGGAAGGAAGACCTTTCTCGCTGTCTCTCACTCTCACTCTGTAACTCTGCCTGTCAAGTAAATAAATAAAAATCTTCTTTTTTTAAAAAAAAAAGGAAAGAAACCCAAGAACCAACTTTAACACCTCACACTTCAGTACTATTCCCTAACACTGGGAGATTTATCACTGGACTGTTGTAGAACACATTTCCCTGCTCTACCCCATTGGGTCAGGCCCTCATCTCTCTCATTCTTACCAATTGGACATTCCCAAGTGGCCTTCTTGCCTCTAGTCCATTCTCTGAGCTACCCCCGAGTCATCTTTCTGAGAAATTAACCAATGTGACATCACTTGTGTACTTCCTTTTTTTTTTTTTGGACAGGCAGAGTGGACAGTGAGAGAGAGAGAGACAGAGAGAAAGGTCTTCCTTTACCATTGGTTCACCCTCCAATGGCCGCCGCGGCCTGCGCACTGCGGCCAGTGCACCGCATTGATCCAATAGCAGGAGCCAGGTGCTTCTCCTGGTCTCCCATGGGGTGCAGGGCCCAAGCACTTGGGCCATCCTCCACTGCACTCCCTGGCCACAGCAGAGAGCTGGCCTGGAAGAGGGGAAACCTGGACAGAATCCGGCGCCCCGACCGGGACTAGAACCTGGTGTGCCGGTGCCGCAAGGTAGAGGATTAGCCTAGTGAGCCGTGGCGCCGGCCTTGTGTACTTCCTAATGCCTCGGTAGTGGTTCTCAACTGGAAGTTCCCCTGGACTCCAAGAATGCAGGAGCCAAACTGCATATTTACAGGAGAGGTAGAGAGTGAGGAGCACACATTCCTGTGCATCTCTCCGCATCCCAGCATACTTGACAGTCAGGTTGGATCATGTGGTGAGTTTAGTCAACTCATCATGGTCACATGCTCAGTCTTGTGCTTCTCTGTAGTTCTGACTAGAAGTTACAGAAGCTGGATGACTTTTTTGAAAAAGGAAGCAAATTATTCGCTTCCTAATAATTGTAGTCTTGAGGAGGCTGAAAAGAAATCTATGAAGATGTCATCTGCAGAAAAGAAAGTATTTTTTAAATATTTATTTATTTGAAAAACAGAGTTACAGAGAGGGAGAGACAGAGACAAAGAGAGATCTCCCATCTACTGGTTTACTTCCAAAATGGTCACAACAGCCAGAGCTATGCCAGGCCAAAGCCAAGATTCTGGAGGTTCATCCAAGTCTCCCACATTGGTGCAGGGTCCCAAGTCCTTGGGCCATCTTCCACTGCTTTCCCAGGCACATTACAATAGAGCAGGATTGGAGCTGGAGCAGTAGGGACTCTAACTAGAACCCATATGGGATGCCAGTGGCCAACTCCAGAAAGAAAGCATTAAAAGGGAGTCCTTAAGAGCGAATATTGGGAACCATTGGCCTACAGGATAAAACCCAGACATGAAGCAAATGTCAAAGCAGAGGAGACAAAGAAGTCTTTCTGGTTTTGTTGATGATGGCTCCTTGGTGTCCTAGACTTTGCAGCCTGACTTTTGACTTAGTATTCCCCAGCAGTACTTTGCATTTCCATGTGACCGTGCCCTTTCAGACACTAGCCCCTCACTCCTAACTGTCCAAATTCCCCTCATCCTGTAAGACCTAGCCGAGATATCATGTTCCCTGTTGAGTTCCCATCTCCTTCAGCCATGATTTTAGCCATTGTACCTCTTTCATAACATCAGTCTTTTATCTATGCATCTCTGACTTTTATTAAAATATGAACCCCTCATATGTGGGTAGTATTTCCTTCCCATCTTGGCACCCCTACCCCTTAGGATAGTGACTGGTACATGGGAGGTGTTCACCATCTGCAGTCTCCTTGTGGGCACCCTTCTAGACTCCTTGGTGGATTGGCCACACGGAGCCACATGTGGCTGCCTTACTGATCCTGCAGTATGCCAGGCCTACTGTCTCCCCAGAGCTTTGATGTTCGCAACTATCTCTACTCTGGGAAACTCTCCCAGATCTCCTGCACTTCTCTCCTTCCCATAAGTCACAGAGAGGCTGTCTCTGCTCATTGTTCCCCTCTCTCTTCTTACTCTGCTTTGTCCCTTCAGATCACTCAACATCTGGCACATTTTACTTTGCATTTATTGTTTATGTTTTATGTGTGCATCCCTTCCCAATAGACTGTACGCTCTGTGAGATCGTTGTCTTGTTTGCTGTCCAAGATCAGTTCCTTAAACACTAGTAGGTCCCCAAATAATATTTTGAATGAAGAAATAACAAAATGATTGTTTTAAGAAATCGAACCTGATCCCCAGTCTGACGTTCTCAAGTCCTCTCTTCACAAAGTCATAAAACTTTGTAGTGAGAAAGGAACTTAGAAGATTTACTGTAACTCAGTGTTCTTATTCAACCAACGTGGAGCTGGAGGTGCCAGAGGATAAAATACCTCAAGCTGTGCAAGGCTGGACTCTGTACAATGAGTAAGAATCTTTGGCTGCTGGATCTCGACTTCTAACCTAGTGCCTTATGGATGGTGAACAGTCAATTAATGAGTATTAAAATGAACTAAAACTAGAAGAGATTGAACAGAGTTTGAGGTCTGTGTGCACAGCTTTATGCCCTGAAATAAGCATAACTCGAAGGTCTAGGTCTCTGGAGAGAGATCCTTGAGAAAGCAGAAGTATAGCAGCTGGGGACCCATATTCTTACCCTGTACCATTGGACCTTTGGGTGGGATCAGACCCATTAACCACACAATTACCACACCCTCCATACAGGGTACCTCCCACATCTGCAGACAGTAGGCACTATTTGGTGATTCCAAAAGATATTAAGAGGGCCTGGCAGGTAAAGCCACTGCCTGCAGTGCCGGCATCCCATATGGGCACCCGTTCAAGTCCCAGCTGCTCCACTTCCAATCCAGCTCTCTGCTGTGGCCTGAGAAAGCAGTAGAAGATGGTCCAAGTCTTTGGGCTGCTGCACCCACGTGGGAGACCTGGAAGAAGCTCCTGGCTCCTGGCTTTGGGTCAGCGCAGCTCCAGCCATTGCAGCCAATTGGGGAGTGAACCAGCAAATGGAAGACCTCTCTCTCTCTCTCTCTCTCTCTCGGCCTCTCCTCTCTGTGCAACTCTGACTTTCAAATAAATAAATAAATAAATTTTTAAAAAGATATTAAGGGTCAAAAGAGAAAAAGAGCCTGTCTTTTAGGTGTGCGCACTAACCAGGCAACTGCTAGGCAAACCAAGAAATTGACTATTAACTCAATGTGTGAGGTAGTGATTGAAGGACTCAGGACCAAAAGCTCGTTCTCTCCTCAACTTCCCATTCTAAGCCAGTTATTGAAATTGTCTTGACCTTCACTTTTTTTTATTTGACAGATAGAGTTAGTCAGAGAGAGAGAGAGAAAGAGAGAGAGGTGTCTTCCTTCCGTTGGTTCACCCCCAAATGGCTGCTACAGCCGGCATGCTGCGTCAATCCAAAGCCAGGAGCCAGGTGCTTCTCCTGGTCTCCCATGCGGGTGCAGGGCCCAAGCACTTGGGCCATCCTCCACCGCGCTCCCGGGCCACAGCAGAGAGCTGGACTGGAAGAGGAGCAGCCGGGACCAGAATGGGATGCTGGCACCGCAGGCGGAGGATTAACCAAGTGAGCCACGGCGCCAGCCCCTTGACCTTCACTTGTAAAAAAAAAATCCTATAGTTAGGCATAATCAGAGCCTCATCACCAAGTTCCTGGCACATAGTTTGGCACTATAATACATAAATTATTATGCAGTGGTGAAAATTCGCAATCAAATAGTCCCTTCCACAAGGGATGGACAAGCACAATGAAATCCTAGATTGGTAGATCACAACAAAATCGTTCATGTTACTTCCTCACCTCTCTTTTAGGGAAAAGCATTACTTTTCTATTTGTTCTAAGCACATTTTGGCTTAGAACTGTTACAAGTAAAGAAAGCTCTTCAGCTAAATACCACCCTGAAACAGATTAGGAGATTTCATATCCTGCTGAACATTGGCCCAACACAAACCTACACACCACCCCGCTTGTCTCCTCAGTCATATACACAACCATCAATGACCTCAGGGCCCCAACCCTGAGCCTTGGAGCCCACCTCACAACCCCTCACTGTCCAAGGAGCCTCTGACAGTCCCATGAAGCTGATTATCCATGCTACATTTTAGTTGTATAAAACCAGGACTAAAATGTGCAAACTGTTCCAAATCTTGTATCTATCACAGGGCCATATATTTCTGAGTAGAAGATGGTTGCCTGTCTTGCAGAATTTGCACTCTTTTTTGTTTTTCTCCATGCATTCCAGGCAAAATATAGAATTCAACCATTATTTTTCAATGATCTAAATACCAAACTATAAATGTTCAAGTCCTCCATGATCTAATTTCTCTCCCTCTCACTTTTTCAAAGCCAAACTAACCACAGCATCATTTCTTTAAACTGTGTCCTGAATGGGCACTGTGGTGCAAGATGCAATGTTTTGATGAGTCACTAGGTGGCATCTAGTTGAGGCACCCAGTGAACTATCTCAGAAAGAACACTTTTTAGAGCACACCACAGTTCTCCATGTTGGCTGCCATTGTCTGGTGGGCATGTTGGAGTTAATCCATTGCCATCTGTCTTTATTTTGCTAACTTACTCAGTCGGACGCCACACAATTGAGTTCTGCAAATGTAGGCTTTCCACCACGGCAATTACCGCGTCCCTTTCTAAACAATATCACCACACGGCATTCTTTCTGCCTTGCTTAGAGCTTGAAGCATTCAGGCTCATTTTGACTTAAATTGCTTAGAGGGATTGTCATCTTCAAAGATTAAGAAAAACTGGTCTGAACGCAAAGCCATAACAAAGCACAGCTTCTCTTTCCAAACTGAGAACGTGCCAATCGACATGTTCCTATTAACCAAAAACTCATGCCACACAGCAGATACATGAGCTGTGTTGGTGCAGCTCATGCAGGCACCACTGCCTCCTCCAGGATGCAGACAGTTGCTGCTGCTAAAGATGCTGTTATTTTAATATTTCAGAGGGTACTGAGAGAGGTGTGTAGTCAGGGACACGGCTGTAACAGGAAAAGCAAAAAGAAGGGAGGAAAGAGGGAGGAGTGGAGAGTCGGCTGATATTTGGGTGCCCTATCTCCCATTGCTTTTCGAGAAGAGAGGTGAATTAATAATCCCAATGGCCTGGAAAGGGTGTTTGTCCTTCCATTATTTTTCTCGTTCATGCATTCACTGTATCTTGAAGATGTGTTATCTGGGGCAGGCTCTGTACAAGATGCTGCAGGTACAGGATGAATCAGATCACAAGAAGTCGGTGTCCTCTTGGGGCTTACAGTTTTTGGCGAGACTGTATGAAGGCTGATTGAAGGGGACATGTGGCCTGTGGCACAAATGTGCGGCGCCTTCACCTAGTTTGGGAGCTGGGAAAGAGGCTCTAGAGTGCAAGGAGGATAGTTTTTAGGGTATCACTCTTGGTGGTACTCCCTTGTGCTCAGTATTCAATTTTGCAGTAAGCAGATACTAGATTAGTGTTTGGTGATCAACCAGCAAGGATTTATTGGACACGGAGTGAAAGAGATCCAGCAGAATGAGAACCACTCTGAGAACACAGCCCAGTCCCTGAACTTTTCTCATACAAGCTCTGAATTCAGCATTGCCCTGCTGTTTACCAACCTCTGGGCTGTAGCTTGTTCATCCATTTCCATACAAACTACTTCCTTCTAATCACTTGCTTTGCTTGTCTTTACCTATCAAAAGTAAATTAAGATCTTTATCCACCTTTTATCTTTAAGTCAGTTTTGTTCAAATGTTTTATTTATTTAAGATTTATTTATTCATTTGAGAGGCAGAGTTACAAAGAGAGAGAGACAGAGACAGAGACAGAGACAGAGACAGAGAAAGAGAAAGAGAAAGAGAAAGAGAAAGAGAAAGAGAAAGAGAGGAAGATCTGGTTTGTTCCCCAAATGGCTACAGCAGCTGGGACTGAGCCAGGCTGAAGCCAGAACCCTGGAACTCCATCCAGGTCTCCCACATGGGTGGCAAGGGCAGAAGCACTTAGGCCATCTTCTGCTGCTTTCCCAGGTGCATAAGGAGGGAGCTGGAACTCAAACCAGTGCTCATATGGGATGCCACTGTCCAAGAGGCGGCTGGACGTGCTCCGCCATCACACTGGCTGCTTTGTTGAAAGTTTTAAGGGACTTATTTACCAAAAGTCAATTAAACATTAACCTATTACTTTACATTACTGTTAGAGTAGTTCTTTGATTTGATTGATTTTCAAATTTCAGAAAATAAGAGGCAATTTAGGGAGCAGAAAAGAAGTCAAAAAGGAAGACAAATATTTATTTGCAGGCTCTGTTTATCACTGTGCTTTTGGGCATAACTTGTGCCTTCAGGGTTTCCACCATAAAGTAGAGACAGCACATATCCTGATGCATTGCTGTAAGATTCAAGCAAAGGCGGATCTACTCGCCTTTAGTTTTGAGGAAGCATTATCTCCCTGAATTTCATGATAGGTATGGGAGTAGATGGATATTGTAGGTGTTTAATGCAGTCCCACTACTTACCAGTGCATATGTGAATGACCCAGTCCTTTAGGACTTTATCTTGACACAATTTATATTTGTCTGAGTCCTTTAAGGTCCTCTCCTAGGAGAACTGTGTCACCAGGTTGCTTAAAGACCAATCCGAGCTATAAGAATCACTGCAATGACCTTTGTCTTCCTTTATTTCCATCTTAATCAAATACCTCCCCAGGCTGAGCTCTCCTTCCTGACAGTGGGATTCAAGGTTCAACAGGTGGGGCTGTCCAGGGACAGGGACTTGATCTGGGTGTGTGCGTGGAGGGGTGACTTAAGGGTAGAGCTCTGTCTTCTTCCTCCTGCCCCTCTGGGATCTGCCTGCATCATGGACCTGGCGGGCTGGAGCTGCAGAGGGCAAGTAAGGATGCCAGAGAAATAAACGCTGCCCCAGACACTGCTACCATTGCCATGGAAACCTGGGAGGAGGACACCAAAGGCCACTAGCAGCAGCCCTGGTAACGTCCTTCCATTTGTGACCTCTCTTTACCAGTGGCATAGGGGACCAAGCTAATCCTTCAGATCTATCCTTCCACCATCTATATGACGTGGACGCTCTTGCTTCTGCCCCTGCACCTTGAGCGGCCTTCTTCAGCCTCCTTGGCAGGCCTTTCGCTTACTCATTAGCCATGGTTGTAAGAAAAAAGTCCTTGTTAGAAACCCTGTGTTCGTTCTCCCCTCTTTTGGAGACATCCATCCTTTTTCCTGGCTTGAGCTACAAGTTGTCTGCAGAAGACATAGCTGGAAGGAAGTGAAGGCAAGGAGAAAACCAGTGTTTGTTGATTGGCTGATTGCTTCCTGTGCCCTTATTTTTTTATTTTTATTTTTTAACAGGCAGAGTGGACAGTGAAAGAGAGAGACAGAGAGAAAGGTCTTCCTTTACCATTGGTTCACCCTCCAATGGCCACCACAGCCGGCGCACTGTGGCCGGCGCACCCTGCTAATCCGAAGCCAGGAGCCAGGTGCTTATCCTGATCTCACATGGGGTGCAGGTCCCAAGCACTTGAGCCATCCTCCACTGCACTCCCTGGCCACAGCAGAGAGCTGGCCTGGAAGAGGGGAAACCTGGACAGAATCCGGCGCCCCAACCGGGACTAGAACCCGGTGTGCCGGTGCCGCTAGGTGGAGGATTAGCCTATTGAGCCGCGGCGCTGGCTTTCCTGTGCCCTTATGCAGTGTATGCAGTGCCTCAGTTCACCCCCATGACAGCCCTGAAGCAACAACCCTGGCTTTTTACACGTGCTCTTCCTTTTGTCTGAAACTTGCTTTTCTTCCTCTCTCCCCTCCCCTTCTAAATTTCTTCTGCTTTTCAAAACCCAAGTCAGTGACCATTTCTTTTGTGATGTGTCCTGAACTCCCCAGGCCCTATAAATCCTTTCTGTCTGAATTCCATGGCCCTAACATCATCCTTCTGTAGATCATTTACTGTGTTCTACTGCATAGCACAGTTTACAAATTTCCCTGCCCTTCTAAATTTTCTTTGAGATGCTAATGGACAGGGTGAGGGCATATCTGCCTTGCTATCCTAATACCTATTACAGTGCAGGTGCTTAAAAATATTCATTTATCACAGAATAGCTGCTCAGATGGTTCTCAAAATAATCCTGTGGGGTTGGTCAGTGTCTGATGAGGAAGAGGGTTTAGGGAAGTTAAAGAAATTGCAGAGAACACACGCATGCAGAGTTGGGACATCAGCCAGTGTAGACTGAATCTCGAATCCACATTTGACTGCGTGGTCATCCTCTGCCGCTGGTGTCCCCCACACTTGTCATTCAACAGCTAACAGAGAACAGTACTTAGTGTGGGTGTTTACACCACCCAATGCTGAATAAAGCATGGGTAAATTCATGCATAAAAGGACACAAGTGAACAAATTCAGTCTACAAGTCTTCATCTAGTCTGGCGAAAGTTCTGCTTATCCCCCCTCGCCCTCTGTCCATCAATGCTCCCCTCAGAACCTGCCTCCCCTGTGTCACACTGAGCATCTTCCAGACAAGTCCCTCGGTCCACAGCCTCCTTCTTCCCCTCCTCCTCACGGCCTTCTCACAACTTCTCAAAATTAACTCTCAAGCCCTGAGACTGATTTAGGCATCTGACTCACTGTTAAGTAAATTTAGACACCCATGGCTAACTGTCAGCGTATCACCCTCCCTTACAAGAGTTATTTCCCTCCACACATCCATCTTTTCAAACCCAACAGCTTTGTTTACTGTCCTGGCCCACAAAAGGCCTGGGTCCCCTCCAGATCTTTGCCTAAGCCATTCTTCTGTGCTTTGCACACCTGTCATGTGTCAGGAACTGAGCTGGATTCTGGGAATACAGAGATTAAAGCATCAGACTCGGAATCCCACAGATTAGTGAGAGACGGCTGAAAGAGCAATTACAGGCACTGTCATTGTAGCAGGCAATTCAGAGGAAAGGCCAGGTTGCTATGGAAGCACGTGGGATGTCCACCTCCCACGTCTCTGTTAATCTTACCCCTCAGTTCTCTCCCTGTCAGATGCAGCACACCTTTCCCAGGGGGCTTTCTATGCCTGGCCCTCCGTCAACTCCCCTTAGGCACCTGCTCCTCCCTGATGCAATCAAACTGTTCTGCATTTATTTGTGCTTGTCTATCCATCCATCTGCACACGCACATCACGCACACACACAGATCTTTCTTTGACCTTTGTGTCTTGGCCTAGTGAACAGAGGAGGATAGGATGAAACAAGACAGATGGGAAGGGAGGATGGAATGCATGCTCCTGGAAACAATAGCCCAGAGGAGAAAGATGATGTGAGTGAAAGGCATGCTTTGGTTGGACTCCACCCTAGCTATCTGCTGTGGTGGTGGGTGGCTGTGTCCTGAAGCACAGGGGTTACACGTAACTCGGGCCCAATCTGCTCAACTTCAGTAGGTCCAAACTCCCTTGCACGGGACCCTGAAAGAGCAGATCACAGAAATAGGGTGTTGTTTCCTTCCAGCTGAACTGATCACGGAGCATTAGGAAATGTGGCCTCAGAGCCCTCTGAGACAGGCAAGGGGGATCAGACTGTGTTAGAGGGACAGGGCTCCCACAAGGAAATGGAGCTGAGCAAGCAAAGTCAGCCCTCACAGTGCACAGTCTCGTCTAGATCAGAGGCTCACAAAACCTGGGGAACCCTGGCACATGATTCAGCAGCAGCTATGACGATTTGCCAGTTGACTCACAGGAAATGGGCACCACAAAAAATGATCCTAGAATAAGCTTTCTCGTTGATCCCAGAAGCTTCCTAACCATCCCAGCACACATACCCCGCCATCCTGGTCCCTGAACCTGAAACATCTTGTGGATGTGTTTCTTCACCTCTCACCCTCTCTCCCTGCTGGACCGAAAGTCTGAGTCTGTACTGTGTGATCACCGATGGATCTTCTAAGCTCAGCTTTCTGGCTCTGGGGCCCTCGGATTTCCTTTCCCTCCAGTTGTCCCAGCCACATTTCTCCACTTCCGTCCCCTGGTATTTGAAGTAGACAGTCCCTGAGCTGAGACAGTTCTCTGAGGATTGGATGCTGGGAGTAGGGCTGTGGATGTTTTTCCTAGTACCACTGCATTCTAAGGACTGGCCACTCCTGTGTAGAGTCTCCCACTGGCAGAGGCCCTCTTGCTACAGGAATTCCATTTATGTCAGGCTCAGGGGGTAATAGAGACAAGACAAAACCCCCAGAGAAGACAACATGCCACAAATCACTAAACTCAGCATAGCTTGTGGGCAGAGATGCGGAGACTTGGTGAAGGTCCAGAAATCTAAATGCTGATGTGCTTACTGAGTGTAAGCAAGCTTTGAGCTAAGTGAACAGATCCCCCGACTCCTTGACGACCAGAATACAAACATGTCTTACCTGCATTATCCACTCTCTTTGCCAAAGCCAGTGCATAATTTGCAGGGGAAAAATAATAGGTGCCAGGTGAAAGAGTCCACGTCCCTGAAACAACAACGTTTATCACTTTTTGCTTCCCGGCCAGGAGTTCACCTACTCAACCTTGTTAACATCTTACTTCTCTCACTTATCAACCGTGACTTTCGCTTACTGGTAGAAAGCTTTGCTTCTCCTTGTCAGTCAGCACTAGTTAGGGGACCGATAAGAAAATTTGGTAAGAACTTTTTTCTGGAAAGTTCTATTTATAGAGCCATACCAAGGTGGCCAAAATACTATAAATAGCTCCCAGTGTGTGTGTGTGTGTGTGCGTGTGTGTGGTAAGGGAGGGGAAGTGCCCATGTTGTCACCATCTTGGCCATGATGGGGAGACATTTTCTTCTCATGATGGGCCCTATATTTCTGCTTGTGCTCCTGGTCTGTGAGACAGGCCATATCAGTTACCCTGTATGAACCAAGTCCAGGGATTTGCCGGGTAATTTGGACAATCTCGAAGATATAGGAGACAGCAGCCTTCAAATGCTTATGCACCCCAGGGTTTTGTTCTCCCAAGACAAGTAGCAACTAAATAGTTCAGACTAGAGATAATCTTGGCCCTCCTGTCCAGAACATTCCCTTCCCTATGACTGTCCTCAGCACCTTAGCCCCAGGCCTGCGGGGTGGACCGTCAGTGTTGAAGGTCAAGGTACTGACTCCATCCAAGTAGGACACAAAGGGCCTGTTAGACTGCACTTAGTGCAAGTCATCACACCAAGCACACACTCACACACCCCTACTGTAGACCTAGAAGGTAGAGCCTTCCTGGGCACAGAGCAGGAAAGTATGGAACCGAGTGGAGTGGTTGAAAGAGAAAAATCATCAGCAGAGAGGCCTCGATTCTTCAAAACAATTTGTTTCACTTCTTACGTGAAACAAACATAAGACAAAGTGGAAGCTTCCCCTGCCCTGTGTTGGATCTTTGCAGGGTAAGTTTGGAAACTGTGTGAAGAACAGAAAGCGCTTCTGAGCACGTGGGCGTGCAGCTGGGGATGTGTGCTGACCCACACGCAGATGCTGGTGCCTCTGGGCATGCGTGTGGAAACCCATACAGTGCTGCAAACAACACAAGCACTACACGTGTTCACCCAACCATGGAACGGTTGCCAAACCCAGCTCTGATGGGAAAAGCCATTATTTTCCAAGAGTTGACAAGTAGCCTGTTCTCTTTCCAGTTCACCCTCTGGGAATCACTTAGCATAGTTGGAGTGAAGGAAGAGGGTAAACTAATGAGATAGACTAGAACAGCAATCACAGCCAACATCCCAAAGGGGACATTGTCAAGTGTGGAAAAAGTAGCACCCATCAGGAGCGATTTGGGACTGAATTCCCAGGTGCCTTCCGGGAAAACGTTCTGCTGGCTTGGGCTGAGAAACTGAATCTGAAGATAGAGAGGCTGGCTGTGGGATCTGCCTCTGACTCTGCCAAGGCTGGCCTAGCGTGTGAAGCAGGAGGATTCGCTGACAGGAATACATTTCTTGGGAATGGTAGCAGATTTATGGCAACGAATTGCGCAATAATAACTGGCCCGAACAGAACTCTTGTGCAATCACCAGAACCCTGTCCCACTACGATTAATTCACATAACAAACATTTACACCTACTTAATGGAATAGCTAATGTTTATTGAAGGCCAAGTACTGTTCTGAGAGCTCCACATCTATTAACTTAATCTGCACAAGAATGCTATGAAGTGGATGCTGGTGTTACCACTCCTACAGTACAGGAGAAGAAACTGAAACACAGTAGGCTGTAACTTTCCCAAGGCCTCTTGGGAAGAACCAGGATTTGAATACAGGGACCTTTACTTCAGATCCTACTATGGTTTTAGTCACTAAACATGTTTCCTGTAGTTACTTTTATTTAATTATTTATTTTTCATTTTATTTGAAGACAGATTGAGAGAAAAACACTCAAACACAAAGATTTTCCATCTGCTGGTTCACTGCCCAAATGCCTACAACAGCCAGGGCTGGGCCAGGCCGACAGCAGGATCCTAGAACTCAATCCAAGTCTCCCACATGGTTGGGAGGAACCCGAATACTTGCACCATCACACGCTGCTTCCCAAGATGTGCATTAGCAGGAAGCTGGATCAGAACAGATGAGCTGGGCCTCAAACCCAGACATATAATGATTTTTGTACAGAGCATTATAGTAAGCATTCAAAAGAGGCTAACAAAAATGTCATGATCCCTATCTTCAAAGGAGTTTGAAACAATATTGCCTTCTGACTTCAGCAAATTTCCCTGTTGAGAAAACACCAGCTTCTTTTGATAACTATTGGTAACTTCTTGGGGTTGGAGGCACATAGGGAGCTAAACATCTATCTCCTCTAGGACCTCAAACACTAGTGAGCCTACCACCACTAAACACATTGGTATGTGCTGGCGCACGCACACACACACTCACACACACACACTCAGGTATTCACCTTATTCATCATTCTGTGGAAGACCCTGCAGGCCAAGGCAGAAAAACAAACGTCAATGTGCATAAAAGACTCAAGCTGACGCAGACTTGGTGACATTCTTAGGAGAACATTGGGACGTTCTGAGTTGGATTAGGCATCAGGATCTCCTGTGAAGGGAGACCTTCAAGGGCTGGTGGTGGGTCTAAATCTGACAACTGCTTGTGTCTTGAGGAGTAGAGTATGTACAATATTTCTGACCAATCATCAGTCTTGACGCTGTTCATCTTACCAAGGAGATAATGTCACTAAAGACAGAGTGTGCTCCATAACCCCTCAGGCTAGCCACCCTGCAAGGCTGCTTCCTGATTCAGTGTTCCCTGATTCTTGAGCTTCACGCTTCCATCAGGTGACCTTTGTGTACAGAAAACCAGCATCTGTTGAGTCTTTTCGCCCCAGTGTCTTTCTCAAATGGTACAGTAGGTCCTCTCTGTCTGCGTGTTCTACATCTACAGATTGAACCAAACACAAATTCAAAAATACTCAGCAAGAAACTTGCATCTGTACTGAACATATACAGGATTTTTTTGGTCATTATTCTCTAAGCCATTCAGTCTAACAACTATTTACATAGCATTCACATTGTGCTGCCATAAATATAAGCAATCCAGATCTGACTTAAAGTATCTGGGAGGATGTGTGTGGGTTATGTGCAAATGCTGCACCATTCTGTATAAGGGACTTGAGACTCTTTGGATTGTGGTATCCCATCCCCCAAGTATACCAACTAAGGGTTGTATTTTGTTGTTCAGAAATAAAATAACCTAGAAGACATCCCATAATATCAGAAATGTTGTAAAGACCTGAATGTAAAGCAAAGTTCTACACATCAAAGCATATTATGGAAGAATATATGCTATATATTTATTTACTATCATGCAAGGTATACTATCATACAAGAGTTTGTGTCTCAGCCAGCGCCGTGGTGCCGGCACACCGGGTTCTGGTCCCGGTCGGGGCGCCGGATTCTGTCCCGGTTGCTCCTCTTCCAGGCCAGCTCTCTGCTGTGGCCAGGGAGGGCAGTGGAGGATGGCCCAGGTGCTTGGGCCCTGCACCCCACGGGAGACCAGGATAAGTACCTGGCTCCTGCCATCAGATCAGCGCGGTGCACCAGCCACAGCACGCTGGCCGCGGTGGCCATTGGAGGGTGAACCAACGGCAAAGGAAGACCTTTCTCTCTGTCTCTCTCTCTCTCTCACTGTCCACTCTGCCTATCAAAAAAAAAAAAAAAAAGAGTTTGTGTCTCAAACACAGCAGATACTCAATAAACTTGAGCATCTTTCTCAAACTCACTATTTCATTTATTTTTTTAAGATTTATTTAACTTACTTATTTGAAAGGAAGAGTGACACAAAAAGAGGGAGAGACAGATAAACAGATCTTCCACCATCTAGCTAACTCCTCAAATGCTCACAACAGCTGGGCCTGGACCAGGCAGAAGCCAGCAGCCCAGGACTCCATCTAAGTCCCCCACATGGATGGCAGGAACACAAATACTTGGACATCATCCACTACTTTCCCAGGTGAATTAGCAGGAAGAGGGATCGGAAACAAAGTAGCCTAGCTGGGACCCAAACCAGCAGGCTGATATAGGATGTGGGCATCCCAAGTGATGCCTTAACCTGCCGTGCTTAATTCTCAAAAAAATAAATAAATAAAGAAAGAAAGAAAGAAAGAAAAAAGAAAAGAAAAAGAAAAACAAGCAAACAAACAAAAACCCGCAGAGGAAGGGATGGTGTTTATTTTGCAGGTGAGGAAACAAAATTTAGAGTTTAAGTAATCTGTCAAGTGCCTGTGACTACAAGGTGGCCACTCTGGCTTTCTACTAAGACCTCCATGCTCTTCCTAGTATAGATACTGTAATCATCTCTAGTCACTGAGTTTTGCAGAATGTTGCATATACAAAGCCCCTTCATGCGCCATGCCATCACATCCTCAGAATTCTCCTGAGAAGGGAGGGTTACCATTTTCTTCATTTTTAGGCAGAAGCAGCAGCTCAGGGAATTCCAGCAATTCGCCCAGACTTTCCAAGGTGAGAAATAGGTGTGTGTGAATTTGAACCTGTTTTGTGATACACAAACCCTTGCTATTGGCTCCACACCACACCACATTTCAGCATGGGGCCCAAGGTTGACAAAAAGGCTAAATGCGACCTAAGGGCCAGAGTTCATGCCCCATTCATGGTTAGCAAGGATCCGAGGACTCAGGGACCCATCGGTTTTCCTGAGCTACCCTAAAATCCCATCTCAGCAACATGGAGAGACCACTTTGATAGCTGCTTTTGGTTGCAGAGTTATATCCAACAGTGTCATAGCATTTGATAGGTAATAAGCCACCTGTTTTGTGATCGAATTTTAGATGTGGCCACAGTAAAATTGAAACAGCAAGGTGACCATAAGTTTCAGGCTGGCTTAGCCTGATTCTAACAACACTCCTAGATGCTAGAATGCATTTCCACATCCTGCTGAGGCCACTTTCCTGAGCGACACTCTGCATTTTATTGCTTCACTTCACTTTCTTGAGGCTACTGTGATCTTCCAGATAGAATTTTCCTAGGATTCTTCTAAAATAGATATGTTGTATTATGAGTATCAAACTGTATAAGCCTTTTGGAAATAATTTATAAAATATAGTATAGTACAAAGTAGAAAATGAACATTAACAGATATTCTACTTACCAAGATATGGTAATATGAATATCTTGTATGTACTTCCCATATATATATAATGTATATATATACATACAAATATATAATATACATGTATTGATGGACATGTTTGTAGTTGGCCTTCTGTGCCTGTGTGGTCCACATCCATGGATTTAACCAACCACAAAGTAAAAATATTCGGAAAAAAGTGCACCTATACTAAACATGTCCAATCTCCTTTTCTTGTCATCATGCCTACCCTAGAAACAGAGTGACGACTCGTTTCATGGTGTTTACACTGTAATAGCTGTTAAAGTCATCTAGAAATGATTTCAAGTTTATGGAAGGATGTGCTTAGGTTATATACAAACCTTGTGCTATTTTATATAAGGGATTTGAGCATCCTTGGACTTTGGTAACTGTGGGGGCTCTTGGAGCCAAACCCCTGTGGACATTACGGGATGAGTGTATACACACACACACACACACACACACACGGGTCCCACCTCTCTGGCTCCTTTCCTCCCAGGACAGATTCCCAGGGACTGCTCTTTCAGCTTGGGTCTCATGATGAGAAGTTCTGTCTCCTGAGAAGCAGAGGCTCAGCAGGATCAGAACCTCTGTTCATTAGTTACCTATTGCTGGGTAACAAATGATGCCACAGTTTAAAGTTTTTATTGGCCACATAGACTAACTAGGATGTTGTGGATGGGACAACACAGGTTGTGAATGCCAAGAGGAAAGGATCCTTGGAGGTGAGCTTGCCCTAGTCATGAGTTCTAAGCAAAAAAACAAAAAAACAAAAAACAAAACAAAACAAAACAAAAAAACAACTCTATTCCATTATCAGAGTTCTTCAAAAAGTTCATGGAAAATGTATATTGTGAAAAACGTATAAAATGGGTTTTAAAAAATCTGCATCAAAATAAATTTAATGGGGCCAGCGCCTTGGCTCACTTGGTTAATCCTCCGCCTGTGTTGCTGGCATCCCATATGGGCACTGGGTTCTAGTCCTGGTTGCTCCTCTTCCAGTCCAGCTCTCTGCTGTGGCCCGGGAGTGCAGTGGAGGATGGCCCAAGTGCTTGGGCCCCTGCACCCACATGGGAGACCAGGAGGAAGCAGGATCAACTCAGTGCCAGCTGTGGCTGTTATTTGGGGAGTGAACCAACGGAAGGAAGACCTTTCTCTCTCTCTCTCTCTCTCTCTCTCTCTCTCTCTGTCTTTCACTGTCTATAACTCTACCTGTCAAATAAATAAAAATAAATAAATAAATCTACTTTTTAAATTTATTGTTTCCATGAACTTTTTGAAGACCCCTGATGTTTGAGTATTGCTTGTGGGCTCAAAATAACCTATCAAGGCCAACTTGGATGCTTGTATGTAATTTAACAATTTTTAGCAGTTTTTTAGAATCCTATTTAAAAAGATGAAGAGTGATTCTCCTTTCCTTTTTTTTTTTTTTTTTTTTTTTTTTGACAGGCAGAGTGGACAGTGAGAGAGAGAGACAGAGAGAGAAAGGTCTTCCTTTGCCGTTGGTTCACCCTCCAATGGCCGCCGCTGCAGCCGGCGCACCGCGCTGATCCTGGCAGGAGCCAGGAGCCAGGTGCTTTTCCTGGTCTCCCATGGGGTGCAGGGCCCAAGCACCTGGGCCATCCTCCACTGCACTCCCTGGCCATAGCAGAGAGCTGGCCTGGAAGAGGGGCAACCGGGACAGAATCCGGCGCCCCAACCGGGACTAGAACCCGGTGTGCCGGCGCCGCAAGGTGGAGGATTAGCCTATTGAGCCACGGCGCCGGCTCTGATTCTCCTTTCCATTCCCTTTACATTTCTTATACTGCTGTCCCTGTTTTAAGTTTGGTTAGTCTTATTATTTTATAATTTTTCTATTGGCTACATGTATAATGGGAAATTTTGTATTTGGGTCTTGTCCCATCATCTTTAGACAGTGTTAGTTTACTATATATGATTAAGAAATGTGTGTTTTTCCATTTCTCCTAACATCGCCTCCCCCCAAACTTCTGTTGGCATTAGTGTTATTTTTAGATTTTCAGGGCTCTCTTTACCCCCTCATTTCCTTCTCTTGATGCCATGTTCATATGTTAAGAACTCAGTAAGCTCCATCTTCACAGAGCACAGGATGCAGAATTCCTGTGTGTGCAGGCTATGAGTGTACACCAAGGAAACATAAAAGCAGTGGTACTAAGGGGAACAGTGGATTTGATGCTGGAGGGCTTGCCTTTGGGGAGGAGGTCTTCCAGGAATCTAGGAAAACTGCTGACCTCAGTTCAATGTAATTCAGTTAGGTCCTAACCCAAGGCAGGCAGCATTCTCTCTCCCTCTGGGACCCAGGTCCCACAGCTGCCACAGTTCAGGGACTTGGTGTTTGCATAAGGAGAGTCTCTGATTCAAAGAGAACTGAGCAGAATAGAGCTGACAGGGCTTCCAGACAACAGAATTCCTTTGTGTCACTCAGCATCACTCTCACTACTTTCCCCGAACTGCTCTAGCTACTCAGGACATACAGTTAATTTCTCTTCCCCAGAATGTCAAGTGGAGTATCCTATTGGTTCTGACCATGGCTCCTTAGACTTTGGGATGACAAAAGTAGGCTTGCTAAATATAATACACATCAGTTAAATTTTAATTTTAGATAAACAGTAGATTTTTTTAGTATAAGTACACCCCCCAAATATTGTAAGGCATGTATTTATACTAAACAATTGCTCATGGTTTATTTGAAATTAAAAGTTAACTGAGCATCCTATATTTTTACTTGCTAAATCTTGCCACCCTAGACAGGTAGAGATGAGCTCCTTCTTATCTGTAGGAACAGAACCAGAGCCAAGAGTCTCAGATGGAAGCCCTGACTAAACCCCAAGTATTATGAAGAGCCCAAAAAGCTGACCATGCTGAGATAAGCCCTTAGGGGGATGGATCATCCACAAGGAATTCTCCCAGTGCTGACCTGAAGAGTTTCCTCTGCTGCCTCTAAATCACCCCTATTCCAGTACTTCCACACCTGTCTCACAGCCTATATACAAATAGTTGGCATTCAGTGTATTTGCACTTGTTACACTTTTGTCCACAGTGTCTGTTTCTCTACCAGATTCATATTCAATATTTACTACAGAGAATCATATTGAATGCAGTCTTGTGTCCTGTCTCCTTTTCTTCATGGCCACCTCATGAGGGAAACCCTGTCCTATCACTGTTGTTCCCATTTTCCAGATGAAGAAACTGAGCTGCAGAAAGTCCCTGTAGACTGAAGGACTCACCAAGAAAGTATTGCCTTAAGGCATCATGACTAGTAATGATAAAGAACTAAATTCCTTCCCATAGGTGATCTACTCCCTGCATGCCTGGGAGGCCTCCCTGCTTTCCCATCTCTGGCCAGGGTGCACCACTCATTCCTCCCACCAAGGGCCAGGTACCTCTCATCATCTCCACTGGAATGCTAAAGAAAGCAGAATCCATATAAGGAAGAGGCGAGACATTACTTCCAGCAGAATTGTGACACAGAGTCTCTGGACTTTATTATGATGACTGTTTAGATCATCAATACAACTTGTCCATAGAGGAAAAGGCAGACAAACCCTACACATGCCTCAAGAAGCAAATGGGATGTGGTTTGCCAGCCCAAGAAACTCCTCAACCACTGTAATATAATTTGTGTAGGAAGATGCAGTCTGAATTCAGATCATCCACTTAGATATGCACACTGCACCTCAGAGATTGTGCCTGTCTTTTATCTGTGTGTATATGAGTACAATAGCGTACACTTTGTTTTTGTACTGTACTGGAAGTTCAAGGGGCAGAGATCATGTCTGTGGGTGGCCCATTGTTTCCTGGAAGCACCAGGGCACTGTTCTGGCCAGAATCGAGCTAAAGCCATGCTTTTTGCTGATAGAGAAAGCAAAAGAAGCCTCCTTTATTTTCAGCTGTAGCATTTCTTGCAATGCAGGAGATTTTCAATCACTTACAACCATTATTAACTACTAGCTAACTGCTGCTGTTATTTTTCTTAATGACATAAATGCCTATTAGCTTTTAATTTTCTTTGTTGAGAAAGCACTGGGACTTACTTTATATCCTCCCAATTTTCTGAAAGAATCCAAAAAAGCATGAAGGAAAGAAAACCATTCAGGTATGTATGAGCCCGGAGCCTAAACATGTCAGCTTGTTTGGGTCAAGCCTCAAGACTTAGTTTTAGCTGTGAGTTACAGAAATAACACAGGCACTGTGCCCCTTGGACAAAAGTGACATCCAGTTTCAGTGTGGTGGTTAGAGAAGAGGGGCATCTTAGTCTGAAATCCTACCCATGGAAAGCCCAAAGAGAAATTCCTCCAAAATAAAATCAAATACATATTGTTGAATTGAGTGTTATTACCAGATGACATTTCCATTCAACTTCCCTCAGCCAGTGGCCCTGGTTTCCCACTCTGGAGGATGAAATCAGCCCTTTCTCATCCCCCAGGTTCAGAAGAAAGCTCCCCTCTACAAGCTGAGATGCCATTTTTTTACTTTGGAAGAGAAACAAATCATGTCATTGTCAAGGCTGTTATTGAGAACATCATGCTCTCAGCTCTACTGGCTTGCCCTCCATGAAAAGAATCAAACAAAGCTGCTTGCCATGGATTTCATCATTCTGTTTTGCCCAGCTGGGACCTCCCCCGACTCCAACCCCAATTCTACTGCCAGTTCCAATGCCCTAGAATTTGTTCCAGGAACAAGCTAAGATTCCTGCAAAATATCGGGCTTATAACAATTCTTTTTAAGAAAAACAATTCTGATGGCTGAAAGATCTCAAGAAGATACACAGTCCAAAGCCCCAAGGAGAAGAAGGAGAGGGAAGGATCAATTTGCAACCAATGAAATGTGAGCAAACATCTAATTGCCTCTGAGGGGCAGAGGCCCCGGGGTCCCAAGTCTGCTCTGACACCTGTCACCATTCCAGAATGAACCCTAGGGAGATGGTGTGCTTGGGTAGAGGCATTAGGGTCCTACCTGTTAATGTCTTGCCTTAGACCTGTACCTAGGTCCCTTATTGATTATATTGTCAACTCCTTCACTGTTGAGGCAGAACAAAAATGCAGTAATTTCCTGTGGAGTTGGGAAAATACAAAGAATAATGTGTGTCCCTCAAACAATGTTATTTAACAGTCTGTTGAAGCAGGAGTGCGGCTTCTGTGAAGCCAGACGCTTTTATTATATTTGTTTTGAACACACACACATATAATGCGAGTGCGCATTTGTGTGTGTGTGTGTGTGCGTGTGAATGAGAAAAAGGGAGGCAGAAAGAATATGGGGGAAGAGGAGGAATCTCCTTTTTTCTTTTTTTCTTAAGTTGTATTAATAAAGCTTTCTTTGAAAAATTCAGTTTTTCTAGAACTTACTTTCTAGAAATGCCCAAAAGAAAATAATAGAGTCCATACAGAGTAACAGAAGTTGTTTAAAAAGCAATACATTGGAGGCAGGAATAATTAGATTTTTGGAGATTTTTTTTTATTTTTAAAATATTTTATACTCTAGAAATAATGAGATTTGAATTGCTCACTCTTGAAGACTGTGATTTGAAGAAAGTGACTTTATATCCTTGAATCCTCATTTCCAACCCAAATTTCTTGGAAATTAACAGGATACTTGTGAGTATAATATAAAGTAGATTCCATAATGTGCACAGAAAAGATACTTAAGAACAGTAACAGCCAACATGCGTTTAGCTTTTATATACCAGGCCCTGGCTTCAGTGCTTCTCCTTAAAGACATCATTCATTTTATCTTCATCACCACTTGAGAGGTAGATGCTAAAATTGTCCCCATTACACAAAAATGTGAGGCTTAGAAAGTTTTGCCTGAGGGGCCATCTTTATGAGGTAGTGGGTTAAGTCTCTGCCTGCAATGCTAGCATCCATCCCATAAGGGCACCAGTTCTGGACCCAGCTACTCCACTTCCAATCCAGCTCCCTGCTAATGCACCTGAGAAGGCAGCGGAGGATGGCCCATGTGCCTGGCCCCCTGCACCTACATAGGAGACCTGGAGGAGGCTCCTGGTTCCTGGCTTTAACCTGGTCCAGCCCAGCCCCAGCCGGTACAGCCATTTGGTGAATGGAAAATCTCTCTCCTGGTCTTGCCTCCTCTTTCTCTGTCTTTCAAATAACTAACTAACTAACTAACTAAATAAATAAATAAATAAATCGAAAGAAAGCTCTGCCTGAGGACAGCAGCTGTTAAAGTGGTGGGGACAGGATTTTAAACTAGTCCTGGCCTTACCTACTGTGTCCTGTGTTGAGGCTACAAGCCACATCCAATGAGCCAGATCTGGCCCATGGGTATGTTTGCTTTGGCTCACAGTATTTATAAAAATACACTTGTATTAGTTGCCAAGACTTCGAAATTAGGAAAGATTGCATAATTCTGGTTCTTTGGCTTCCCTACAAATCTTTGGCTCTGAGCTCCCTGTCCCAGCATTTTCACACAGCATGACAGGCTGAAACTGTGCTGTGGCCATCATCTTCAGACAGTCAGGAGTTGGTGATGGTCCCCACGATTCCTTAGCTTCATACATTCACCTACCCACCAAGCCCTTGGAGACATGTAAGGGTTGACCTCTCTCCTTTCCCATCCATCTCCCTTACTACAGTCATAAAGGCAACTGGGAAGTGAACCCATAGATGAAAGACCCCCTTTCTCTCTTTCTAGCCCTCCCTTTCAAATTATAAAGTAAATTTAAGCAAAGGGAGGGAGGGGGGGAGGGAGAGAGAGAGAGAGAGAGAGAGAAGTTTTATTTTGGTGCAAAAACTCATTAAAATGTATGCATAGTTCTTTTAGCATTCCATGAACTTTTTGAGGAGTCCTCATGTGTAGGTGGTCTTGTTCATATTTTAACTTAAAAAGCTTTAATGATTCCTAACCTTCGTAATATTTTCCATGGGTTTTGTTGTTGTTGTTTGATCTAAGAACATGATAATATTTGTATGCTACACTGGGCTGCTGTGATGTGCTAGACATGGCCAGCTGTGCTGGAGGAAACAGATGTCATGGCAAACTGTGACCCTTTAGCATCACACAGAGACACTGGGTACACTTGCATGGGAGGTCCCAGAGTGCAGGAGCCAGTCCCATGTCCTCACCTGCATGCTCAATAACTTTGTTTCTAGAACCTTATCCTGCAGTCAGGATGATCTCAATGCATGATGCATTGGTCACAGTCTCATCCCCAGGCTCTCAATTAAGCTCCAGTTTGATGGCAATAATCACTCCCCCTTCAATGTTACTCAAATCGTGCCCATATTATCAGACCAGCTCATGCCCATCTCCTCCACAATGCTTGCTTTGGTGGACATCAGCCAATAGTGCTTCACCCATACTCCAAGTGATTCTTGATGGCTTAATGTACACCAGGTACTGAATCAGTGTGGGGAACCATACTTTTAAGTGACATATGAGTGCTTCTGCCATTGTGAAACTTATTCAAATAGGAACACAAACAAGGAGCAAGGGAAGAGTCCACTTTAAATTGCAGTGTGCCCAGAGGCATCATAGAACCAATACAGGGATGTATTCGGTTTTGGGGGCTGCTGTACCAAATTACCACAAAGTTGGGGGGAGGTTATAGTAACAGAAATGTATTTTACAGTTCTGGAGAATAAATCAGGACTTGAAAATGTTTCTGGGAGTAGCACATGCAACAGTCCCTCAGCAAAGTTAAGCATGCTGGATTCCTGGACTAAAGGAAGCCTGATGTGTCTGAAGAGTGAGACACAAGGTAGAAGGGGTAAGAGAGGCAAGCAGGAAGAGTAATTAGGACCAAACCTAGTAACCATGCGCAGTCATTTGGACCAATGACATGGGATGCGTTAAGAGTTTGAAGCAGTGGAAGAACATAATTAAGATTTAGAGATGGCTTTGCCTGCAGTGTGGAGAATGGTTTGTGGCAGGCTGGGATTGGAACCAAGAATATTGGTTAGGAAACAATTGCACAATTCAGTGCATTCCAAATTACAATAAATAAATTAGATAAATAATGTGGAAGGGGATGGAGAAACGTCGATAAATTCAAGGAGTTACTGAGAAGATAGACTCAACAGGACATGTTCAGTGGGGAAGCCAAGAATGAGGCCCATGCATCTGTCTTCTGGTTGGAACAGTGTTGCTGCTGAGGTAAGAATGGGCCAGGAGGTGCTTGTAAGACCACCAGTTGGAGACTCAAAGGTGAGCATTTGAATTGAGAGGGCATGGAGGAGAGATCCAAGGCTGCAAACACAGACTGGAGAACTGCTGGCATATGGGCAGAGGACAAGACACTGAAGCAAGTGGCAGAAGACACAGAGGGCAGCAGCTACCAGCATTTAGCTATGTGTGATGTTTATCAGACAATTGGAAACTTGTTAGCACTTTTCCTAATCTCCATAACTTGTATTTTCTTTTGCTGAACAACTCAAGCACAGTATTGTTCTATTATGCTCTCCAACTATTTTATAGACTTGGGAATCAAAGCAAGAGTTCAGAACAGGGGCCCCACAGGGCTGGATATTAACTGTTCTGAGCCTGAGCTGGAAAACAGGAAGAGAAGATAATCCACATTTCTTTAATCCTTCTCCAAAACCCCGTCACCCAATGTCACCATCAACTACCATGCTAAAATTCTGTTTCTCTTAAATTATAATTAAATTCTCCCAATTAGGTAGTTTTTGTTTTGTCCAGTGTGTTTCCTTCAACTTCCCCCCTGCTCCTGTTAAATCTTATTTGGCAACACCATCCAATAAAACTTCCTGCAATAATGGAAATGTTCTGTATCTGTGTTGTACAAGAGATCTTCAAAAAGTTCATGGGAAATGCACATTGTGGGAAAACTGTGTATTTTAATTTTTTGCACCAATATGAGCTTATCTTTTAATTCCTTTTTTTCAGTTAGTTTTTCAAAGTTTCCTCTTGTAGTTTGGTAGTCACTTGCTGCAGGTGGCGATTGAGCTCTTGAATATGGCTAGTGCAGCTGAGGAACTGAATTTTTACCTTTAATTACATTGAAATACCCATATGTGGCTGGTGGCTACCACATTGAACAGCAGAGCCATATAACCTTCAGTGAACTCGGAATTCATTTCCTTGAGAAAACTTAATCCTCCCAAAATCAGACCTCCCAAAATAGAATGATCTCCACATTCTATGCTGTCTACAACCTTGTACTTCTAGAAAACTAATGGGGCTCATAATTCTGAATAATTATTTGTTTAATGTTTGTCTCCCCTAATAAGTCAAACTCTGGGAGGGAAGGGGCTGCATCAGATACTCCTGTGTTTCCAGTAACTGGCACAGTGTATGACACTTAATGTTTGTTCAATAAATATTATTGAAGAAATGAATGATCGAGTGATTCAGTAAAATATCATATGAGAGTATGTACCCTGTGCATATGAGGGGTCTTTGAAAACTTCATGGAAAATACATATTATGAAAAAACTGGGTGTGAGCACTGGCATTGTGGCTTAGTGGGTAAAGCCACCACCTGCAATGCCAGCATTCCACAGGGGTACCAGCATCCCACAGGGCTGCTCTACTTCCAATCCAGCTCCCTGCTAGCATGCCTGGGAAAGCAGTAGAAGATGACCCAAAAAAGTGTTTGGACCCCTGCCACCCTTGTGGGTGACCTAGATGAAGCTGCTGGCTCCTGGCTTCAACCTGGCCCAGCCCTGGCCATTGTGGCTATCTGGGGAAAGAACCAACAGTTGGAAAATTCTCTATCTTTCTCTCTCTTGCTCTCTTGCTCTCTCTCTCTTCCTCCCCCTCTCCTTCTCTCTCTCTCTCCCTCCCTCCCTCTTTCTATCCCTCTCTCTTTACTCTTTCTAATAAGTAAATAAATCTGTAAAAAAAAAAAAAAAAACAGGTTTGGATTTCAAAATAAATATTGCACAAAAATAAACTCACCTTTTCATTCCATTTTCCACAAACAGTTGGAAATACTCTCATGTTTTAAATAGTTGGCCACAATTTTAATCATCAAGTGGGTAGTTATAGGAAGTTCCTAGCTCAACTTAGTAGAAATTAAGACTTACAAGGGAGGTACACATCTGACATGCTGAGTTTGGGGTATGTGGAGTTTGAAGTGCTAACTTTATACCCTTGATCCTATGGTCAACTAAAGTCTTAAAGTCTCTTCTAGTTCATTATGGCACACAGCATCTCCTTTCTCTTGCACTATGAAGTTTGTTTCTACTTGTCATTAACACTTTTCATGTTCCCCTAGATGTTACATCAGTGCTCAGCTTCTCAAAGTTGCTCTGAATCCCAGTGTCCTGATTTCAGCTTCCAGCTTTGTATGCTTTGCAGTGTTTAACATATTTACAAAACTCTTAATCTGGTTAATTTTTAAACATTGATAATGTCAGGAACTGTGGCATGGCACCGAAGACCTCCCTCCAGACACCAAAATGTGCAAGTCGGCACCCTTTAGATATGTCTTTAAAAAATTATTTTTATCTCCTTGAACAATGGAAACACACACACACACACACAGAGAGAGAGAGAGAGAGAGAGAGAGAGAGAGAATCTTCCACCCACTGGTTCATTCCCCAAATGCCTGCAACAGCTGGGGTAGAGGCAGGCTGAAATCAGAAGTCTGGAACTCCCTCCAGGTCTCCTGTGTGGTGGGCAGCAGGGCACCAAGCACTTTAACCATCATCTGCTGCCTCTTGACATGCATTAGCAGGAAGCTGGATTGGAAGCAGACCAGCCAGAACTTGAACTAGCACTCTGATATGGGATGTAGGCATCCCAGTGGTGGTTTAACCTGCTGTACCACCACACCCACCAGGGAAGTGCCTTTTATATAGTTGAGTGATGCTTGCCTTGAATGGAACTCAAGCCAAGTCAGAAGCTCAGGCCTCACTGGAATATCTGGGGACTCTTTAGCAAGCTTTGAAACTGTGCTCATCTCCAGCTGCAATTCAGCACTGTCCTTCCACTTTCTCCTAACAAAGAAGAGGAATCTAGAGGGCTTTGTAGGCCCTGTGGAACTGAACTCCTACACCATGAGCAGGCATAGGGCCAGAGCCATTTTCCCAAGTTGCATTACAAAGCATGAAGGGCAATTTCAAAAAGCCGTGTGCTGAAGGCAGTCCATGACAGAGCCAAGGTAAACAGAGACCTGATGGTTAAGTCCAACTGGTTAGGCAAAGCACAGAGCCAGTGGGGAGCCAAAGGAAGGTGTGAAAACCAGAGAGAAGGGAGGTTCACTGGGGTAGTTAGGAGGGAGACCTTCTCAGTTCTTAATTCCTGCTGCCTGGAAAAGACTGTAAAGAATCTATGATGATGAGGATGAGAGTTGAGGAGGTGGTTACCTGTGGACGGATTTGATTCAGAATAGGCAAACAAGGCATTTATCTTTAACTTGAAAGCCATTTTATCAAACACTGCAAGTGTGCTGTGCACGAGTCAATGAGAAAGAGCTTTAAAGTGCATCCCATGGTCCCAGGCAGTGGATAGACATCTCCCTGTCCAGAGCAGGGTGGTCTCTGGCTGCTCTCTGGGGTGGCTGCTGCCAGTTCCCCAGTGCAGAGGGAAGAAGAGACATGAACAGCATCCACCCTTGCTGCTCCACCTCCTGAGTTCTTCCCCAACTTCCAGGAATGGCAAGCATTCCTCCTATTACCAACAGGTACCCCTACCCCTGCACTTAATGGAAAAGGCATTCCTGTGAGCAGTCTTCACTCCTCCCTGCATGCTACATCACTGATGTCTTCTTTCTGTTTTTTTCATATGCTGAAAAGCTTCTAACAGTTAGGAAATGAATGACTTCATGTTGGGTCATCCACATGTAGTCTAATTCACTGTGAGTTGCAAGCAGGAGAGTTTGGTCACTTCTCAAGGGCCTTGGAGGTGAATCCGGTGAGTCCCTGGAGAGATCAAAGCCAGGCAAAAGAGATGGCAGGTGTAGAATCAAGGAGCAGCCCGTAGGTCCAGATTTGGCTGAAACTGAGGCAAGGGAGCATATGAAGTTAGGAATAAAACCCTGCACAGGTCTGAGAATGCCTGTGGCCTGTACTGTCATTACATTGCTACATAATCCATGGGATCAGTCAGCTTGATAATCTAGGCCCAGGCTATGAGCAGCCTGTGTAGTCCCCTGGGGGCCACTGGCCAGATGTGCTCTACTCAAAGAAAAACACTGAACAGATCCCAAACCTCAGTCCCTGAGACCTTCACATGATCAGGTTCTGTGCCCTCTGGGAAGATTCTGAAAGGCCAAACTGTCCAATCATCCCAAATTCCTAGATTTTAGCAATAAGTCTTATTATCACTTACCTACAGCATGCCAGATGCTTGCACCTAAACTGATTCACTTATTTTCTCCCAAAAATCTCTCTTCTCATGCTCATTGGCAACTGCCCTTATTCAAGTCATAATTCTGCCTTTATCTCTGATGTAACTTCCCCTGCCTCATCCACACAGAGGCCTGAGTGCACTTTCAAATGTATAAATTTGAGCAAGTCACTTCTCTTCTTAAAATTTTGTGTCCCCAGTGTCTTTGGGGGCAAGATCTACTCTCTTGAGCTCAGTATTCAGGGCCCTCTGTGACTGCCCCTGCCTCTTATCACCTCTCTTGTACCCACCCCTGAGCAGGTACACTACCTTGCACCCCCTATGCCTTTCCTAGGGTACCCTCCTTCCCTGTGGCTGCCGGCTATTTCTGATTTGTTCTGTGTGATTGCTAGCCTGTACCTGTTTGTCCTGCTGCACTCACTATACTCCTCTGTGATTGTTTGCTTTGTTTCTACTGGGGTCAATAACTCCCTCAAGGGAGCTGGAAGTGGTTCTCAAGCAGGGGAAGCTGAGTAGGCTGAAAACATTTTTTCTCTTTTTATTATAAAATAAAACTACACATACAGTACATAAACAAATAATAATAGATCTGTGGTATTAAGCTTTCATGGATGGGGTGGAAAGATTATGGGAAAAAATACCTAAAAAGGCTCCTTAGAGGCCAATAATGAATAAAAGGTTGAGAAATACTGACTTGGTTTGTTCATACATCTTTCTCATCAGCTGAACTGTGAGCATCTGGAAACTCCCCTGGGCTGAAGGAGTATCTGACACAGCATTTTAGAGGAAATATTGAATGTTGAAAGCTGAATACATGAACGAATCCTTCTAGTCTGCCTATGGGATGGCATTACTGTCCCGCTGGGGGAACATAGGAGACCAGGTGTTAAATTCTCACAGCCTCCACTCCAACACCATGGCAATTCCAGTTAGTAAGTTATTGAGCAGAAACATTTTAAACTCAGGGCTTCTAGACTTCAAATCCAACAGTTTCTCACCTAACTTTGGTATAATTGATAGAATTTATACAAAAACAGCAGAATATCTTTTCCATCTTTCCTTCAACATCCAAAAATATTCTGGCTGGGCTATCTGAAGCCAATCTGAATATCCAAGAATAAGCTTGGGAAATCAAACCTGTGATCTTGCAGACTCCAGCAAAAAGGGCTCAGCCCCACGATGGGTTTTAGTGGAACAGGGGCTTTCTATACTACTCACAAAGGAAAGGAGCCAAGGCACAACCAGATGTAGCCGAAGCCACCCACTTAGCTTGTTACCCTAACAATTAAATTAAATTAAATTAATTGTTAATAAGTACTGTTAATCTAATTAAATTAAACTTTTTAAAAAATCCAGCCTTTAGCCTTTCCCTGTGTACCACGCTGAGCAGCTCAGTGCTACGTTGTCCTCAGGAAGTGGGACTGATGGAGTAAGAAAAAATGACACACAGTGATAACGCAAGATTCGACAAGATCGTCATCATGAGACTTAGGAAATTCTAAGTCAGGAGATGAGCTACAACTGGAAGGTGATGAGGACAGCGATGTTAATAAAGATGTTTTCCTTGTTGAAAACGAAGCAAAGGAATATCTATAAAATGGTTTTATGAGTCAATTTGCTGAAACAGGAGGAGTTGAGTAGCTCAAACCATTGCTTTAGCCTTTCTGGGGTCAAGATGAGGTTTGAAACCTGATTTATGAGTTAGTTCACTCAAACTTTCTTCATTTTTCCATTCCTCCACTTAGGAGCAGAAGCAAAGCAGTGGACAAAATCCCTGCTGGGTAGCATCGCATCCTCCTAGGATGTAACCTTTGGCTTTGAAGCACAAACACTTCACACACATGGAAAAAGTGCACAACAGTTAAGTAGATGTAGAGTTCAATGAATTTTCACAAAAAGAACAAACTATTGGGACCATCACCCCAATGAAGAAATAGAACAGTGTTGATTCCCAGAGCTCTCTTTCTCCTGGCATAGGCCCAGCCTCCATCTTCTCCCTCACAGGTTACCATAGACTAGTTTTGGTTCATTTTGTACTTAAAGGAAATTCAATGATACAACAGATATTCTGTATGTCTTACTTCTTTTGCTCAGTAATGTGTATGTGAGATTCATCCAGATTGTTATATATAGCAATACTTTGTTCATTCTTGTTGTTGAAGAATTTCTTTATGTGGATTTACTGCATTTATTTGCCCATTCTAGGGTTGTCTTCACATGGGGTTATAGTGTCACTACAAGTGTTTTTCCTACATGTCTTTTGACATATACATTAGTACATATAGAAGTGAAAGTGCTAGTTCATATTATATATATATATATATATTCAGCTTTTGTAGGTTTTGCTAGATTTGAAAAGTGCATAACAACATTGTAAACCAACCATGTATAAGAGTTCCAAATCTTCACTTACCCTTGATATTCAATATGCTTTTCATTTTGGCAATTCTGATGCTTGTGTTTATGAAGCTCATGATTTAAATGTGTAGTTTCCAGGTGAGTAATTATGTTAGCGGTACCCTTTCATATGTTCACTGACTATTCAGAGTTATCTTCTTATAAACCTACCTCTCCAAGTCTGTTTACAGTCTTATTCATTTCAAGGGGATCTTTATATATTTAGATACAAGTCCTTTTTAGATATACGATTTGCAACTGTCTTATTCTAACTCATGATTTCATTTTTCAATCTCTTAATGCTGTCTCTGCTAAATGGATATTCTTGTTTTTAATGTAGCCTAATTAATCAATTTTATAGTTAGTAGGTTTTATGTGCTAATTATGAAATCTTAACCTTTCCCACTTTCTTTTTTTTATCAATTAGGTCTTATTTATTTATCTTACATTTATCCTGCCATGAATTCATAAGGAATGGGTTCCAGCAACTCAGGCTCCTTTCCATTGGTTTTGACAAAGTGGGCTTCTCTGGGTGGAGCAGGCTGATGCTTTAGTTGAACCCAGGTACCCTTCTCTTTGGCTTCATTCTTTTTCTGATCATTTTCCTTCACACGTTTCAAGAAGCTATCTCGGATCTTAGAGTGCTTAATGTGTTCAATACACACATTTATTCTCTCGGCAAGAATCTTGCCCTTCACTTGTTTGTTTACAACAATGCCAACAGCATGCTGGGTAACATTGTAGACTCTTCCAGTTTTTCCATGGTAACATTTATGGGGCATTCCTTTTTGAACAGTATCCATTCCCTTGATGTCCACAATATCACCTTTCTTGTAAATGCGCATGTATGTGGCCAAAGGAACAACTCCATGTTTTCTGAAAGGCCTGGAGAACATGTACCAGGTACCTCGGCTCTTTCCCTTTGTGTTCGTCATCTTGGCGAATTACTGGAAGATGGCGGCTCCGGCCGAAAGGCCTTTTCCCACTTTCATGAAGATATTCTTCTACATAATAGCATTTGAATCTTCCAATCCCTGAGCATGATCTATGCTTTTATTTGTTTGGATCTTTCTTCAGATTTATTGACAAATAAAAGTTGTATATACTCAACTTGTACAGCATGGTGTTTTATATTTGTGTGTGAAATGATTGCCAAATCAGGTTAATTAACATGTCCAAAACCTCACAGTTACCTGTTTTGTGTGGATGTTGGGAGTATTTAAGATCTCACTAGAGGGGCAGGCACTGTGGCGCAGCGGATTAAAGCCCTGGCCTGAAGAGCCAACATCCCATATGGGTGCTGGTTCTAGTCCCAGATGCTCCTCTTCTGATCCAGCTCTCTGCTATGGCCTGGGAAAGCAATAGAAGATGGCCCAAGTCCTTAGGCCCCTTCACCCATGCGGGAGACCTGGAAGAAGCTCCTGGCTCCTGGCTTCGGATCTGCGCAGCTCCAGCCGTTGCAGCCATATGGGGAGTGAACCAGCAGATGGAAGACCTCTCTCTTTGTCTCTACCTCTCTCTGTAACTCTGTCTTAAAAAAAAAAAAATCTCATTAGAGCTTCTTCAGTTGATCTCAGTTAGTCTTCAGTTGTTAGCATAGAGATTTTGCAAATCTTCTGTGAGATTTACATTAAGCATTTTGCCAAATATCAAGTACCTATTGCCCAAACTGCAAGAGATATTAAAAAGAAGTCTGAAATATGTGCCCTGACTTCAAAATGTTTTAGTACAGTTGTGGGACACACAACTGCAGAAAAAAAGAAAGACTGAATATGAATGAAGGAGTGCTTGTGTGATGGCAGACAATGAGAAAAGAGAGGCAAGCAACCAAAGTGGGCTGAAGTCATTGACAGGGACGTCACACACAGGGCGTAAAATCTGAGATGGCATCTGGAGAGTAGAAGGAAGCAGTCCAAGAGGGAAAACTGAAAACAGACAGAGTTTTGAGGTTAGAACAAACACAGCATGCAAAGGGACTACGTGGACATGAGTTGGCAAAAATGTCTTCGCTCTGATTCATGAGTAGGGGCACAGGTTGAGGCCTTGTGCTTAGAGGTACATAAACAAAAGAAGGAAGAGCTTCAAGCGCACTTTGGTGATAAAGTTTGTTATCTTCACCCTGAAGGTAACTCAGTCACTGTTTACTTGTCCTCACTTGACAGTCACTGGTGAATATATGGCTATCTTGAACAACTTCCTGACAATAGTAAGATTGTGAGATAGGAACTCTCACAATCATTTGAATCAGAGTACCTACTCTATAAGATTCCAATACTGGAAAATGTTCTTCTAATCTGAAAACGAGCTGCCCAAATTCTTATGGAATGTGCGATCTATTAATTCCTTTCACAGTAGACATGAACTCAAGGACCAGCCAAAAGGCTTAGATCTGACACCTATATCCAACTACTTCTCAGAAAGCTGCAGTTGTAAAACCAAGGTGTGATAACCACTGAAAGCACAAATCCAGCAGCCAAAGCTGGAGTTCCTAGAAAAACGGGCCTGGAAGTGGGCCTTCAAGTCTTAGATCACTAACCGAGGTTTTGATGCCCTATTTCCATCCTTAATAGGGCGCAGCCTTGCCAATTGCAAAGCAAAAGTCACCAATTCCTGGGGAAGCTCCAGAACACGTAGAGTCAGGCTCTCAGGTCTCCTGGGAGCTACTGGAATGAGTAAGGCCTGGAGTAGCCAAAACTGAGTCCTAATGATAAGATTCCTAATGGGACGTGAGTATGCATTTTGCCAAGATTTATTCTAATTTTGGAATTCAATTGGAAACTTCTGAACGTCATGTTCCATTTGGCTCTGGCAAAACACAGCTCTGCATTGCTTTGTGTTTATTTTATCCCTCAAGATCACAGCATGATTTACTTGTAGCTAGATTTTTGTGTTTAGTGCAAATCTCTGTTTAGAAAAACATGCTGATATTTCTTTTTCTTATGGGTCCCTGGGGGGGCGGGGGGGATGTACACAATGGGGAAAAGTTCCACTTTAAAAAAAAGTGCATACCCAATATAGAAAATTTACGCAAACAGAAGCGCCCAGAGGAGAAATATTTTATAGAGCTGGATGGTATGATGAATCCTCAAACTTGGCATAAAATAGGCGATCGGATCCAGAAAATCCTCAGGACTCTCCTACACTTAGGCAAATTAGAATCTTCAGTAGCATCTTCTTCTTGTGAAAATTTCGTACCATATTTAAACAAATATTTAGAGAGGAAATGTAACTTCCTTTGGAACTGTGTCCTCCAACCATTATACTAAGGACACTTCTTCTGCATAGGACTTCCATCTTCATCTAATTTTTCATTTACACTCAAATGAATTTCTTGGACTTTATAGGCAGAAAGCCAAATTCCCCTGTAGCTAAATTGTACTGTGGGGCCTGCACTGCGACAGATTAAGAAGAACAGCTGATGGGCCAGCATTGTGGCTAAGCAAGTTAGGCTGCCGCCTGCAACACCAGCATCGTTATGGGCACTAGTTCGAGTCTCAACTGCTCCACTTCCAATCTAGCTCCCTGCTAATGCACCTGGGAAAGCAGCAGAAGATGGCCCAAGCCCTTGGGGCCCTGCATCCACCTGGGATATCCAGATGGAGCTCCTGGCTCCTGGCTTCAGTAGCAGCTGTTTGGGGAGTGAATCAATGGATGGAAGGCCCCCCCCCCCCCCACATAACTCTGCCTTTCAAATAAATAAAATAAATTTTTAAAAGGAAAAAGCAAAGAAAGAACTGGGGATAAAGTTGCATTAATCTGGACCCTTTTGGGCCAGTGCCGTGGCTCTCTTGGTTAATCCTCTGCCTGAGGCACCAGCATCCCATATGGGCACTGGGTTCTAGTCCCGGTTGCTCCTCTTCCAGTCCAGCTCTCTGCTGTGGCCCGAGAAGGCAGTAGAGGATGGCCCAAGTGCTTGGGCCACTGCACCGGCATGGGAGACCAGGAGGAAGCACCTGGCTCCTGGCTTTGGATCAGCGCAGTTTTGAATGACCATAGCGACCATTTGGGGAGTGAACCAATGGAAGGAAGACAAGGAAGACCTTTCTCTCTCTTTCTCTCTCTCTCTCTCTCTCTCTCTAACTCTGTCAACGGAATAAAAAATAAATAAATAATCTGGACCCTTTCAGAACTTTATCCAGAAATAACAACCCTGCCAAAAGGTGATTTGTATGCTCATATAACCAAAGACACTTCTCTAGCACTTCTGGTTGGAAAGGTGAAGGATTCTGATTGGCTCAGCTGAATCATGTGCTGAAGCCCAGACCATTCACTATAATAGGAAGTGAGTCACATGCCCACATGTCATGTGATACAGCAAAGTGGATTCATTTCTGGAAGAAAGCATAATTACAGATGGTTACTTCAGAAACATTGTAAACTGACAAATCTGAAAGAAGCAAAAAATATTTAAAAATAGCTGTAGTGCTACTCCATTAGGATTTTGGAGAAAGCATTATTTCCAAATGCCATTGGTTTTCCACTGTGGACATCAAGAAGGCAACACAGCATACTGACTAGAAGCATGAGCTTTGGACTTATCTTCAAATCCTGGCAGTGTCACTTATTAGCTTTGCTACTGGGGCAAGTCACTAACCCTCTTGAAAGAGCAATCTTCTCAATTGCAGAATAAGGATGATAATAGAATTTGCCTCTTGGGTTAAAGTGCTTGGTGCAGTGTCCAGAACTTAATTAAAGATCATTGAATATTTACTATAGCTTTATTACTTTCATTAGCATCATCATAGGTAATAAGTAGAATATCCAGGAATTTCAAGGATACAGAGTTCTCGGATGTTTTTAGAACAAGAAACATCTCATCATACATTCTCTCCATTGACATTCAGCCACATCCATTGCCTTAGATCTAATTCAAATTTCCCTCTTCACCCGCCATAATTTCTTTTCTTACCCACCAAGACATGAAACACTAATGTACAGGGTAGAAAAGGCAAGATAACGGTGCCCTTGGTAGTTATTTTAGCCTTTCCAAAAGAGATTTCACAGGCAATTGAGGTCTGGGAAATTGCAGTCTTAGGAGGTGACTACACCGTGAGTGCCAAAAGACAACTCCTCAGAGAGATGTCAAAACAGTTGACCAACTTCTGGAACCAACTGGCAAGGTAATGTGTCACCCCACTAGATTATGCTGCACAAAAAAACAGCTGCAGGGACCTGTAGGGAAAATCAGAATCTTCATAAAGATGGCACTGCTTCCTCCTCGTTCACTCTACTACAGCTTCCTTTTCATAAAATCCATTGAAGTCTTCACAACGAGGAGTGTCTCAACAGAAACTGGTTGCTTCCCACCACAACTGTCGGGGGTTCCTGTAGCCTGTAGATTGAGGACACACACAGCCTTTTTTTTTTTTCAATTAAGTAAAAGAATTTGGGATAGGAAAATGGATTCTACGTTCCTTTATAACTTTTTCTTCTATATTTGAATGAATGGTAGCAATTACTCAGGATTCAAAGTCTTGTTTTTTTTTTTAAGAAAATATTTCAGAATATTTTTTCTTTCTAACTCTGAAGGGTGACTAGAATAACATTTTATATTTATAGAGAACCGGTCCTTGGAAATTGCTACAAATAATGTCAATGTTTTTCCCCCCAGAATTCCTGATGGAAGCAACATATTTTCTTCACACCACTTTTATGGATTATATAGTCTGTCAGAAGCATTTTGGAGGCCAGAACCTGGGTTTTCTTTGGATTCCAAAATGTAGTATTAGATTTCTTTTCTATTAGAAAAACAACATTTCTATGGCAAAGTGGGTTTTTTTGCCTAGCACTCAAGGTAATTACCTTAAGAAAGAATTCAAGTGACTTCTGGCTTTTCAGCACAATCAAATCATTCTCTTACACACTCTTTACACCCATAACTGTGATGGGGGTGCAGTATCCTGGGGATCTCTTGAGTTATAGGTTGACAGTAACAGTAAGTACAGTTCTGTGAAACTGGTGTGTGTGTCCTGGCTAACAGTGCCCACCTTCCTGTGAATTGTAATACTAAATGTTTGTAAATCGACATCTAGTCCAACATTACCTTATTTTCAGATTGAAAAACCATCAATGCTCAGAGAAGTTGGATAATTCATCTGGAATTGTACGCTAATTAGCAGCATTGAAGATACAAAAAGATTGCAGTTTCTGGGTGTGCTTTGTTTTCTGGTTTTTTGTGTGTGTGTGTTATTGTGATGCTGACTGTTTAGAGTCATGTAGCTGCTGTAAGAAATAAGCCCCTAAAGTTGGTGGTTTCACACAATAAACATTTACTCATCACTCCTGTTGTCAGTACAATGTGTGTCTTCCTAGTCATCAGATGATGGCTCTCATTCATGCAGTGATTCAAGACCCAATTCATTTTGTGACTTTTTCACCCTAAGGTAGTGATTTGAACCCAGGAGTGACTTTACCCCCTGGAGAACATTTGGCAATGATTGTCATTAGTAGAGAGATTGCCTTGGCATGTAGTGGGTAGGGGCTGGAATGCTGCTGAACATCCTCCACTAAACAGGACAGCCCCCACAACAAAGAATTTTCTAGCTGCAAATGTCAGTAGAGCCTAAGAGACTCATTATCTTCTGCTTCTAGCCAGCTACACAGGGAAGAGCCTATCTGAAAATGTCTTGGCCTGGAAACATTAGTTATAGGTTCTATTTACATGCAAGAGGGACTAAGAAATGAATGTTGGTGAACAGCTGTTGCTGTCTTTGAGGAAGCAAAAATTTTGGGTGCACAGCTGGTTATTCAGTGGCACAATTTGAACTGTACATTTTTCTAGTTTCTCATACAATTATTGAAACATCAATGGGGCTAATAAAACTGATTATATATATAACTGATTATATATATAATATATATATACATATATGTATATATATACATACATATTATATATTATATATATATATATAAAAGCCTTGATTCCTCCCTGGGCTCCAGATTCTTCTGTCCAGCATCCTGCTCAACACATCTTTAGGTATCAGAAACACAATACAGCCAAGCAGAACTTTTACTATATCCACAAAAATTCTAGTTCTTCCTCATCTTCTATCTCAGCAAATGACACCATCATTCTCCTCCCCATTTTTTTACAACCTCAAACAATTACTGAGCACCTCTTCATTATCTCTGTCTTCAAGATAGTTCCCTTGCAGGCACATCCATGGACCACCATCTGTAGCCTAAATTATTACAGTGACCTTCTAGTTGGCCTCTCCGCTACTTCTGATATTCCACTCCAGGGCTACTCACCAACAGAAACCAGTGCATTGTTTATAACTGTATTAGAAGATTATTTCCTCATAGCTGATGTCAGCTCACTCACCCAGGTAGCTGGACCATGCCCCAGTAAGGAACACGTGAGACCCATTTGTTTTGTCCCATTGTTCCTCTGGGGTCTGCAACCATTTCCATCACTCCACATTTCCCTGGCTCTGCTACTGCCACTGGTCTGGTGGTATTTCCATTCACCATGGTTGGTATACATAGTCTTCTAGTACATGGGATACTATCATGAAAACAGAGTTAACTTAGCTATAAAAGGATAAGCTAATTTGTCCATATCTGGCATCCTCACCACGGTGTATATGACCCACTCTTCTCTCACCTCGTCTTCCACCTTTCTCCACCTCTTTCACTTTGCTGTAGCACACTGGCATGTTCTGTGTCCCTCTAATGTGCCAACTCCCTGTCTGTGTTGGGACTCCACACTGAGTGTCCCTTTGCCTTTGGAGCAGTTGGCTGGATGCTTGCACAGTTGCCTTCCAGCCTCTCCAGTCCCTGACGTCCTTCCTACACAAGGGGGCACACTCTGGAAACTGCTGCCCTGCTCATCCCCAACCCCATTGTTATTTCACTTTTTCCATGGCACTTTTCACCTTCAGTGGCAATAGCATCTGATGTGTTTGCTCGCACACTATTGGCCCTCACTGGAATGGAATGCCCCATGAGGACAGGGGCTCTGCTGGGCTCATCCCTCGGTGTGTCTCAGTGCTAGAGGAGTGCCTTGCATATAGTACCTATCACTAGACAGGGGGAATCAGTGAATGACAGGAGACCCTTGGAGCAACAGAACCCTGGGAAATGAGAATGAGTCTTGCCCCAGCTCTACAGTGGATCTCAGAAGGTTCTCACCCATTATTCTACTCCTCACCTGCACTCCCACACACACACACACACACACAAAAAAAAATGCTAACCACAGAGGTCTCCTAGGAAACAAAAAAGAGAAATCCTCTGATTCCTCAGTGAGTTCCCTCCAGCAGCACCGGACAGGAGTCACCAAGGGTGTCACTTCTGAAACCTTTGTGTTCACATAGTCACAAGTGACGGGCTCCTCTTCTAGGAGCTACACTAAGAATTCTGGGGGCAGAATTAGAAGCCTACTTAGCAAAGTCTTTTATGTTTTTTATCCTTCCCTCTCCACTCCTTATCTAACCTCTCATTCCTTTTTTCCCCGGTAGAGCCAGCTTGCCCTCTCACCTTCACTACCAACCAAGGCTACTCTGTGCTTTGGAAAAGTATCATGGGTTGGAAAGCAGGTCCACATTCTGAGTCATCCCTGGAAGGTTCCCATGGCCAGCCAGCTGGTTGCTTCCTGGAGACTTCACACCAGGTAGAGAACCATTTGGCACACATGCATAGCTTTGATGTTGCTCATTAATCTTCATTGTCACAGATTAATTTCTCCATTCCTTCAATGGACACTTATTGACTGATCACAGAACTAGCCTTTTTGCTTTTAATTTTATTTACTTATTTGCGAGGGAGAGAAACAGACAGAGCTCCCATCCACTGGCTCACTTCCCAAATATTCACAGTTGCTTGCTGGTGAGTCAAAGCCAGGAGCCAGAAATGCAGTGCAGGTCTCCCAGATGGGCAGCAGCTTGAGCCGCTGGAGCCATCAGCACTGTCCCTCAGGGTCTGCATTAGCAGGAAGTTCGAGTCAGGAGCCAGAAGCAGGAATCAAATCTCAATGCTCTGATGTGGGATGCAGCCATCTTGACCACTGGGCTAAATGCTTACTCTCTAGCCTTTCAAATAGACACCAGCTGTACCTTGAAGTTCAGGAAGTTTAAGATACAGAGCCCACGGTTACATGAGTTTTGTAAACTGCAAAATTAAAATATTTTAACTGTCTTGAGCTGAGAGTATCAGTTCCTCTCCGACTTGCCTTTCACCACACCTGCCGACACCTTGAGCTGTGTTGCTTTAGAGTCACTGCAGTATTCCTGGAGCTCTGCTGAGGGCACACTGAATTGGAGACATATCTGGTTTGGGTTTAATGGAATATATTTAGTTGGTTCGCAATGTGCTCCATACATAATTAAGCTATTGACCTTTATTGTGGGATGGGGAAATTGCTTCCAGAAATTCTTTCTGCAACCCAAATTGATGCTCATATAGCACTGTGCTGTGAAGGCTCACGGAAGGAGGTCCCATGCCATTCATGTGCGGTGCACACTCTAACCCTGAAAATATACCGGAAATGACTGGTCACTGAGGTCTGAGATTACAGAGGTAGCAACTTGTCCTTGAAAATTCCTCTAATGATCAAACATGTAAAATTGCAAGTGGAAATTTCACGGTTGTCTAGTGGGAAGGGAAATTCTGTCTCTTTGGGGCACAGACATACAGTACTCTAAATGGCAAATATGTCTTGCTACGAGTCACACACTTTGCATACTAGTTATTTAATTATTCAAGGCTACTTTATCTTTCTGTATTTTTTCTTTTTCTTTAAAACTATCATCATACAAACAGGCTATCAAAGAGGCTGCCAAAAGGATATGGCTCTGTCAGATACTTAACTTATGAAAATAGTTTGCTATTTTTCTGGATTATAGTGATGGATTTGAAGCTTGTCAGTATTTTAAAACTTGTCATTTGGGGCCAGCTTTGTGGCATGGTGGGTAAAGCCACCACCTGTGACACCAGCATCCTATATGTGCAATGGTTCATGTCCTAGTTGCTCCACTTCTGATTCAATTCCCTGCTAATGGCCTGGGTAAAGCAGTGGAAGATGTCCCAAATGCTTGGGTCCCTGCTACCCATATGGGAGACATAGAAGAAGCTCTTGACTTCTGGCCTTGACCTGGCCCAGCCCTGGCTATTGCAGCTATCTGGGGAGATGGAAGATCTCTCTCTCTCTCTCTCTCTCTCTCTCTCTCTCTTTCTGTAACTCTGATTTTCAAATAAATAAATATTGAAAAAAGTTATCACTTATTTTGATTTTTCCCCTTTATTTTGAATAATTGTTTAATTTTCTTAGATGAGGCCTCCACAATTGTTGAGCTTCAGAATACTGGGTTTGCTACTAGCTGTAGGTATGGATGGTGTGCTTCTAATTATTACAGAGCCAGGGAGAGTCATTAAATGAGTCTGCATAGAAGAAGCATAGGGCCGGCGCCGCAGCTCACTAGGCTAATCCTCTGCCTTGCCGCGCTGGCACACCGGGTTCTAGTCCCGGTCAGGGCGCCGGATTCTGTCCCGGTTGCCCCTCTTCCAGGCCAGCTCTCTGCTGTGGCCAGGGAATGCAGTGGAGGATGGCCCAAGTGCTTGGGCCCTGCACCCCATGGGAGACCAGGATAAGTACCTGGCTCCTGCCATCGGATCAGCGCGGTGTGCAGGCCGCAGCACACTGGCCGCGGCGGCCATTGGAGGGTGAACCAACGGCAAAGGAAGACCTTTCTCTCTGTCTCTCTCTCTCACTGTCCACTCTGCCTATCAAAAAATAAAAAAATAAAAAAAGAAGAAGCATAGGAAAAGGACCAAAATATGATCAGAATACATTTGACAACCCTCTCTCCCAACCCCTTGTCTCTTCTAAAAATCATCTCCAACAAATCGAACTCTTCGCAAACGATGGAAAACGATGGAGCTAAATTGTGATGGTGGGTTTTGAACTAAATCAGGGGGCTCTCCTCTTTTGTCTTTGCTATGATGCTAACAAGGAAAGTCAGTAAGCGTGGCTGGACCAGGGAGCAGTCAGTCACTCCGAGGGCTGATGACAGCAAGCTGATAGTCAGGAAATGCTCAGTGCGCTCCTGTGCGGCAGGGTTCCAGTGGATATTCTCTGTAGAACCCAGTGTGTGTGTTTCCCTTTTGCTTCCTTGCTCAGACCGATTATTCCAGTGAGTCCCTCACTCAGTGAGCCTTTGACTAGGCGAGATCACTTTCATGAGAACTTGAATTACAAATTGAGTACCATGCTGCCCACCCTCCCCATCAGTCCTCCATAGAGTCGTTTGCCTAAAAGCTATCCAATGCAACCAGCTCACCAACTGACCATTGATGGTGGTTGCCATCCCATTAAACAAGATGGGGCATAGCATGGCTTTCCTACAACTAATCAAAAGTGTAAAGGGAGTAGACCCAGAGCCGTAAGGGAAGCAGCCAGCAGATAATCATTGACTACACAGTGGATGACCTTTTCATTGAAGGTAACAGGTATGATTAAACTGCCTCTTACAGAGAGGGTGTTGAAACTGAAATTCTTGAGACCTGACTCATGGCTTTCAGCCCTGTCTCTGGCTCCTCTGGACTTGGTGGGAAGAGCAGGTCATCTGCCTTAACCAACTCTGGGAAATCCCCGCTCCAGGCCTGCCCTGGAACATTGCAACAGCAGCCAGTGTTTTCCTTTGTCATTCAAAATTTGTTTGTGTGCCTGACAAGGAGAAGATTGCAAGTAGGTACATGAACTGGGTGGAGGGAAAGCTGTAGGGATCAAATAGCACCCTGGACCTGTGGCCAGTGCCAAGGGGAGGGGCGCATGCCAGTGACTGCGGTTGTGGTCCAAAGCTGTCATTATTTTCTTCCTGCAGCCCCCGAAACACTGTTTATTTCCTGTTTCAAACTTCTGGAGGTGTACTACCCCAGGACATAATTTAAGGCAGCAACATCACAGTGTGGTGGTCTCTTTGGTTCTCATTTGGGCATTTCCAGAAGCGATACTATATTGTTTAGCAAATGCCATTTTGTCTCTGTAGAAATCTGATCCCTGCCTTGGCGTCCCCTCGCCCCTACCACTCCCTACTCCTCAGCTTCCAATGTGAAATGAGAGTTAAAGATCATCAAGTTCATAACCATGCTTAATTCAGTCTCGATGTTTCTCTTCTATGTAAAATCCTTTGAATCCAGTGGGAGAGGAGAAAGAAGTGAAACTGGATAGTCTAAATAATTTGTAGTTAAAGCTGAGATTTATGGGGGGACTGACGGCAGAGGGCTTGGTTTTGAGTGTGTCGTTAGCCTCTGAGAGCCAAAGTTTCCCCTTGACTGGATACATATGTCTCCCATCACTTTGTTGGCAGTTGGAGACAGAGTGGTGCCCACCCTTCGGGGGTGTGGGAACACCTACAAGGGTCCCCAGAGATGGAGCCTTGGTCCTTGGAAGCAAGAGGAGGATGGGGTGTTGCTGTACAAAGTATTTAGCATGTGGTTCTTCACTATGCAAAAGAACGATTTTGTGGTCGGTGGGGAGAAAGCAAGGCAGGAGGAAGGAGAGAAGAAACCACGCAAGCTCAGAAACACACCAGGGAAACGAGGCCTGGGGGCATCTAGTGTGAGCTTCAGACCCTGGCTTCTTGTCAGGCAGCTCTTTTTGCCAAAAATACAGGCTTTTGAGTAGAACTGTTTTTGGAGCCACAGGTAACAAACAGAATCTTGCTAAAATTCATTTTGAGAAGCTCAAAAGATCAGAGCAAGACAATACTGAAATTCTAGAACCCCTTGACATACACTTAACTCTTTGCTTTTTGAAGATATAAGATTAACTGAATTAATATAACACACTTTCAACGTACTTGACACATACTCATAGTAGTTGCTATAGAGGCACTGTTTGATTCCATGCTTTAACCCTTAACACGTACTGTTGTAGTCATTACTATGACTATGTCTTGACTTTGCTTTCCAAGAGCTGATGTGAATATAAAGAGTAGGTGAGGATATTGCTAGCCATACTCTAAGAAGACACAGCAGCAAGCAAAACGAGACGTGAGGCTGAGATTATACCCTTGGGGACAGCTGTATGCAGCAGTGCAATGGGAGGCCCCTGGAACCAGGATAAGCCTGGCGGAGTGCCTGTGCATGAGAGTTGCTCGTCGTCTGGAATCCTTGCTGCAGACAGTCTGGGCGAAAGAGCCAGAGAGATGTGGGGCCCAGATCTGAACTCCACAACTGTCAATTAACTGGGCTGTGGAAGCCCCCGAGGGCCTCTGGGCCCCCATTTCCGCCTTTACAAATGGGTAGCATTAAATCACTCCCCAGGGAGGAGGAGGAGAAGACCAAGTTAGTATGGGGTGACCAGCTGACTCCCGCCTGTCACAGTATCTGGAAGAGGTCTAAGGACTGGAATTTACAATGGAACACAAAGGATTAAGAAGGAGGAGCAATATCCCCACGGGGAATGGCATATAACTAATTTACTCGCAGTTAACTACAGCACGAGTGCACACACGTTGTAATTTACAGTTAGCATCCACATCTAATCAGAGAGTAGATGATTCTTCTTGTGTACTTTCCGATCTCTTCTGAGACCAGCTCTCAGGAAAGCTTTGTCCAGGTGAGCCTCACCTAAAGGAACACCTCTGCCCTGGCCTTTTCAGAACCCTCTTTCTTCTTCCTTCAACACGTGGCTCTTTGTGGCCCCTGGTCCTCCCCTCATCTGGACCACCAGTGTGCAGCCCACGATGGGCCACTTGGAACCGTCCCTTCCTTCTACCTGGGACAAGTCTCCTGTCGCAGGCAATTCTTTATGCATGATATTCAGAGAATCGTCACCTTTATTTCTATAACTGTAACTGGTCCAAATGACACCTTCTCTCAGTAAAATGAGACTACTCCCACGGGATTGTTTAAAAATACTATTTTAGGGACGGCACTGTGGCTTAGTAGGCTAAGCTTCTGCCTTTGCCACTGGCATCCCACATGGGCACTGATTCGTACCCCTGCTGCTCCTGTTCTGATCCAGCTCTCTGCTCTGGCCTGGGAAAGTGTTAGGAGATCTCCCAAGTGCTTGGGCCCCTATACCCAGGTAGGAGACCCAGAAGAAGCTCCTGACTCTGGCTTCAGACTGGCCCAGCTCCAACCATTGTGGCCATTGAGGAGTGAAATAGCAGATGGAAGACCTTTCTGTCTGTCTCTCCCTCTCTGTCTGTAACTCCACCTCTCAAATAAATAAAGATCTTTTAAAAAAACACTATTTTAATCCTATTATCACAACGCCTAACTCTGGTATACTAAAAAAATTGTTTAATGTTAGCTATCATCATTATCATTCTAACAGTCCTGTCATGGTATTCTTTAAACTGGCTTCCAAAAGATACCCTTCAAATTACTTTCAGCAGTTTCTATCCACATTAGGAGAAAATAGTTTTATGAATCACCCTGACTACTGGAAAGAAGACACACACACATTTCAAGTCAAGGGTTACAAATCAATCAAAACAAAGCAAAGCAAAAAACCATGATGATGCAAACGTCATTTACTTTATGCCTGCTTCCCCAGTCCTTCTTGAAACCAATCCAAGTGTAGTTTCATTGTTTAGTTAGGTAAACACTTATAGGGAGTTACTTTACCTCCAATGGGCATCTTTTTCCTAAATGTAGGAAAGAACCAATATCAGCTCATTTGGATGCGTTACTCTTCTACTTATCTTAATGACTCTTTAAATCCTAAGTTTAGACAGCACCCAGCAGCCTGGATTCACTTCACCGTGTTAAATCGATGGGCCTTCTGCAGGTGGGCATCTCAGGGCTGATTTGTAAAGAAGTACCTCTGGAATTGTGAGGATTGGGCTCACGTTCCAGAGGAGACTGCAACAATGTGAAGACAGGAGCAGTCTACTCCGCTGTAGTGTAACGGGCCTGCGTGGGGGAGAGGGGTGACTCCTGTAGATGAGAATCCAGCCCCAGGCCCTGGAGAGAGATCCTGCGTTCAGTCAGCAGCACTGCCCCCAGAAGGCATGCACTAAGCACGGGGATGCTTTCCCGGATTTTACCACAGTCTGGTTGACACAATCCCTCGAGATGTTGCAATTAGCTTTGTTTTGATGCTATGCTTCCTGAGCAACCTTCTGATTCTTGTTTCTGTAACCCCAGACACCTTAATACCCAAAAGTGGCACCTTGGATCGTGGAAATAAATATCTCAGTTACGGGAATGGTAGTGACTATATTATATAGAAATAAATTGATTTTAAAGGTTTGTTTATTTATTTGAAAGGCAGAGTTAGAGAGGGAGAGATGAAGAAAGAGAGGGGAAATCTTCCATCTGTTGGTTCATTCCCCAAATGGCTGCAATGGCCAAGGCCAAAGCCAGGAGTTTCATCCAGTCTCCCACGTGGGTACAGGGACCCAAATACTTGGGCCATTTTCTGCTGTTTTCCCAGGCTCATTACCAGGAAGCTGAGCAGCTGGGACTCAAATCAGTAATTTTATGGGATGCTGGAGAGTCACAGGTGGCTATGCCACAATGCCAACTCCATGAACTGGTTTTGTAGTATATGCAGGATCTTCAAAAAGGTCATGGAAAATGAGTATTATGACAAACACTGTTCAGGAAGTTCAAAATGTTTTGAGCCAAAATAAAATTTAAAAAAAAAAATTCTGTTCTTCTACAAACTGTTTGAAATCCCCTCATAAATCAAGTAGCTGTGATTTTTAGCATGATTCAATGCCTCAAGGTCTAGTAGGCTCCAAGTAGACTTGGTTCTTTAGCAGAAAGCTGAGGACCAAACTCTAAATCAATATTTTCTCAAAATCTATTGTGCTTCAGTTTCCTCTGGTATAAAGCAGAGGGAAATAACAGTATCTACTTTATATGGTATGAGGGTTTTTTTATTAAAAATGTATTTAATTATTTGAAAGATAGAGTTACAGAGAGAGAGGGAGAGACAGAAGGCTTCCATCCACTGGTTCACTCCCCAAATGGCCACAATGACTGGGGCTGGGCCAAGCCAACGCCAGGAGCCAGGATTCCCATTCTGGTGTTCCATATGGGTGGCAGGGGCTCAAGCACCCAGGCCATCTTCTGCTGTTTTCCCAGGCATACCCAGCAGGGAGCTGGATCAGAAGTAGAGCTGCTGGGACAGGAACCCATGTTCATATGGGATGCCGACCCAACCCACTGAGCCATAGCACCAGTGTTGGCATGAGGATTAACAACTTAATAGATGTTATTTATGTGTGTGTGTGTGTGTATTACATGATTTAACAAACAGAAAGCACTTAGAATAGTGCCTTTAGGCCCAGTGAACCACGAGGTGCTATCCACTTAAAACGAACACACTACCAGGATCAGCCAACTGACATCTCTCTTTCCGAGACTTTGTTAAATGACCCTCAAAGGACTCACCTCTCCTAGTTACTCAACCCTGAAAGCTAGACTTCAAATAAAAGCCACACTCAGAGCAGTTTCATGAGCACATGACCTGGGCAATTGCACAGTCTGTGTGTGATTTAATGCTTGACTCTTCTCATCTCAAATTCTGAATAATTTTTCAACAAGAGGCCCCACATTTTTATTTTGTTTGGGGTCCCAGAAATGATGCAATCCTAGCCACATGTGACCAAAGGACAAACCTGAATAAACTACTTTCTTTCCAAGTCATTGTATTCTAGTTCCTAACATGGAACAATAATAATGAGAAATAATGGCAATAATAATGAGAAAAGTGAGATTAGCACAGCCACAGACCCAGTCCTGCCAGTGAGCACAGTGGTGTCTCTTGGACATGCAGCTTTGGTCCTAGGCAATACATTTTCTTTCAGGGGTCTTGGTCAACTCAAGGAAAGCAAGAAGAAACTCAGGATGTCCTTCTCAACCCTAAAACACCATTTTATCCCCTCCCCCAACCCCAAAATAGTGTGCTCACCTGGTCATTCATTGTGAAATGATGTGAATTGCTCAGAGGCACAGACCAATCAGGTAGGCCTTCAGCACAGGGAGGAGCCCTGAACCACGGCCATTTTGGGGAAACTGAGAGCTCAGAATCATTCTGGATGGGACCTCACAGTCAAGACTCTTACAAGTATAGATGGATGGCTGATTCAGAAATGCAGCTGTCACCAAGAAGCCCGCCCAGGTGACAGTCACAGGAGCAACAGCTCTGGCTCCCAGATGCTTCGCCCTCAGCTGCAATGAACTGGATGGGAGTCCTGTCTAACTGTCCACAGGATCTGCCTGCTTAGGTAAGAGAATCCATGTTTGATTCCCACTAAATTAGGTCACGGGAGCTACAGGCAGGCAGTTTTAAGACTGCTATTGCACTCTGTTCTTCCTCTGAGTTTCTAAGATGAAGTAGCCCGAGGAAAAATGGATTCTACAAATATTTGGTTCCCTTGCTCTGGTATTATGAATGCACTTTGTTCATACGGTCAGTCTGACTTTGACACAGGCAGCCATGGCATCAGTTCTGTGTTCCAAGGTTCTTGTCTTCTTCTGGTTCTCCCGCCAGGGAGCCTGGTTCCATTTCCCCATGTGTCATTTCCCCATGGCATGGCTCCCTGCCACTTGGATGTGTGGCTCAGCCCCTCAAAATGCCTATGCAAAGCCCCTTGTATAGCAACCCATCTATTTGTCCCGGCTCTCTGTAATTCAGCTTCTGTGAACATTTTGGCTCACTTTGTTCTGATTTTAGAATCTAGAAATGCAGCACAAGACATTTCTAAGCTGGGAATTTGCCACCCTGTTGCAGAAGTGTGCAGCAGCAGCCCCAGAAAGATGTGTTTTCAAGGCTGCAAAGCGAACAAAGAGCTGGAAAAATGTTTGTTTATTGCCAGCTCTCCCCACGGCCACTTACATAAGAGCTTGGGCTGAGACAGGCTGTCCTGCCCAGCCCAAGGATCAAGAGTAACACTCCTTGGGACGATGACAGAAACAACGTGGGAACCACAGGGCTCTGGCCCATGACGTCCAGGAAGGAAAACCAAGGGGTGTGTGAGGATTAGCTCCTGCGTAAGGATGCGATGGTTTCCTGGGGTGTTTTTAAGTTTGTGGGTGGCAGCACAGTCTCCAAGAGGGGGAAAGGCTCTGACAGCGAGATATGGCTAAAGAATGGTTCTTCATTGTCCATTTTTAAGAGAAAACAATGTACACACCACAGTGTGTGAGCTGAAGGATAGAGTCAAAAGTTCAATATCTTCTGACCTTTCACATTGATTCTGACTTTTAAAAGCTAACATAAATAAATGCCATATCCAAATCTGGGAGTGTTTAAAAATGTCTGGGCAAAATCATGTACATTTTGTTCGACTGTTTATTACCAAAAAAAAAAAAAAAGAAGGAAAGAAAGAAAAGAAATATTTTAAACCCTTTCTTCAGAAAACAAATACAAAAACAAAACTGTGCCAGGAAAAAATGTGAAACCCATAGACAGATTATGTTAAAGGGTCCAAGGGGCCAGCTTGCCTCCCCCTTGGTGTTACTGCAAAGCAGATGTGATGGACAGAGCCACAGAGGCTTATAATGAAGCTTGGCAAAGCAGGCACAGGCAGTCTCAACTATTCGCAACAGCCTCCCTTGGAAGGAGACGCCAGGGCCTCTTTGTGCAGACTGTTCCAGGCATTAAGTGCATATCAAAAAAACATTTTCCATATGTTTTAACTTAACTTCCAGTTTCAGCGTGGACCCATTCATTCTCATTCCTTCCCTCACAAGCTTCGTGAGTAATTGTCCATTGACTGCTGCTTGCCAGCGTTCCTGGGTGTGCATTTTACTTACGCCAGACACACCTAACTCTTAGCGTCTGTCATCACAAACAAGGCTGCTGCTTGTTGCTTTCGAATGACAAGTTGTAACCAGCACAGCCTTATACCTAGGAGATGTGCAACCAGTATTTCATCGACGTCATAACTCTCCTGCTCCTTACTTTTCTGGCTCCTTTCCTCTTCACCTACTTCTCTTTCTCCTACCTCTGCTGCCAAAGCAGTGGACTGACTGATGTATCTACTTGTCACTCTCTAAGCCCCTGATTCATGCTACACCTAGCACCAGCTCCGTAAAATGGAGAGGCACTCACTTTGGGATGGACCCCAAGATCGACTTGAGTGTATGCAAGTTTGCGGCCATGATTTATTTTAACAGAAGTAGCAGGGCCCCATGATTTACCCAGTGGATCTGGTCTCACATATAAGAACCTTTGTGATTTCTCACTTGGCTTATTTCCCACCTTGTCCTTCTACTGATTCTTCCCCAAACCATCACAGTTGGATTCTGAAACTAATAGTTTCTGATTGTTAGTTTACCTCTCAGATTCTTAAAAACAGTACAACCAAGAATGAAAAGTCCTAAACTATTCAGACTCATGGGTGGCAAATGGAAGAAACATATCCTGAGCCAGCCCAAGTCTGAAAGGGAAATATTCTTGTTCGTGTAACCAAATCATAACAAGGATGGTGGATTGAGGGCCCTAAAGCATCCTCAGGGCTCTCTTACTCTCTATCCTTTTTGCTCCTGCCTGATGCCATTTTCCTAGACCTGTTCCTCCATGAGGTGAGGACATGGTCACCAGCAAAGCTCATTTGCCACAGCTCATGACCTGAGGAGATAGGAGCTCCCTGCCCCTCAACCGCAGTCCTGCAAGGAATGAGGCTGATTGGTCCGCTCAGTGTGCTTAAGCCTGTGAGCTGGGTGATTGGCCCTTCTGGGTCATGTCTCCCCACCTCCACCTGGTGGCCAGGGGAACAGAGTCTGTTACCAGAAATGGGGGAGGGGTGCTGGGCAGATTAAACAACCACCACTACAGCACCCAAGGAAGAAGGATCTCCTTGTAGGCCACAGAGCCAACCCTCAGTTCTTCCTCTCTGGCCTCGCAGTCTCATGAGTGATGTTTAAGTGCTTCCTGTGGTCTAGGACATCTCACACCTTCCATCTGAAGATATTACAACAGTCAATATCCTAGCATCCTGGCAGAGAAAAGATCAGAAAGAATAGTTTGCCTGATTTTTCTGCTAATACCAAGAATTAATCAGAGACAGAATTTGGGATGCACAGAAAATCATATGCTGAGAAAATTAGAGAAAATTTAGGATAACCTAGATTCTCTACACTCATCAGAGCTTCCCAAGGAAAGATGGTGATGGGTGATCAAAGGTCTTACAGGGGCATCTTGCATTAGATGTGAGGCCAGGCAAGGGACCTCTTAAGATCCTTGAGACTCTCAGAAGTCATGAGTCCACAAAACCATCCCAACCTGAAATGGGTCAATTCCTTCCTTAAACTGTCAGGACATTCCTCCTTCTCTCCACTCCTGTTAACTGCTTTTAATGGCTTTGAAAACAAGGATTTCATCTAGATGTCTCATATCAACTCAGCTCCTGCAAATTAAACTCATATCTTAAAAGTCTGGTAATTCTCAACCATTAAAAACTAGAGGGAGTATGAATTTAGCTCAACTGCTAATCCACTGCTTGGGTTTCCCACAGCCCATATTGAAGTGCTTGGATTCAAGTCTCAACTCTGCTTCCAATTCCAGCTTCTTGCTAATGTGTACCCCAGGAGGAGCAGATGATGTCTCAAGTACTTTTGTGTCCCTGCCACACATGTGGGAGACCTGAATTGAGTTCCTAGCTCTTGGATTTGGCCTGACCCAGCGCTGGATGTTGCAGGTAGTTAAGGAGTGAGACAGTAAATGGGAGACTTTTTCTTTCTCTTTCTTTTTTTTTTTAAGATTTATTTATTTATTTGAAAGTCAGAGTTACACAGAGAGAAGAGAGGCAGAGACAGAGACCAAGAAAGAGAGAGAGAGAGAGAGAGTGAAAGAGAGGTCTTCCATCCGCTGGTTCACTCCCTAAACAGCCTCAATGGCCGGAGCTGCACTGATCCGAAGCCAGGAGCCAGAAGCTTCTTCCAGGTCTCCCATGTGGGTGCAGGAGCCCAAGGACTTGGGCCAACTTCTACTGCTTTCCCAGGCCACAGCAGAGAGCTGGATTGGAAGTGGAGCAGCCGAGTCTTGAACCGGCGCCCAAATGGGATGTCGGCGCTTCAGGCCAGGGTGTTAACCCGCTGCGCCACAGCGCCGGCCCCTCTCTTTCTTTCTTTTCTTGTCTTTTTTCTTTTCCTCTCTCCTTCCTTCCTTCCTTCCTTCCTTCCTTCCTTCCTTCCTTCCTTCTTTCCTTCCATCCTTCCATCCTTCCATCCTTCCATCCTTCCATCCTTCCATCCTTCCTTTTTCTTTCTTCTTTTTATTTTTTCTCTCTCTCTTCCTTTCTCTCTTCCCCTTTCAAATAAGTAAAACAAATTTTACAAAAATATAGAAACAAGAGGAGCCCTGCCTTGGTCCTCATCCTATTTTAAGCAGACTTTGTAAACCTGCTCTTCGTATATTTTAGCACTTTATCTCTTTCCTTTGTGTTATGACCAAATTTACCAGATCGTGGCTCAGAAAATAAGGCTGAAGTTGAACACAGTGGTCTATAATATCTTTAATTTTTCTGATGACAGAGAATTACAAGGGAAGAGAGAGAGAGAGGGAGAGAGAGAGAGAGAGAGAGAGAGAACACAGACATCTATCCTAGTCACTGGAACATGTGTATATGTTACTCTACAAGACAAAAAGAAAATTAAAGTTGCTACTAATGTGACTTAAAATTCAGCCATTTGCAGAGTGAACCAGAAGATGGAAGATAACTCTTTCTCTTTCTCTATTTCTACCAAATAAATAAATAAATCTTTAAAATTTATATATAGTACATTATCATTATCTATAGTTATCCTTCTGTGCAATACAACATCAGAACTCCTTTCTCCTATCTAATTATAACCTAGTATTTATTAGTCAATGTTTCTCCACTTCTCCCTACCCCCCTACTCTCCTCAACCTCTTTTAACCATCATTCTACTCTCAATTTCTATGACATCAACATTTTTAAACTCCATATGTGAGATCATGAAATACTTATAATTTTGTGCCTAATTTATTTCACTTAACCTAATGACCTTCAGCCCCATGCATGTTTTCACTAATGACAGGATTTCATCTTCTTTATGGCTGATAAGTATTCACTTGTGTATATGGACCACATGTTCTTTATCCAGTCATCAGTTGATGGACACATAGGGTTGTTTCCATTGATTAGCTATATTGTAAATAATGTTGCAATAATCATGGGAATGTAAATGTATATTTTTAAGGTTGATTTATTTGTTTATTTGACAGGCACAGTTACACAGAGAAAGGAAGAGAGAGGAGAGAGAGAGAAAGAGAGAGAGAGAGAGAGAGAGAGACTGTCTATCCACCTATCTACTCCCAAATGTCCACAACATCAGAGGAAAAGCCAGGCTGAAACCAGGAGCCTAGAACTCCACCTGGTCTCTCAAGTGGATGCAGGGGCCCAAACACTTGGACCATCTTCTGTTGATTTCCCAGGCTCATTCACAGGAGCTAGATGAGAAGTGGAGCATCTAGGACACAAAATGGTGTCCGTGCAGGATGCTGGTGTTACAGGTGGTGGCTTAACCCACTAGGCCACAACATCAGCCCCAGAGATGTATCTTTGACATACTGATTTAAATTCTTTTGAATATATACTGAGGATTGGAATTGCTGGATCATATACTGCTCTGTTTTTCATGTTTTTAGGAACCTCTGTTTTGTTCTCCACACTGGCTATACTAATTTACTTTTCTACTACAGCATGTTGTACCTCCTTTTTCTCCACACCCTCTCCAGAACTTGTTATCTTTTTGTCTTTTTGATAGCAGCCATTTTAACTGGATTGAGGTGATGGATCATTGTGGTTTTGACTTGCATTTCCCTGATGTGTACTGATTTTGAGCATTTTAAAAATATACCTGTTTTCCTTTTGTATGTATTCTACTGAGAAATAGCTACTTAGATTTACAGCTCATTTTAAAATCACATTAATTTTTGCTGAGTTATTTGAGTTCCTTATATATTCTGGAAATTAACCCCTTATCAGATGTATAGTTTACAAATATTTTTTCCCATTCTGTACAGTGTCTGTTCACTCTGTCAAGTGTTTCCTTTGCTGTGCAGAAACTATAGTTTGATGTAATCCCAAATGACTATTTTTTCTTTACTATGCTTCTGTGATGTTATTCAAAGAATTCTTACCCATTACAGTGTTTTGAAGCATGTCTGTCCTCTATGTTTTCTCCTGGTAGTTTCATAGGCTCATGTCTTACACTTCAGTTTTCAATCCATTTTGAGTTAATTTTTGTACATGGTGAGAGATATGAATCTAACTTCATTCTTCTGCATGTGGATATATAATTTTTCAGTAACATTTGTTGAAAACCCTGCCATTCTATAGTGTGTGTTCTTAGTACCTTTATCAATGATAAGCTTGCTGTTGATACACATGTATATTTATGTTTAGGCTTTATATTCTGTTCCATTGACCTATGTGTCTGTTTTTATGCCAATCGAATGCTGGTTTGTTTGGTTTTTTTTTTAAGATTTATCTATTTATTTGAAAGTCAGAGTTACACACAGAGAGAAGGAGAGGTAGAGAGAGCGAGAGGTCTTCCATCCACTGGTTCACTCCCCAGTTGGCCACAACGGCCAGAGCTGTGCTGATCCAAAGCCAGGAGCCAGGAGCTTCTTCCAGGTCTCCCACGCGGGTGCAGGGCCCAAGGACTTGGGCCATCTTCTACTGCTGTCCAAGGCCACAGCAGAGAGTTGGATCAGAAGTGGAGCAGCTGGGACTTGAATTGGCACCCTCATGGCATGCTGGCACTGCAAGTGGTAGGTTCACCCACTCTGCCACAGAGCCGGCCCCTAGAATGCTGTTTTAGTTAATGTATCCCTGTAGTGTATTCTGAACTCAGGTAGCATAATGTCTTCTGCTTTATTCTTTTTACTCAACCTAGCATTGGATATTTGACTTTTTTGTTGTCCATTAAATTTTAAGGTGATTTTTTTTTTGGTTCCTTGAAAAATGTCATTGAATTTTGATTGGGGATTGCTTTGAATCTGATATCACTTTAGGTAGTATGCACACTTTAGCAATTTTGATTCTTCCAATCCATGAACATGGGATGCCTTTCTATTTCCTTGTGTCAACTTCAATTTATTTTGTTAATATTTATTGTTTTCATTGTGGAAATATTTCACTTCTTTGGGTAAATTTACTACCAAATTTTTAGTTGCTATTAGAGATAGGATTCATTTCTTGATTTATTTCTCAGAAAATTTGCTATTGACATATGGAAACACTGCTGATTTTGTACCCCTCAACTTTGCTGAATTAATTTATTCATTTATTAGGTTTATTTGGGGGAGTCTTTGGAGTTTCCTATATATAATATATTGCCATATGCAAGCAGTGACAATATGTCTTCTTTTCAATTCAGATGCCCTCCTATTTCTTTCTCCTGCCTGATTGCTCTAGCTAAGTAATATGTTGAATAAAAGTGGTGACAGTGAGAATCCTTATAGGTAACAAATTTGTGTCATTTAAGACAATAAAATTGTGGTTATTTGTTATAGCTACAATTGGAAGTTAATATACTTCCTATTTCTTCCATGTGTATCTTGAAATATTAGATTCTTTAGCATTCTAGTTGCTGAACCATGTAGTGACAAGATAGTGTAGTGGATAAAAAGGACAGATTTGACTCTGAGTAAATTGGCTCTGTTTGGCTCTGAGTAAATCAGTTTCTCTGGTCCTCAATTTCCACATCTGCAAAACAAGGCAGTTTTATTGAACAATAGTCAGAATCATTTTTCTATTAAGTTCAGGGATTCAACATCCCCTCTCTTTCATTAATGGTAATTAATGCTCTGAAAGCACCAGTTAACACCTGAAAAACCCAACTCACCACTGACAGCAGAGCTTTGGCAGGAAGAGAAGGTCCACAGGATGCAGCCCTCTCTGGGCTTATCTACAGCCAATGAGGGCATGGGTGGTCAGAGTGGGCACAATAGCTACTTGGTTTGCTCTAATTAGGCATAAAACATCTGGTTCCAAGTAATAAACACTGATGAAGACTGAGGTGCTGGGAAATCTAAAACCCAAGTGGCTGCTGAAATCCTAAAGGAGAAGAGACTTGTGCTGGCTTCAAAGGAGAAATGGGCCCTGGATAAGCATATTCTATGCATAAGTCGTGATAAGAGAAAAAGTCCAGAGTGCACTGGGAATGATGAACAGACTATACTAGTAGAAGAGAAGATTTTTTGGTGGGGCTACAGTCAAGACATATAGGAGATATTAAAACCAAATGATAGGAGCTTTGGAAGATTCCAAAATAAGAACAGAAAGACAGGGAACTCCTTGAGCTCTCCTGCATCACGTGCCACATTGTATGCATGAGGCTTAGCATAGTGGAAGGCACGTAATCATTGCTCAATATTTGTTGAGTGAATGAACATCAATATATTTTGAAAAGGGTGTTGCCAAACCCAAGCTGAATTTAAGATAGGAAAGTAGGACCTCAATATGAGAATGCACTGGAAGATGCAGAGCTAGAACGACTTGATTCCAAGGAGGGGGCTACCAAACTGATTCAGATGCAAGAGTCAGTGTGGGATGTTGGGAAGAGTAAGTGAAGAGGAGCCACCTAAGAGCCATTAAGACTTTCCCTAGGGGAAGTCGGCATGTGGTGCAGCGGGTAAAGTTGCCACCTGCGGCACTGACATCCCATGTGGGCACTGTTTCAAGTCTTGGCTGTTCTACTTCCAATACAGCTCCCTGCTAATGAGCCTGGGAAAGCAGTGGAAGATGGCCCAAGTGCTTGGGCCCCTGCACTCACGTGGGAGAGCTGGAAGAGATTGCCAGCTCCTGGCTTTTGATTGGCCCAGCTCTAGCCATTGCTGCCATTTGGGGAGTGAACCAGAGGATGGAAGATCTCTGTCTCTCTCTCTCTCTTTCTGTAACTCTGCCCTTCAAATAAATAAATTAATTTAAAAGAAGACTTTCTCTAGGGGCTAGCTGTTTGGCCTAGCAGTTAAAACATCAATTAAGATACCTCCATCTCACATCACAGTATCTGGGTTTGAACCCCAGGCCCAGTTCCCAGTTCCTGATTTCAGATTTCTGTTAATACAGACTCTATGAGACAACACTGATGGCTTAAGCACAGTTTCTTTTCTTTTCTTTTTTCTTTTTTTTTTTTTTTTTTGGTCAGGCAGAGTGGACAGTGAGAGAGAGAGAGACAGAGAGAAAGGTCTTCCTTTGCCGTTGGTTCACCCTCCAATGGCCGCTGCGGCTGGTGTATCACGCTGATCCGAAACCAAGAGCCAGGTGCTTCTCCTGGTCTCCCATGTGGGCGCAGGGCCCAAGGACTTGGGCCATCCTCCACTGCACTCCCGGGCCACAGCAGAGAGCTGGCCTGGAAGAGGGGCAACCGGGACAGAATCTGGCGCCCCAACCAGGACTAGAATCTGGTGTGCCAGCACTGCAGGCAGAGGATTAGCCTATTGAACCGCGGCGCTGGCCACTTAAGTACAGTTTCTGCAACCATGGTGGAGGCCTGGATTGACTTCTTGGCTGTTGGCTTTCACTACTGCAGCCATGCGGAGAGTGAACCAGTGGATAGGAGCTTGCTCTATCTGTTCTGGCTGCTGTCTGTATCTCTCTGTTTTGTACATGTATGTATGTATGTATATATGTGTGTGTGTATATATATATATATATATATATATTTAAATAAGTTTAAATAACAACAAAAAAGACTTTTCCCAAACTGTTCCAGCTGGGAGGATGTCATTTTCATTCATGCAAATCTCCAAGGAAGGAGGCCCACCTCAAGAATAACACTACAATAACCCAGACAGGTCGGCATACTTTGAGTAAAATCCTCAGGCAGCGGTTTAAGCATCACTAACCCCCATTATATTTTCAGTGGAAATGACCACAATTACTCTCCCTGTAATCAAACCTGGTTCTTAGTTTACCCCCTGCCTCCCTTAGACTCAACAACTCTAATTCCCCTAACTGCTTTCAGAGGTCCATTTCACCAACTCTGCTAGTTATTTCTATTTTTCTCCTCTGATTCCTTTCCAACTTCGCTGTCTCTTAAGTCACTTACCTGAGGCTGACGATGAGATTTGCTTCAGTCACACTCATCTGATGGGTCTGCTTTTCCTCTAAGTCATTGGCAAAGGGCACAGCTCAGCTCCAGGAGGGAGTCCTGGCCTTGTGGGCACATCTCAGTTATGCTGCCCATCTTGCTAATCAAAGACTCAGACTGTCCTTGCCTGGAGGACCCTTTGCCCCCACAGAAATCAATGAGAAGCCCATCTCCACATAGGGTCTGGTGTCACCTCCTGGGGGAACTCACCATCCTCTGCCTCTTTATCTGATTCTCTAAGCCTCCCTATGTTTGCCTCAGCCAAAGTCCCTGCTGGCAGCCACAGCGCGTAATTGATGGCCTTAAGGGATATCAAAGTGCTGTTGAGAAAAACCACAACTCAACAGCCACGCAGGTGCTTCCTGCAGCAGGGAGGTGGGGGGAAGTGTCTTTAGAAAGCCCTAAGTAGAGCTGAGTAGGGATGTCAACTTGACAAATGACTCCTGAGAAATGGCCCCGTTGTTCTCTGGTGTGTGATTCATCCAAGGCTGCGCTGGGGTGGGAGGCAGGGCACAGCCAGGAGTCCCACAGATGGTCACTTGGGGCCGCCCTTCAGCCTGGCTCTCAGCTCTCAGACGAGATAAGAAAGCAGTTGTGTTGATTCTTGCGAGCTAGGTCACTTTGACCTTGTTTTCTGGTGGTTTTGTTGAGTGAAATCTGTGCTAATTTGGTTTGTGCTGCATTCACTGAAGGATGGGAACTGGAAGGCGGAGGCAGGGAAATCTCTAAGTATCCAAAGGCCTCTTTCTCTTTAGCATTACCTTCTGGTGCTTCTTGCAAACTGTAGTGAAGACCATGGACTTCTAGGCCGACGCTGTGGCTCAATGGGCTAATCCTCTGCCTGCGGCGCCAGCACTCCGGGTTCTAGTCCCGGTCGGGGCGCCGGATTCTGTCCCAGTTGCCCCTCTTCCAGGCCAGCTCTCTGCTGTGGCCCGGGAGTGCAGTGGAGGATGGCCCAAGTCCTTGGGCCCTGCACCCACATGGGAGACCAGGATAAGTACCTGGCTCCTGGCTTCGGATCAGCACAGTGCACTGACCGTGTGCCGGTCGCAGCGCACCAGCTGCAGCGGCCATTGCGGGGTGAACCAACGGCAAAGGAAGACCTTTCTCTCTGTCTCTCTCTCACGGTCCACTCTGCCTGTCAAAAAAAAAAAGACCATGGACTCCTGAGAGCAGAGAGACCCCTCTCATCTCCCAATTCCCAACTCTTCAAAGAATTGGTTTTATTCATTTCTTTTAAATGTATTTATTTATGTATTTAAGAGTCAGAGACAGAGAGTTCCCATCCACTGGTTCACTCCTCAGACGCCTGCAAGAGGGAGTGGGCTAAAGCTGGGGGCCAGGAATGCAACCTAGGTCTCCCAAGTGAGTGGCAAGAAACAAATTACTTGAGCTATCACTACTGCCTCTCAGGCTCTGCATTAGCAGGAACCTGGCATCAGGAGCCAGAACCAGGAACTGAGTTGAAAGCCAAAGTGACTTGTGGGCGCCCTAAACAACGTTTTAACTGATAAGTCCATTGGCCTTCCCAGAACTGGCTTATTTGAATCCTTGCCAAATGTTGAATGAATACGTGAAATGATCCTAAGACCAAGACTCATGACAGCTAGTTTCTAGTCTTCGTCACTGTGACCTTGATCAGGTGCTCAAGGCCTTGATGCCTCTGTCTATTAAAATAGGAAAGCAAGCTTTCAGATCCTACACTCAGAGCACGAGATTCAGAGGGACTGCAAAGGCTTGTTGGGGTTTGCACCTAGATCAGCAGAGATAGAGGAGAGGGGATCAGAAATGAGGGATCAGAAATGGTTTTGTGCATCAGCAGCAGGGATAAGTAAGAGTTTGTTTAAAACCCAAGTAAACAGTGTATAATATGATCTCAATTAGTAAGTAGGCCTGCAGAAGCTTTCCAATGACACTAGCTGTGTTTGTCAATAGTGAATGGCTGGCTGTCATGCAGGCTTGGGTCTCCATGTGTCACAAACATAGTACAGTTAGCCTCCTTGAGTGCATTGAGTCTTCTTCATCCGGGTGTTCCAGCCACCAAACTATGACAAGTACATCAATTCTTTGGCTTATGGTGACTTTTGGCAGGCAACAGCATAACAAATGCATTGTCAGGAAATAATTGTCCAACCAGCAGAAGCTATTTTGAATGTGTGAATCCTGTGCAGGTGTCTCTGCGTGGGGTAGGGAGTGTGGGTTGTGATGAAGTCCTGGGAGTGTGCTAAGGAGACCAGTCAATGTGTCCATACACAGAGCCCATTTCTCAAAGCAGATATCATCTGACTAACTTTCCCATGCTGGTGGATGTGCTCTGTGTTGTAAACGCCCCTGGTCTCCATCAATGGCAGCTTTGTTAGTATGGACAGAAAGCAAGACAAATTTGTTATGGATGCCTGACTGTGCTCCCTCCACTGAGCTGAAATGGTTGCAAACCTGAGACTGAAGGGTTGTGTGAAATTGTTTATTTTATGAAAAGGCATTTTAGCCATGGGAATTAATGGTCAGAAAAGTTTTAACAATCCCAGTTTTCCCTCTAGCAATCATTTTAGGTTCTTACATACAGATCACTGATGCCGCTGACTCCCACGGCTCTTAGTGCTGGAAACGTCAGCCAGTTAGGATTCCCACTTGCCCTTCGTGTTCGTCTGCCTTTGTGTAAAGCATCTAGTGACCCTTGTACCTTGGCTTGGCTTATGCAGGGCTCATGCTAGAGGCTTTGTTTCTTTTTTTATTATCAGTATTACCATCTCTTCTCTATTATTTTCTATTTATTTTTAGAAAGCTTTCATTTAATAAATATAAATTTCATAGGTACAGCTTTTGCCCTTTTTTGCCCTCCTACCCCTACTCCCGTCCCACCTCCTACTCCCTCTCCCGTCCCATTCTTCATTAAGATTCATTTCTAATTATCTTTATATACAGAAAATCAACTCTATACTAAGTAAAGATGTCAACAGTTTGCACCCACACAGACACACAAAGTATAAAGTACTGTTTGAAGACAAGTTTTACCATTAATTCTCATAGTACAACTCACTAAGGACAGATGGGGAGCAAGTGCACAGTGATTTCTGTTATTGATTTAACAATTGACACTCTTATTTATGACGTCAGTGATCACCCGAGGCTCTTGTCATGAGCTGCCACGGCTATAGAAGCCTTTTGGGTGTGCAAACTCCGTCATTATTTAGACTGGGATATAACAAAGTGGAAGTTCTCTCCTCCCTTCAGAGAAAGGTAAGGGGCTTTGTCATCTGTGGATCCTTGCCAGAGGCCGACATCCTCCAGGGGATGATCAGACCCTCCCACTGCAGACTTGAGGCAAATCAAAGGGAAAAGAGATCCTTTTACCCTAAGAGAGCAACAGCTGCTTATACCTGCTTGTGCACACACCACACCCGCACACACCATTTGGGTTCAAGGTGAATAACTATTTGACATTTACCTTTTCTAAAACAAAGATTTAGAAACCACAAAGACCTGGTTTTGATTCCTGACTCAATTACTTATTAGCTTGTGGGTCTGAGTAAATTAACTAACCTTTCTGAGTCTTGGTTTTCTTGCTCATAAAAATGAGAAAAACGAAAGGGCCAAAGCATAGTATTGTTGAAGTATTCACAGAAATAACACATATAAAGCACTCAACTCAATGCCTGGAATATTCTCCGTGCCCAAGAAAGGAACAAGAATCATAATGACAGCAATAATAATTTTTCTCTTTCCTGAAAAGGAGTTTCTTCCCCTTAGCACTCTCTAGAATCAGAGGTGGTTCCGTGTAGGTTTTCCATAGGGTTCACTATGAGGCAGAGGTACAATGTAAGATATAAGCTATCAGGATATTTTGTTAGAAGAATTTCTGGAAGAGAGACCATCTGCAGTGGTTTGAGTGTGAGGGGACCTGACAGCTTGCCTTCTCATTTTCAAGACTAAGACATGGAACCCAAAGACCCTGAACACTTGACTATGGCTCCAAATACTTACTCTTAGGGTCAATACCTAAGACTCATTATGATGAATGTTGGTCTTGGGATCTGTTCACTTTATCTTTTGGACATTTGGCAAGCATTTAAATAAGCCTGCTCTTTAAGGATCTGGGAATAAGAAAAGAAGCCCATGTGTATTCTTTGTTGCTAGGATTGCAAGAAGCACTGGGAGTACAGCAAAGGGAGAGAGGCCAATGGCGCCTAGAGAGAGATTCTCCCCCCTGTTCCCATCCTCCACTGAATGCAGCACAAACCAAATCAACACACATCCAGGAGATGCAAAGCTGCCTGCGGTGTGCGCAGAAAGCCTAAGTCAAGGGGTCCACACTGAGAGCTGGACTCAGGCCTGCTTCCCTCTGAGTTCTGCCTATCCTTCTGATTAAAACTCAAGTGATTTTTGCTCTGGTAGGTAGAACAAGTTTTAATTAGCAAGGTACCTATTGTCTCATCCTCTTAAAACACCCTCTCATGCATATGCACATGAGGTGTAGCAAGGGGGCAAGCTTCAACATCCATTACTATGTGCTCATAGTGTAAAATCAATTTACTAAAACAAACACCACCTTTCCCACCATTTCAGTGGTGTGAATTTTCCAGCCAGGTGCTTCTGGAAATATTGATGTCGTGCTCAACATGTCATTTGCAGTTTGGGAGTCCCCTTCCTCCACCCAAGAGTAAGCTGCACGGGCACAGGGCCTGTGATAGGCTTGCTCACCACTGTACCCCTCAGTGCCTAGAACAATGTCGAAACATAGCCAATCAGTACTTATTGAAAGAATAAATGGACCAAGTATGAACAACAGAGACAAAAAACAATCTAGTATTACAGTCTGAGCAAGTCATTTACCTTCTCTGTACCCAGTTTCCTCATCTTGAAAATGATGCAAAATCATTGCATGAGTGTTAGCTTGACGATGGCAATATCTTTAAAATGGTGCTAGCCAATGTTAGCTATTTTGGAGTCTCATAACAATTGCACTCTTTCTACATCCTCAGAGAGGGATGGCAGATATTCAGAAATTGAACAGATACACCTAAAGTTATTTCACTCAGATGATCATATTAGAAAAGCCCAGACTTTTTGGCTGTAGTTGTTGTTTGCTTGTTGAATGGTTTGATTCCCTTCAGTAAGAGGTCAGATGTAGGTAAGGGGCTTGGTTTTATTCCCACTATTTTATATGAAGTGCAATTTTGATATTCAAACTCGCCTGTGATACCAACAGAGCTGTATTATACTTGGACAATTTTCCAGGTTGGTCCTCTTCCTACAGTGGGCTATGCAACCTCCTAGGAAGCCTGAGGAATCCCTGGTAGCAAGCCTCTTCACAGGAAAAGAATACATTTCTGGATGGTGAGCTGGCCAAGCCAACCTCCTCAGACTGGGAATCCTACCATCTCTAACATTCATGCCAGGTCACGGATAAGGCCCGCCCCCCACCCAAAGACTTCAGCTCAATTAAAAACAAAGTGTGACACTCTGATCCCAATTTAAAAAACACAGCAACAACTATCAAAATATGTGAATATCTTGTATCCAAAATGTGGAAATAATTCACCAAGTCATGAAATATGGGATAAGGGCATGTGGCATCATATTTACCAAAAAGAGAAATTAAGAATTAGTTAAAAACCAGAAATGGCTCCTGGATCAAGTTTGGATAAAAAAGCACACCCACCTGAATTTCTTGATTAAAAGGCAATACATTGAGAAAACAGTGATTTTCCACATCCTACTGTTGAATATTGATCTAGCCTAGGGCATTGCAGTAGTAGCAACAAATATTTGCACACAGAGCAGAAGAAATAGCATGGATTCTGTAGTATGAAAGACTTAAATTCAAATTCCAAAAGTGTGGTCCCTAACAACTAGTGTAGGCCATCTGAACAGCAAATTCTTCCTCTGGAAAATGGGGATAAGGATAGCAACCCAACCATGTGGTTATGAAAATTGTGGATAATATCTGTAGAGGCTGGCGCCATGGTGCAGCGGGTTAACGCCCTGGCCTGAAGCGCCGGTACCCCATAAGGGCGTCGGTTCTAGTCCCAGTTGCTCCTCGTCCAATCCTGCTCTCTGCTATGGCCTGGGAAAGCAGTGGAAGATGACCCAAGTCCTTGGGCCCCTGCACCTGCGTAGGAGACCTGGAGGAGGCTCCTGGCTCCTGGCTTCAGATTGGCGCAGCTCTGGCCATTGCAGTCACCTGGGGATTGAACCATTGGATGGAAGACCTCTCTCTCTCTCTCTCTCTCTCTCTCTCTGCCTCTCCTTCTCTCTGTGCAACTCTGACTTTCAAATAAAATAAATAAATCTTTAAAAAAATAAAAGAATAAAACGATAATATCTGTAAGCTTCCAGCAGTTTCCTAGTCCATAAATGGTGCTTCATAACAGATCATGACAAAGATGGTGCTGAGATGGTAATGGTCATGGTGATGGTCATCTTCCCTATTCAAAAAACACATTGTCTCAGTGAGTAGCTAGCACTGCAGGTAAGAGGCCCACGTCCCACACTGAAGTACCCGGGTTTAATTCCCAGTTCCTGACCCCAGCTTCCTGCTGATGCAGATCTGGGAAGGCAGCAGCAATGGCTCAGGTTCCTTCCACCCACTCTAGGCGACGTGGTTGAGTCTTCAGCTCCCTGCTCCAGCCCCATCTCAGTCCTAGCCTCAGCAGGCATTTGGGAAGTAGACTGGCTAATGAGAGCTCTCTTTCTCTGCGTATCCTTCTCTTAAATAAAAAAATAGAAATTTTAAGAACTACCTTCTCAGTGTGACTGAGCACTGAGTTATTACTTGTGGAAGCTTAAGGTATCAAGATTTCACATTCTATCAGATCAATTTTTTCAAGGGACCCATCTGTAGAAATTAAATTTGTTACATTCATTTAACCACAACTTTTAGTGATCCAAACTGAACATTCCCATATAAAATAGGGTTTTTCTTTCCCACACACACACACACACACAGGCTTACCCCAGCAATTCACTTCTCATTTTGCTTTGGGACAGAGCCAATTCGTAAAAGGTTTCAGCGTGTGTTTATTGCCTCTTTGTTCTCAAGAATTTTCTGGGGCCTCCTGGCAGCTCTTTGGTCTGCAGCGAGCAGCAAAACCCTCCAGGATTGCAAGGCCCAGACAAATCCCAGGCTCTGACCATTGCCCAGGGCTGACATGGAACAGCTGGAAGTCTCTTGCCTCCCACACCAAACTCCTGCCCAGAACTCTGAGCACACAAAGCACAGGAGCATTTGGCCCCCTGGGGCTTGTTTTTACTGCAGTTGTTTGGGAGTCAGCTGTGCTGCTTCTTACCAGGCCCCTCCACATGACTCTATCCCTTGACATTTGCCTGACCTAAGGATGGGCTGTGTGTGTGTGCGCGTGCACACGTGCAGCCCATCACACCTGGTCTGCAAGAGTGATACCACTGGTTGTAGACACTGCGGATCCCCTTGTTCTGGGAGGCCCCTGCTGCTTTTCCAAATAGGTTACCTGAACATACATTACTGGAGGCACCCGTCCGAACCATTTAGCCATCTTAAATATTTAGCCTAGGCTGGGCCACCCCTACCCAACCTTCTGTATACTCTGCTGTTACCATACCACCAAAACAATGCTATGTCAAACATATTAAAAGACAACACAATTCAGTGGTCAAGAGCACTACCTTTGGCCCTCAATGGACCAAGTTCCAACACTGGCTTTGTCTTTTGGGGCAGTTCTTTGACCTTGAACCAAGTATATAATCTCTCTTTGTCTCAGTTTCTCACATGTGAAGTGTGGATATTAATACCTATCAACACTTCATGGCACTGTTGTGCAGATCCAATGTGATGGAGAGAGGGAAGGGTGTGGGAAACGTTGAGTGTCAAGAAGTGGTAGAATCTGGACATCAAATTGTGGCTGGCTCAGCTCTCCCTGTGTACACTCAGCAGCTTAAGGGAGCTCCCTCAAGAGGTTTAAGCAGAAGGAGAGTGACTTAAGAAGGGTTTCTGTGGGCACTGTTATGTGGTGTGAGAATGGAGGGATTGAGTAATCAAATTATAAAACAAACATTTTAAGTGCCCGGCATGGTTGAGGCACAAGTCTATAGAAACGGAAAGGCCTGGGTCATGGTCCTTAAGCTGCACATCAGGATATGGTGGAGTGCAGATGATGAACCAGATATTGGCAATGCTGGGGGTGATGGGCTCTATGGGGCTCTGGCAGAGAGATCATAATGTGACTTAGGCACTGGTGAAGGTTTCCCAGACAGGGTGAAGGGTTTTGAAGAGTGAGTAGGGGCTGACCCAGAAGAGAAACTGAGGAAGGGAATTCCAGACAAAGTGACTAGGCAAAGGCAAGCAAACAGGAAAGAAAATGTCATGTTTGGAGAGTTGTAAACAATTCAATGTGGTTGGACCACAATGGGGAGAAATTTGTCTGGAAAGATAGGGGTGTAAGAACATCCATTCTATTGCTATAATGATTTGGCTAAAGCTGTCTCAAACCCCAGTGAGATGATCAGCCTGGCCACGTCACCCACCCTCATAGGCCTCCAACCCCAACCACTGAGGCGGGAGAATAGCACTGGGCACAAGGTCTAGTCTTAATGTCAAGTAGATGCTTCTCAGCTGTTATTTAGACAAATGTCTTTTTTAAACTTTTTATTAATATAAAAATGTATTTCATGTAGACAAATGACTTCTTAAAGCTCAGTTTCTTCATCTATAAGATGGAATTGGTGTGGTGGGAATGGTCTTCCTTTTAAAAGAAGAGTGTCATGCAAATCTGTTTTTCATCATTGACTGGTAGAAATTATTTGGATGCATTATTTGAATAAAGTGTTCCTTCAGCACACCCTTCAAGAAGATCACACAAAGCAAGTAACTCTTAAGAAATCAACTTGACTTTTCACACTTGGTAATGAACATATTGAAGGAATTGTTTTGCAATTTCCTCCTGACCCAACTTGATTTCTCTTTCTCACCATCTGCTACCTGCAGGATGAGGAGCTATCAAACCTAAACTATTGCTTCTGCCTTGGAGAGGGGATCTCACATTACAGCTCAGAACGAAGAAATATTAACACATATGAAAGTACTTAAGTTCCTCCCAGCTATTCTCCTCAGCCTTCTCCCCACTAAAAAGAAAAAAAAAAAATACAACTGAAAACTATTAGGCACTCAAGTGAAGAGCGACAGATCTATTGAGTAATCTGACCCATCGGCCAGAGCAGTCTGACACACGTGGCTTCTTGGCCATTGTTGTCCTAGAAAGACGTTTTCTGTAGTCTATCCACAGTGAAATGATCTTAGCACTCAGTGTGATCACCGCACCCTCCCAAATCATAGCCAGACCTCCTGAGGCCTTCGCCAGGCAGCGTTTCCTCCACTCTGCCTGAAAATTGCCCTTCAGAGAGTTTTCAAGGCTTTGAACAAGCTGCATATAGACACTGAAATTCTTCACAGAAGGAAACCGAGCCATCATCTGTATATGAGCATGTTTAAGACTCAGAGGATGTCCTTGGGGGGGGGGGGGCGGGAGGGGGAGGGGTGGGGACATGCACTGTCCTTATTTATGGCCTGAAATCCTGGAGCTTCTTTCTCCAAGGCAACCTCAGGAATGCAGCACACACAGTCTGCAAAGAATCCTGCTAAGTGTGTGTGGTGGTAGAGAGAGATAAGTTAGGCTGCAGGCAAATATTTACATCTACTAGTACCTGGATACATACAAGCAGTGTTCAAAAAGTTTGGAAACGTGTACTGTCTTCTAATTCTGTTTATCCACATGCTTTTTGTATGTAACTGTAGTATATAAGGGTACTTCAAAAAGTTCATGGAAAAAAAAGAATTAAAAGATAAGTTGATTTTGAAGCAGAGTCTTGAACAAATCTATGCATAATGTCCATTTTCTTTGAATCCTATGAAGACTCCACATGTGTGTGGATTTCAAAAAATGTTTGTGCCAAAATAAACTTATCTTTTAATTCTATTTTCCATGAACTCTTTAAAGTGACCTCATATTTATAGCAAAATCCAACTGACCCCACAGGAGGTGACTGGAGTCCCACCCTAAAACTCTTCCCTCCAGCAATATACAATAAGAAAAAATTTCACATGAGAAAGTGAAAGGCCTAGGAATAAAATGCCTTTTGAAACCCAAATTAATCCAAAGAGGTTGTTTTACTTCCTATTCCTCAAACTTTCTCACACAGTTGAGTGGTTGTTTCCTGACTCAAGACTGTCTGCCCTACTCTCATTTAACAAATTTACTAAAATCTACCCAGCCCTGGGAACCCAGCATCATAAAAACAATGGCACAATCTTTGTAAAGCAGACTCAGCCTGCCCAGAAGGGGAAAATGCAAGGGAAAGAAATAATTCCAACTAAACTACTATAAGAACAATAGTGTGTCCAGTGTGTTTTCTTCCACTGAATGTTCTCTGGCTTTGGTGTCAGTGGGGCTGGCCCTAGACTCACATCTTGTATAATGTGCACCCTTGGAGTGTGGGGATGTTGGTGGAAAGAAAAGCAAGACCCTGGGATCCATGTCTAGGTCAGTGGAGGAAAACCAGGGGCATCTCCCACGGGCTGTGATGTGGTTGTCCGGTGGAACGAATGTATCTAGAATGGAGCTGTGAGCAAGATCTGACGGTGAGAACACAAACTGTCATAGGAGAAGACCTCCTAGACACAGCCTTGGGAGTGCCCAGAAATGGAGACTTGAACCAGTTTCACCTGGTTCTTAACAAGTAGTTAACACCCTAGGTGACATTTAGGTGTTAGTGATTTTTAGGAAAGTTTTTGTATTTCATCCAAGTGCTTTCAGTAACTGTGACCTCACTTTGTGTTTCCCTAAGCCCTGAGTTGCTCTCAGACAAAACCCATTGCTGTTACTCTACCACGGTCCCAGGGAATGCAGGTAGAGCCGTCAGGTGGAAGAGCGTCCCAGCAGGCTGGTAAGAACTCAAGCCTCTCTCCTCTGGCTGCTGTCCTGCTTCTCTGCCCTACCTGCTGCAACATGTGGGCTGTGCCGGACCTGTGCCAGGGCCCGCCTCCCTTCCTCCCACTCCCTGAAATTCAGGGTGTGACCCGCAGCAGGCACTGTTGACAGACTCCCTAAGTCAGCTCTCCTTCCTTCTGCCTGTTGTTTCCCACCACAGAGGACAGAGCTGGGTGGCCCACTTCCCCTCGCAACTAAGCAAGGGCAGATCACCCCATTGGGGCCCATCGAGGGTAAGCAGAAGACACCTGCGTGCAGCTCCTAGCACACATTCTGGTCTCTTGAGAACGAGAGATGGTCTTGACTGGTGCAACCCTGCCATTCCCCATCTTCCTGCCTCGAATGTGCATGGTGCACTGCCACCTTACCACCAAGGAGGGATGCAAGATTGGGTCTTGTGCCCTTAACCACCATTGTACTGCCTCCTTTTAATCCCTGTTTTGACCCACGGATGACAACCAGCAGAAAGATATCAAATGGCTAGGCAGTGAAGAAGAGTGAAGAGCTCATTGGGTCCGGCACCTGAACATAGATGTGAGCTCCCGTGCCTGCTCTGTACTGGCTCCGTGGCCTTCCATCAGTGAGCCAGCCTCTCTGAGTCTCACCTTCTTCACTTGTGATCAACAGCCAGGGAAAGCTCCAACGTCTCTCTGAATATTCAGATTCCATTGTTAGGATTCTGGAATATGGCCATACTCTAGCACTCCTAGTAAAGTCACCAAATTCCATATTCAGCCCAGCTGTATCTAACAACAACCGAGATCCTGTGGGTACAGCAGCTGGTGACACAAAGTGGCTGCACAACACCTTCCTGATGCAATGTGAATGCAGGAGTCCCCCCATCTTCCATCTTCTGGAAGGTTAAGGGAAGTTCCCTCAATCGCTGGAACGATCCTCTAGTGTGGGGAGTGACATTCCAAAGACGGTCAGGTTCCTATTCCCACCACAAGTCACTGCTGAGCCCTGGTTTTTCTATAAAATTGGGATAACATTTATTTTTTTTTTTTAATTTTTTTGACAGGCAGAGTGGACAGTGAGAGAGAGAGAGAGAAAGGTCCTCCCTTTTGCTGTTGGTTCACCCTCCAGTGGCCGCCACGCTGCGGCCAGCGCACCGCGCTGATCCGATGACAGGAGCCAGGTGCTTCTCCTGGTCTCCCATGCGGGTGCAGGGCCCAAGCACTTGGGCCATCCTCCACTGCACTCCCTGGCCACAGCAGAGAGCTGGCCTGGAAGAGGGGCAACCGGGACAGAATCCGGCGCCCCGACCGGGACCAGAACCCAGTGTGCCGGCGCCACAGGTGGAGGATTAGCCTAGTGAGCCGCGGCGCAGGCCGGGATAACATTTTAAATCTCCTATCTCCTGATTCCATCGGAGGCTTTTGTGTAACATGGAATCAGGTATGAGAGAATCCCTTTTACAATGGTTAATTCATTTTTAATCAGGGTCAGCAAACAATTGCCTCTCTGCCTGCTCTTTAAAACCATCCACATGCTAGTCCTCATATGCGGTGAGGTGGTCCCAGGCCAGTCAGCCCTCAAACTAAATTTTCTGGCTCATTTTTGGGGGTTCTCATCCTTCACCTAATGGGAGAACAAGTCCTTTTTGTAATACTCAGTTTTGTATATTATGGGCGAGATCCACAGTCGGCAAAACAGTAACAGAAGGGCGAGGGAACGATGCAGAGCAGTTTGTCTTCTCGGAGCACGGTTGTCACACACCTGTACACCCCCATCCTGTGTCCCACTTCACAGGTTCTGGTGAACTCCCATTAAAATATAAAAATGCTGCCGGCACCACAGCTCACTAGGCTAATCCTCTGCCTTGCGGCGCCGGCACACCGGGTTCTAGTCCTGGTCGGGGCGCCAGATTCTGTCCCGGTTGCCCCTCTTCCAGGCCAGCTCTCTGCTGTGGCCAGGGAGTGCAGTGGAGGATGGCCCAAGTGCTTGGGCCCTGCACCCCATGGGAGACCAGGATAAGTACCTGGCTCCTGCCATCGGATCAGCACAGTGCACCGGCCACAGCGGCCATTGGAGGGTGAACCAACGGCAAAAGAAAGACCTTTCTCTCTGTCTCTCTCTCTCACTGTCTACTCTGCCTGTCAAAAAAGAAAAAATATATATATATAAATGCTGTTGTGTCCTTAGAAAAGGGCTTAGCAGCTGGCTTTCAATTCATCTGTTTCTTTCCGTGGAATGGGTATCAATGCAGGTGTTCAGATCTGGATTCGTGGTTCCTTAAGAAATATCACATCCAAAACTCAAACTGAAGTTGCTTTACCTCGGGAGAGCCAGCAGAGCGGGGAGTCAGTTTTCCAGCCTATTCCTTCCCTCTCTCCGGCTTCCGGGATCCCGCACCAAAGGATGCTTAGGCCCTGAGACCCATGGAGCCCTTCACGTTTTGGCCCCGCTGCCTGCATCCATCCAGCTGGAACCATTTGACACAGCTTGTGCTATTCGGAAGCCAAAGGAGAGGTGGGCATTTCCATCCAGGAAATACTGCTTGTCTCATGTATTTCCACTAGAAAAGCTGCACTCCAGGGAAACTATCAGAACCATTGTACACTGCTCTTCTCCTTCTCCTCCTTCTTCTCCTCCCCCAACTCTTCTCCTCCCCCCCCCCACTTCTCCCCCTCCTCCTCCTCCTTCTAATATGAGAGGCAGAGAGGTCTCTCATCTGCTGGTTCATTCCCCAAATTCCTGAGAGCTGGGAACTCAATCCAAGCCTCCCACTTGGGTGGCAGGAAACCAGCTCCTTGCATCATCACCTGCTGCCTCCCGGGGTGTGCATTAGCAGGAGGCCAGCACTGGGAGCCCATGGGGACTGGAACTCGAGCGCCGTGAAGTGGGATGCAGGGGACCCACGCGATCATGGCACCAGACACCCAGCCCTCGTGCTACTGCTCTCTAAGAGTGATCTTGCTGACGTCTCCCCACCCGGAAGATCGTTCCTGTGGTGTCCAGCTGCAAAGCCCATGCAGAGAAGGGCACAGATGACAGCAGCAAGTTCTGGGAGTGGGGAGCAGGGGCGGGGCTGTGGCTCAGTAGCTGGGGATCCCCCTTCCCAAATTAATGAGGAGACAGTGTGCGCATCATCCTTGGTCGGCCAACCCTACTGCCATTTCCGGTGCCCTTCTCCCGTTCACACAGAATTGCAATTTTAATGAGGAAAGTAACCACGGCTGTCTCACTCACTACTAGGGACACAATGTTTGTGCCCTCCCCAAAGTGTGTACACTGAAACTTTAAACTCTAAAGCTGGGAGTTTTGGGAAGTGATTAGATCCTGTGATCAAAGTCCTCCTCGGTAGGATTCGTGCCCGAGAGGTGCCTGGCATTTCCAGCTGCGAGGATACAGGGAGAAAGTGCCATCTGTGAAGGAGACAATGGACACCCTCTAATCACTCAGCCTTTAGAGCTTGCCCTTCTCAGCCTCCTGTCCCGGCAAGAACTTCCTGTTGATTGATTCCCCAGTGTGAGGTACTTTGTTATAGCATCCTGAACAGACTCAGAGAGAAATATGAGAGGGGCCGGCATTGTGGAGTAGCAGGTATAGCTGCCACCTGTGACGCTGGCATCCCATATGGGCACTGGTTCTTGTCCTGGCTGCTCCACTGCCAGTCCAGCTCCCTATTAATGAGCCTGGGAAAGCAGTGGAGGGTGGCCCAAGTGCTTGGGCCCCTGCACGCATGTGGGAGACCCAGAAGCTTCTTCTGGGTCCTGGCTTCAGCCTAGCCCAACATTGTCCGTTGCAGCCATTTGGGGAGTGAACCAGCAGATGGAAGACCTCTCTCTCTCTGTCTCTTCCCCAACCCATTCCATTAACTCAATCTTTCAAATAAATAAATCTTTAAAAAATAATAACAACAATTAAAAAAAGAAATAAGAAAAATTCCTTGAGAGCTTCAAGGAAGATTTATATTTCTGAAAAAAAAAAAATCTAGACTCTACTTAAATGATATTTTGCCTTTTCTCCTTCCCATAAGCTTAGGATGCTTGTGCAATGACTGGAACTGTGGCAGCCACCTTAAGACCATGAAGCATGAGAAGCAGTAGCCATCAACAAAGGGTATCAATGAAGGGTGGATAAAGCCTGGAAAGATAACCCAGTCATTGAATAAACTGGGACTACTAATCTCCAGACTTTCTCTTAAGCAAAAAACAAATACAATTACAAGTTCACTTAGTCATCATCCTTATTCTTAAGTGAAACAGAAGATAACCTTGAAGGGAAGAAGCCACAGTTCAGCCTGTCTAGATCTCCTTGTCAGAAAAAAAAAAAAGCTCTTGTATCTGCAGTCTCACGACACAGCCCGTACCTCACTTGGCCTGGCGTTCCCAAGGATGGTTGCCGACATAGCTCTCTTCTTCCCCTTTGCCATCACCATCGCCCCTCCCCCAGGCTGCTGGGGGCAAGCTATCTGAAGGAAGCAAGTTTGTCAGAATCGTTTTTATACTCACCCCCTCCCCGCCTGCTGTAGATGACTCATTACACTATTTCTGTCCTGAACTGTCATGCCCATTACAAAGCCACACATGTGCGCACACACACGCAGGTGCACACATCCATACATAGAACTGTAGGTGTTTATTGAACCCGAAACACCAGCCAGTGGGCCATGGTAATTGAATCCTCATTCAAGGTCTAAATAGGCCAGAAGGAAGAGAGGGAGAGGAAGGGAACACAGAAAGACTGAGTGCAAGCAGCTGAGAAGCAGAGAAGGGAGGAAGAGAGAGAGAGAGAGAGCAAAACCAACCAGCAGGGCGCTCGAGGGCTTGACACGCGTGAGATTTATGTGCTAATATAGCAAGCAGCCTGCCATAATTAGTTTCTGTACAAACCGCATCTTCTAGCTCAGATTCAATTAAATCATACGGTGTTTATCTGAGAGCTTTCTTGTTCCGTGATGGGAGGGCTGGCAGGGCCCCAACTCAGCCATCCCACCTGTCCTTTGCCTGGCACAGTTTATGTGTCAGTCACATTGTTTCGGGGTGCTGGGGCAGTTCAGGGATGAATGGGCGAGTGTTTGTGCTAACAGATACAGAGAGATGGCACATGAGGCAGCTAGGGCCTGAATGATGTCATTTTTTCCTGGTTTGAAAGGAAAGCACGTTCTAGAAACAGCTACCAGGGCAATAGTTAAGCCAGTGTTAGACACGAACACTGGTTGTTTTAAAATCTCCCTGCATCAAAGATGATTCTGTCGGATCATACGTGTGGTTCGTCTAAAATCTGCACTCATCAAGGAGGCCAAACTAGAGTGACCGTTTATTATTAAAGCAATTTGTGAGATGATGCTAAAGATTCGTTAGAGAAGAGCCTAACACACAGGGCATCTTATTTAGGAGATTCTGCAATCTGGGGTTTCCTGGTCACGGTCCAGGAGGGTTTTGGTCTGAACACACGTTGTTGGCCGCTCTGCGTCGCCTTTGGAATGAATGAACAGGCCTTCCGAAAGCCCGCAGTGTAAGAGCCGTGAGGGCGGGAGGAGGGGAGCCTGGTCAGAATAAAACACAGAGATTTCTGCACACGAGCGTGCTCAGCTGCAAAGCCAATTTCCTCCTCCTGACGCTGAAATCAATATTAAATTAAATCTGTGCGCTCCCTCTCCCTGGGTAACTTTCCAACCCTTCTTAGCCAGTGGCAAGCCCTCCTCCCTTGTCAAGTCCACTTGGATGGCTCATTTTGTCTGCTGGTTGGTGTTCACAGTGTTGCTCTGCCTCCAGAGTACATATGCCCCCAGGAGAGGGGACAGCTTACACATCAGGTGCTCCCTATTCTGAAGGAGGTAGCAAGAAAATCGTCTTTGAAAGCGAAGATCTGCAGGGAAAATGAGAATGATCCTTTTTAACTTAAACCATGCATCTCCCACTAACTAGCTGTGCCACCTGGGGCCGATCTGTTAAAGGAACATTGGCCATGGGCAGTGTTTGGTCTGAAAGAGGACTCTGAACATGAGAGGGGGCTTCTGTCTTGTTGCTCTTGTGCTAGTGGGTGATGGTTTGCCATTATTTTTCTCATTCACTGAATCCTCTGGCTTAAGTCTTCCGTTATTGAGGTTGCACTTGGGAAGATGGCATGAAACAAGAATTTTTAAAATCCTCCAAGACTAAGCCGGCGCCGTGGCTCAATAGGCTAATCCTCCACCTTGCGGCGCCGGCACACCGGGTTCTAGTCCCGGTTGGGGCGCCGGATTCTGTCCCGGTTGCCCCTCTTCCAGGCCAGCTCTCTGCTATGGCCAGGGAGTGCAGTGGAGGATGGCCCAGGTGCTTGGGCCCTGCACCCCATGGGAGACCAGGAAAAGCACCTGGCTCCTGGCTCCTGCCAGGATCAGCGCGGTGCGCCGGCTGCAGCGGCGGCCATTGGAGGGTGAACCAACGGCAAAAGGAAGACCTTTCTCTCTCTGTCTCTCTCTCACTGTCCACTCTGCCTGTCAAAAAAAAAAAAAAAAAAATCCTCCAAGACTTGATAAATGCAATTTTTTTCTAGTACATTCTCCCCCCCCCCCTTTATAAATCACTGTAGTTCTTTTCTGCTAACCAGTGGCTCTTGCTGTTCCATGATTCTCCTTAAAGCCCAGCTTCTCTTCAAAACATCTCAGGTTTAAGAAGATTTGCAGAAGCAAACAGGAAGCCCACTAAAAAAGATGACATCAGGGCCAGCACTGTGGCTCACTAGATTAATCCTCCACCTGCAGTGCCAGCATCCCACATGGGCACTGGGTTCTAGTTCCAGTTGCTCCTCTTCCAGTCCAGCTCTCTGCTGTGGCCCGGGAAGGCAGTGGAGGATGGCCCAAGTGCTGGGGCCCTGCACCCGCATGGGAGACCTGGAAGAAGCACCTGGCTCCTGGCTTTGGATCGGCGCAGCTCTGGCCATGGCAGCCATTTGGGGGGTAAACCAACAGCATGAAGACTTTTCTCTCTGTCTCTCCTCTTGCTAACTATAGCTGTCAAACATAAATAAATAAATAAATACATACATACATACATAAAAAGATGACATCAACTCACTCTAGCAGAGGTATTTCTTTAGGTTTAAAAGCACACAGCCTTCAGTATCTGAGGGAAAAAGCTAATCTTATTGAACTTTATTATGGTTGGCACCTTAAATTAATCAAGACAACAAATTGTAATGCAGTGGTGATACGTTGTAAGTGAGGAAGCTGGAGTTTGGACAGGTAGAGCAACTTGTCCAAAGAAACCCAGTGACAAGCCAAGACTGAACCCCTGTCAGTGCAACTTCCCACCTGCCATGCTGCTTATCTAGGCAATAAAACGTTCTCCCTACTTCCTTACATATCTCCACCCACGCACGCCACCACCCCTTCCTGTGGTGTGAGCACGGCGTGTGCACCATCCAACAAGAAGCAACAGCTATGAATAGGAGCCGTGGAGTGACCGGCAGGTCTAGGCTGTGGGGTAGCCAGTGTGCTGAACCTCTCAGCAACTGTTGGGTAGATGTTCACCAAGATGGGGAAGGAGAGACTGTCATGTACTAGAGAGAGGATGCACCAGCAGTTACTGTGGAATACTGAAAAGGCATCTTGCTCCATGTGTCCTACGCATTGGCTCCAAAGGGTCTTGGGTTACTTAACAGGCCTTACTTTGTCCCTAAAACCTGTGATACTAAATCAAGAGACCTTCGATCTTTATCCAACTAGAAAGCAAAAAAAAAAAAAAAAAAAAAAAAGGGACTGCTCTAAGAATGTGGCATCTAGCAGAAGAGTCAAGTCTCTGCCTGTTCTCAGCTTGGCTGACACCCAGGTGTCAGTTACACTTGCAGCTTGTCCCGTGTGCCGGCCTCAGCCCTGAACAGGGGCTGGCAGGTGTATATTCCAGCACACCCAGCCCACGGGAGAGGTTGTGTTTACTCATCTCCTGATTCTGCTGTCAGCCATTCCATCCCAGGGGGTGGTGCCGCTGCAGAACGCACAGCCTGTGTGACTGTGTGACCGTGCTCAGTGTCTCAGTGCTGTCTCTGTTTCACAGAGCAGGGAGAAGATCGTCCTACACAGGGCTATCGAGGGGGTGCTTGAGATACCAGATGTGGCCTTCTTAGAACGTCCTAAGTCAAAGCTCGCTGAATGATGACCATTTCTAACGTAATTAATATTGCTTCTGATGAACTTTGGAAAAGCAACCTCCTTTTCTTTTCTTTCTTTTTTTTTTTTTTTTTTAAGATTTAGTTAGTTATTTGAAAGGGGGAGAGAAAAAGAGAGACAGGGTGGGGCAGGGGAGAGTGAGAGAGAGAGAGAGATCTTCCATCTACTGATTCACTCCCCAAATGACCGCACTGGCCAGGGCTGGGCCAGACTGAAGACAAACGACCTCCTTTTCTAATTCTTCCTTAAACTCACCCAGCTCTCACAGGACAGAGAGACGGAGGGGTCAAGACCCTAGGGAGGGGCTGGCACTGTGGCATAGTGGGTTGGGCCTCTGCCTGCAATGCTGGCATGGAGGCCAGCCATGTGGCTGCCAGTTCGAGTCCTGGCTGCTCCATTTCCAACCCAGCTCCCTGCTCATATGCGTAGGACAGCAGAGAAGGATGGCCCAGGTCCTTGGGTCCCACATGCCCATGTGGGAAGCCCAGAAGAAGTTTCTGGCTCCTGGCTCCTAGCTTTGGCCTGGTACAGCCCCAGCTTTTGTGGGGCTAAACACACATATACAGATTGTCGCCAAATTATAATGGTTTGATTACAATTTTTAGACTTCACAATGGTGAAAATGTGATACTCATTCAAGAGAAACCACACCTTGAATTTTTAATTTGGCTCTTCCCCTGTGATAGTGATAAGAGCTATGATGGGCTTTCACAATGCCAGACGGCGGCAGCTCCCAGCAAGCCATGCAATCAGAAGGATGGACAGCCAACCCTGCAGGGTCCTGGGCTGCTACGCTGTGATGTTCAGTAGGTTAGATGTACTAGCATTTCTGATTTATGATATTTTCAACTTATGGTTGGTTTTGTTAGGACATAACCTCATTATAAATCAAGGAGCATCTGTATAATTAGCTTTCTTGATGACAGGTGAGTGTTGTTCTGAACACCAATTTTTGTGCCTCAAGGAAATAGCAAGGCCTTTAAACATGCAATACTTTTGTACCTCAAGGAAATAGCAAGGCCTTTAAACATGCAATACTTTTGCCTCTAATATCATTCAGGGGAGTGCTAAATGATCTCAAATACTGTCTTATTAGATGTTGTTATCTGTTGAATGGGACCAACTACCTCCAGATCTCTGCAGATTGCTTTATTTCACGTATTGAGAGGGATGAGACCCTGAGAAGGGCTTCACACTCGTTATAGGCACGCATCTTTTGGGGCTAACTAATTTACCCAGTGGTGCATGTGCCTTCCCTTGGCTCTAGGCTTGCACCTGTTCAACTCCTCCATGACTTGATGTGCTGGTCTTCTAACCGCTAGACTCAGAAATGTGGGCACTCCTGCAAGTGGAACTGCCTAAGGCAGTTAAACACCTTGCAATCAGTGCCATGGACAGTAAGAAGTTCACATTGTCTGCGTGCTAAACATGAAAGTCCACAGAAATGGAGACAGCCACTATGGTCCACTGTGGGAAGCATCCCAACCAGATGTGGGGAGCCCAGGCACTGCAGGAGGACCCTGATACCGAAGGGTCGGAGGTACTTCTGTGAAGGCACACAACACAGGCACGTATGAAGAAGTGGACACAATATTCTGAGAAGATGGACAGAGACAGGAATAAGCGGAGCTGGGCTGGAGAAGTCCTGTGACCACCCGCCATGGCCACTGCCCAAGCAGGGTCACAGTGTGTCTGCTTAGGGGGTGGTCACATCGTGCTGTGGATACTACTTTAGGTCCTGCTCTACCTACTTAACCAGGCCCTGTTTGGATGCATTGTCTAAATAGTTGTCCCCATGACAACGAACGGAGTTGCAGAACGCCAGAATCAGGAGGCAAACATCCACACTGAAAAACAGACCTGAAATTGGCTCCTGACGGGGCTGCAATGAGAACACGCCAGGCCAGAAAACAATGGCGCGAGTGAGGCGCAGGCCTGCAGAGCAGCTGTTTGCCTCCCAGCCCTTTGCAGGAAAAGTGTGTGACCTTGCTCCTCCACGCGCCACGCAGGGCTGATCACGTTTCCCAACTGGCCTTGGGAGATGGCTTACGTATCCCATTCCCACTGGATGTTTCTTCCTTGCTGTAAACACCAGAAAGACTGCATTGTTGTGTCTCAACAGAGTTGAACACTCCTAAAATTCCCAGTGTTTCGCCACCTTCTTCTCTAAAAGATTCTGCACGGGGAATCCACTACTCCGGTCCTTTTATTTTGGTTTCCAAACCTGCTCTTCTGTTCTGGGAAAGTTTGTTTTGCTTTGTTAATGACTTTGGAGTGGAACATTGCATTCGCTCTGTGAGATTCACTCTCAATTTCTTTCTTCCTCTCTGTAAAATTACTCAATTTGTTGCCCTGGAGACAAGATAAAATTCACAGTTCTCTCATGGCAACACTTTTTTTTTCCCTGTGTGGGTAAAATTGCATGGGATTTTTAAAACTTTAAACACTGAGAAAGCTACCATTTCCTAAATCCAATATTTGATATTTCATCTTCTATTTGCTTAGTCTACAGCCTCGAGGTCAGGTCAAAATTACAATCACACTAAATGGTTCTGGTTGTTTTCCCAGTCCCAGGAATATCTTTTCAGCCAGCCCTTCACCAGGATGTCATTTGCAAAATCCATTAAGATCCATCATGCATTTATCCACTTAGCACATTGTTTTTGAAAACCTACTGTGTGCAGATAGAGGCACTAGATGCTGCATGCCGAAATAAGTAAGGTACCACTTCTTTTCTTGTCCCTTTTCAGGAATTAATAAGATGGAAAAGGAGACTGGCCAAGAAAACAAGGACAACCTAGGGGAGAAATGCTGTGTTGAGAGCACACAGCAGGATCTACCTGGACAGAAGAGGAGAGGGGGAAAGAATGAAGAAAGGAGAGGAAGTCATCGATGTGATCCCACAAGAGATGGATTAAAATGCTGGAGAGGCCCAGAGAACAAGCCGGACTACACTCAACCCCAGCCAAAGGGCTGAGGAGGTTGACAAGCAGGAGGCAGGTGAGTTTTGGTACCCAGGGGGGAGTGCTCAGCTAGATTGGTGAGTGTTACTAGGTCAAGGACTCTGAGTAGGGACTGAGACTAGAAAGAAAGAAAATATGCAGAGACACAGAGGCAGCACAGAGCACGGAGTGTTTGAATCGTCACCTACAGCGATGAGACATTTAGCAAACGATGCCCATCTGGCAAGGCTCATCACACTCCCCCATAAGGCTGGGGGCATTGCCATGACGTCAGATAGAAGGAGCAGACCTTAGCAGCCACAAGCTAAGGTCAGAAGCTGAATGGCCTTTGAGGTAGCCTTGCTGTGTAGGCCCCGGAACAAGAATCCTCCAACTACCTAGGTTTCAAGAGAGTTTTGTATTAGATGCCCGTCTGCATCCCAGCCCGCAGCTTCCATGGTTTGCTGATCTGACAGATGGTGTCACTCTAGGCTGCTGCTTTTAGACATGAGGCGCAATTGCTCAGGGGCAGAGGGATAGAGACGATGCGGTGTGACAGAGGAGACCAGCACTGAGGTCCCCCATGGACCAGGGTTTAGGACCATGGGCAGGGATTCCCAGCTCAGGAGCTTTTAGTCTTCAAAGTAGTGCCCTCAATCAGAACCCAATACGAGGAGGAGGTCAGCTTTGTCACATGACACAAAAGAGAGCACCTTTCAGGACAAGGTCAGTTGAGGATGGGGGTCACTTATGGGTAGAGCTCACACGGGTTCACATGAGTCAGGGGATGCTTTGGACGGTCATCCATTGTGTTTGTCCAGCGACCATTTTTTGTCCCTTACTCCACAGCTCATTGGCCATTAACTGTGGACAGTGCTGCTAGGGCTGACAGCCAAGGGAGGGATATGCTGATTGGAGAAAAGACACCACTGCTCCACTGTGAATTTCAAACTGGAATAGCCTTTAAAGAAAATGGACTTTGGAGGAAAGACTGGTAAAACACAAGATTTGTTTAAATTATTTTTAAAGATGTATTTACTTATTTGAAAAGGCAGAATTACAGACAGAGGGAGAGAGAGACAGAGAAATGTCTTCTATCCTCTGGTTTTCTCCCCAAATGGCTGCAACAATCAGAGCTAGGCAGATCCAAAGGCAAGAGCCAGGAGCTTCGTAGGGTTCTCTCACATGGGTACAGGGGCCCAAGCACTTGGTCCATCTTCCACTGCTTTCTCAGGCCACAAGCAGGAAGCTGGATTGGAAGTGGAGCAGCTGGGACTCAAACCAGGGCCCCTAGTGATGCTGGTGCCACAGGTGGAGGCTTAACCTGCTACGCCACATCATGAGCCCCAAAACACAGGACTCCCAAAACTTTTTCTTCTCCCTTTCATTTCTTCCTTCCTTCCTTCCTTCCTCCCTCCATCACTTTGTCTCTTTCTCTCTCTCCCTCTCTCTTGCCCCCCCCCCCCAATTTACAAAGACTCAAAACATTTTCAGCAAGGTGTGAAAGAAAATAGGATGTGCATGAGGATGGTCTTGACCCCTAGGACGAAAAGGACCAAGATGAGACTTCAGCTTCCTTCCCACCTCCAACCCTGAAGGCTGAGAAACAACTGGGAAGGGCAAGTGCTGGACAGGAGCTGCCCATCAGCCAGTACATATGACAGTGAGCTTGAGCTGGCCCACAGAGGGGGCCCAAAAGGTGAACCTGAGAGTAGTCTCACAGCAGCCTCAAATGCCAAGCTGTGAGCAAAGGAGCCTTCAGGTCCAGGAAGGAGAGCAAAGTGGGAGAATCTGAGGCATTGAGGGAGCCTATCACAAGGAATGGGTAATACTTGAAAAGAAGAATGAATGGGCAAATGGTGGATGGATGGATGGTGGATGGATAGATGACTGGCTGGCTGGCTGGATGGGTGAATGGCTGTGCAGCATAATCAGAAACCTGGGTCCAAACGAAAAGCTCGATCAGATGTGAAAGTTAGGAACAAAGTACTAAACACAAAATGGTTGTGAGAAGCCCCCAGATAACTTGCATTCAATGGCTTGCTCATTACCTAATCAAATTTGATTGAGGCAAACAGCCCTGTGGCAGGCCCCCTGGGGAGGGAAAGGGGTACTGGGATGTTCTCAGGGCTTCTAACCAAGAAGCTTCTCATCACTAGGATGCTACTGTTTTTTAGGAAAAGCTTAAAACCCACTTAGAGCATACATGTGTCTATTTTTATATGATGCATCTACCATAAAGCTATGAGTTGAGAGTACCAAGAGCAAGGTCATCTTCAAGTTCAGAAAGTAGTGGTACCTGGAAAATAGTCTTATGAGAATACAAATAAAGTCCTTGTGGTTTTTTTTTTTTTAAGAAATATTATTGTTGCCACGTCCTCTAAGCCCTTACCTGTGATGATCTTTTGAGATTTACCTATAAACAAACATGAAGCTCTATTTACATCCACAGAGGAATTCCCCCAGGAGGGAAGAATGCTTCCCAAAATCCCCAGTCAAATTTCATTTAAATGGAATGGGCCAGATAAAACCATCCACTTTGTGTTAACCACATCCGCTCTGTCATAATCTAATATTTTTGCCAGGAAGCAAAGATGTTTTTGTGGTGTCATTTTGCCACTCCCCAGATTTCTTTGATTCCAAGGAAGGGCCCACAGAGCTGACCAGCGTTGGTTTGGTTGTATGGAGAGTAGCACAAGAGAAATTCATTCTAATCCACATCAAGATTGCTTCAGTTATTGAAAGTTACTTGTTGAAGTCAAATCCAAACTAATGAAAATGTGCTGGCAAGAGAATTGCTTTGTATTGGTGAAAGGAAAAAAAAAAAAACAAGAGTTACCCAGAAATCCCCTTTTACTTTACTACAAATTTATCCTAAAAACTAAAAGCACTTTACCTCTTAATACCCACAAAAGAATATGTCTGTCCCCCTCAATATCCCAGCCAGAAGTTGTGAGTCAAGATCAACTAGCAAAAGAATGCAGTTGCTTAGAGCAGGAACTCTGAAGTCAGGCTGCGTGGGTCACCTCTGGCTTTGTTCTTTACCAGCTCTGCGATCTTGGGTATCTCTACCTCCGTGTGGTTTCTCCATCTCTAAAATGAGAAGCTAAAATCGGTACCCACTCCCCAGGGTCGCTACGGGGATTAACTGAGCCAATTGTGTCATACGCTGAGCACAGTACCTGGTTAGCAGTTTGCCATTGTCAGAACCTTCAGGGATTTCAGGGATTCTCAGTGGGAGGAGAGAGGAGAGCTGTGTCCAGCCCACAGCTCAGGCGCATCCCGGTCTCCTCTGCTTTCCAGCACCCTGATTTCTGAAACCTGGCTATCAGCCTTCCTCTCGCGGCTCTTCCGCCTCTTCAAGCCCCTCTGCTCCTGAAGTTGAAAATGCCAGAAACCAGGCTGGAGAGCAGGTGACCTCATAGAACCCCCTGGAAACTGCATTTCTAAAACAAATACTGCCAACGAAGTGTGGATACGTTTGCAAACTCATATTCAGCTGTCTAATAAATGTCACATTTATTTATTTTCATTAAATCCGACTCTGAACAATGGTTCCAAAGTCGATCTCTGTGCCCACGGTGGCAGCCTGACAAACCAATGGCATACAGGGAGCTGGTGTGGTCACTTGGAGATCTGTTTAGACTTGAATGCATCTCCCCAAGGGGTAGAATTTCAGCAGAGGCCGCATCTGCTGTCCTCCCCCACCCTGTTCTCATAGCAGACGGCTAAGCACCAGGGGCCCCTGGCTTCCCTCCACGCAGGGACAGGGGCTGCAGCTGCCAGTGCTCAGAGCTGGAGAGGCTCTGGCCTCCTGCCTCAACATCATGACAGGCATGTTCACGTGGCTAGAATATGAGGGGAAATGGCGATGGAGGCAAGCAGCAGGGGACGCAGGTGGAGGGAGACCTTGAACAAGTTCATCCCCTGCTTATCTGCTGCTGTCATGTTCCAGCTCACAGGCCTGAATAATCCTCAACGCATACTTGTGCCTGTTAGCTCTTTTGATCCTCACAACAAGCCTAGAAAAGTGGACTGGATCTGCGGACAGGTAAGGAGTGTCCTTGTCCAAGGTCACTCAGAGGCCCTGGGGGCTCCACAGGAATGTGGCTGTCCCAAGTAGTGAGTATGGACGCTTCTCACGAGGATAATGCTTCTGCTGCACACATCCATCACAGTTGGAAAAGCACTTTCCTCTCCATGGCATCATTTGATCCCCTCCCAGAGATCTAGAAGGAAAGCAGTGCTAGTCCATGGGTAACAAAGGTCAGATTTACCCAAAGTGACAGAAACACCCAATAAAAATCAAAGAGGAATCCTGGCTCTCCAAATCCTTTGTTCCTTCCCTTCCCTTCTAGCTGCCCATGGGGCTGATGCTTTATTTCACTGTCACATGGTTGCCAAAGACGTCATCCCTCAGAATTCGCACAATCACTTCGCATCCACCATGTGCCTACCAGGTGCCAGTCACGGTGTTCACCCTGAGAATACAAAAGTCAGTGAGAGATGGTCCCCAATAGAGATCAAAGATAAGTGTGTGTGTTGAGGAAGGGGAAGCAGAAAAATGAACAAACAACATGTCGTAAGCAACCAATACTGTAATACCAAAGGCATGCGCTGGAAATTCAGATTGGGGGAGATTCAGTCCACCTGCCCAGGAAGAGGCTGGAGGTGACAGGACCCACTGGACGGCATTGAACTCTGCACAGCGTTACCTAAGCATGGCAATCAGCCTAGACATGGCAGAAGAGTTCACGGGACAAAAATAGTTTCACCTCCAGCAGTTATTAAGAGTAATGAAAATTATAGGTGCAGAAAAAGGAAAGAGAGAGTAATTAGTAATACAGTCGATTTTTTTTCTGGTTTGACACCTTAACTGAAATGTCCCTGAGTCATGCTTACAACCCTTGGATCCATAACAGGTACAAATCCTCAGTAGCCAAGTTGTTTATCTAAATTCATCCGGGAACTTGTGCCACGGTTGTCCTTCTGTCCTGTACAAGGAAGATGAAAACTCCAAATTTAGTAGCAGATGCCAAGCGTCAGGTCCCGGCGTTTCTGAGAAGCTTATGAAATCCTCTCCCTTGTTTACTCAAAATCTGGATCTCCCTTCCCAAAGGCGGTCCTCCGCGGCAGCCGAGGTGCGTGCTCACCCTGAAGCTGCGATTTCCTGCAGCTGTAGAAAAGGAAATCAGATGCGCCTGCCCTCGGCGCGCCCTAGGGGTGCTGGGCAGCTCAGGGCTGTCCGGACAGCCGGCATCATCACTTCCCCGAACCCAGCTCCTAAAACAACACAGTGATGAAAGAAGAAAACCCAAACGGTGTGGGCGTTCCCTGTTGACATAAAGCCTGGCCCCAGCTGTTTCTACGCAGGAGATTCTCTGCAGAAAGACCAGAGAAAGACGGGCACACAGTGGCATAACCACAGACGGGCCGCTGTCTAAGGTCAGGTGCGCGTTCCTAACAGGACCGCGCATGCCTCGTGACAGCGACCTGCGAATGACTGCGGCTTCCCCCACCCGGGAAGGAAGGCAGAAAGCCGTCCCTGGTTTGCTATTTCTCAGTGTGTTCTCCTCTCACTATGCTAAACAGCAGGGCCAGTAATCTTCCTGGGACTCGGCTATTAATAAAGTATTTTCCTCTCTATGGCACTCAAAACTGCTTTGTATTTTGAACTTTTTTTAAAGCCGCATCGCACGGATATTCGTTTGTGGCATTTGCTGCCCTCTCTTCAGAAGGGATCACGGCCTTGTTATCACCCTTTCCCTGGCCCCTTGAGAACTACACCCACACAGACCAGCAATCTAATTTCCATCTGGTCAACCTCCAAGAGCTATTTTGGGTTTGGCCTGCGTTTTGTCCACTTTTCCTGCCAATGCAGACTCAGCCCCTCTACTCTCCTGGGAATCTTTCCTCTAAGGAAACTTTGAAAAACACAGACTTCCTATGGGGCAAGGGTCAGTGCCCAACTCAGCTGGGAATACTGCCGGGGGTGCTCACTACTAACCTCATGCCACTGGGGAAGGGAGGAAAGGTAGGCACCAGCCTCCCCAGTCTCAGGTCTCACAGTTCTGCCATCCTGCCCCCTCTCTCTGTCCCCAGCCATGCACTCAGTCCTGCAATAGCCTGAATGTACCATGCTAAGTGTTCGGGCTTTCCTCCTGTTTGACTCTGCCTGGAATGCAGTGCGTTTGACTACTTCCTTCCTTCCTGTCTAGTCCTCATCCCTAGGATGGCCTAGGTGCTGCTCCTTAGAACCCTGTGTCATGCCCTCCAGGACATCTATCCTACTGTACAGACCTGGCCTCTTTGCCTGTCTGTTTTCCACTCCTTGGTGCCACAGTCTATATCGTTAAGGGTAACCTCTGTGTTTTGTTAGCCCTCACATCCTACGTACCAGACACACAGCTGATGTTTCATGTGCTCTTGAATTGAATTGAAATTGCACTAGAAAAGAAAAGTGCTCAGAGAGCAAGATGTAAGAAAGATATCAAGATAAAAGAAAGGGAGGAAGATTAGACAAAGAGAAAAGGAAAAAATGCATTCAGTAGAAAGCAAGAAGTTACCTCCAACACTACCACAATGATCCTGCTTGACTTTGTGTGCACACTAACACCAAACAGGCTATGAATCCATGGGAAACAATGGCACTGTCTCCAGTCTCAGCTGCTGCTTATAGAAAGGGTCTCCAAGTCCAGTGTCTCCAGGGGCCAAGTAGGTAACATAAATGTGAGGAAATCAGCCAGATATTAAACAGCAGGGAGTGATGGAACCATGGAAACACTGTGCAGAGAGTCTCATCAGAGCAAAACATTCAAATTCAAGTTCAAACACAGGCAAAGCCATCCTGAGGGTCTAATTCAGCCTCAGATGGCCAGATATAGACACAGGGTGCCCCGTCTCATAAAAAGGAGCCCTGGTTGGGAACAAGATCTGCCCTTCTCTTTATTCTCTATATATTTTTAAACTATTTATTTACTTATTTATTTATTTGAAAGGCATAGAGACAAAGATAGAGAGATCTTCCATCCATTGGAAGATCCCAAATGGCCAAAACATCAGGGGGTGGGCCAGGCCAAAGCCACAAGACTGCAGCTCCATCTGGGTCTCCCTCAAGGGTGGCTAGGGCGCAAATGATTGGGCCATCTTCAGCTGCTTTCCCAGGTGCATTGCCAGGGGGCTATGGAAGTAGAGCATCCAGGACTTGAACTAGCATTCCAATATGGGATGCTGGTGCCACAAGACAGCTTAACCCATTGTACCACAAAGCCAGCTTCCATTTTTCTATAGTTTACACATTTAAATGAAGTATACTAAAAGGTGTTATTTATGATACTGTCCTAAATACACTGAACTGCCATTTATTCTGTTGTTTCAATGGAAAATGTATTGCAAGTTCTAACTTTGTGAGAATTATCCCCAGCATCCTGTCTTTGGTGATAATGGTGCCTGTGGGATCAATATCTGAGGAAGAGAACGCCATTAGACAGTACTAGAAAACCCCTTGGCACAGGTGGCTTGTGATCTGTCCATATCTCCATATTTCTCTCCATATTACCCCTTGTATTTGACATCTGGTCCATCAGAATATCTACAGACGGAGCACTGTCCTGTCTCTTTGCCCATTTGTGTGCCATATTACATCTTGTGATCACAGCATCAGGTACCACCTTCTATGTAGTCCTTATCCACACTGGATTGTCCTCATTCATGGTTGGCATCTTGGTCAGACTAGCAGGAGCAGGCTAGAGTCTGATTTATCAGAGTTATATCCTTCTTATCCCCTGCCTGATGCCACACACTTAATGGTCAGTATTAAATGAAAGAGCAAATGGATCAATGGGAGAGTAAATGAGTGGGTGGATATAGCAGCTGAATCACTGACCAAGTATTCACAAATGGGTCACATAGCACACTATCCCCTTAAAGGACAGAGATCAATCTTGAATCAGAAACTCCTCATATCTGCACATCCCATCTTTGCAATAACTTTCATAAGACAGGTAGGATCATTTTTACCAAGAAACAAAATATATCAAAACTTATGGATCTTAAGTTGCCCAGTACTACATAGCAAGTAATTGGCTAAGCCCCAAACTCCATCTCAGTTGCCCTGATTGTAAAACCCATGCTCTCCAACCACAGCAGGCTGGTCAGAGGTTGGGAGGTCCTTGACATCTGATGATACAGATCCTCCTGCTACCATTGCTACCACTGCCATTGACCTTGGGCTTCCAGGCTCACTCTGCCCAACCAGCTTTTAGGAGAGGTCACCTCCAGAGCAGACCTGAGGTCACAGTTGGTTTTGTTGGGAAGGTGGCCCTTAACCCCAGAGAGAACCTCATTTCCGGTCTATTTGGGCATTGACCATCCCCTTCACCTGCTGTCTAGACCAGCCTCCATTCTGAGTAGCACATTTTGGAAACCATTACAGGACAACACCAAGCTGCATTCTAAAGGGGGATGTTTGTAATCATATTTTGGTAAATATAAATATAAATGAGCGAGAGTGACAAAAAGACAGGGAGACAGGAAGGAAGAGAGAGACAGAGAGGAGTTTTATACACAATAGGCTCTTAAAATACACAAGAGGTGTAATAATGACGCACTTCCCTAGAGACAAGAACAAGTCGGAAAAAGCTCTCTGGCGTCTATGTACCTTATAAAGTTATTGATTAAACCAAGCTTTAAAGTCATGTAATATTAAGTGACAAGGAGTTTAACTACAATAGTGTGAGTCAATGCCTACATATTCCATTCTATTTTAACAGTAAAGTATAAGGTGATTCAGCCTACCAATATCCTTTTCCAAACAGATCTAAAATCAAATCTTCATGTAGAAAAAGAGGGGAATCACTAGACTGCAACTCAAAATGGCAGCCAAAAGTCCCGAGACAGCTGCATGGAAAGGATCCAGGGCTGTGCACCCGGACTGATGCAGGCTTTGCAAGTGTGCCAGCAAGGCTCACAGGGAAAGAAACCAGACCTCTTCAGAACTCGGTTCCTGTGCACACTGACACAGTGAAAGCGACAAGGGCTGCCCTACTGCATTTGTAAATGTGAATTTAACCATGAGCATGAAAACAGTCCTGGGATGGCCATGTCACACACCAGCTCAGCAGGTCTGTCCTGGAGGAAAAGCAGTTTTACGACCACCCAACATCAGACGGCAGGCACATAAAGAAGCAGGCAACACAGACACCAACTCCACTGGTGTGTTACTGGAGGCAGTGTCAGTGCCACAGTGGGAAAGGCAGGGATTTTTTTCTACCAACCATGCACAAAGCACAAAGGCATCAGCTGTAGGCTCTCGGGTTCCAGATAAATTACCCATTTCTCAACACAGATGTGAGTCTTTTGATCAGAGAAATATTTACAGCTGGGTAGCAAGTCATGCTCACAGAGTGAAAAAGTTCTTAAAATAAAAGTGTACGTTCTTTCAGGCTTGCCTTTTGAGAGTCCTCTAATACTCCATTACTGTTTTTTATTCCTCTTTTCCTCTCACATGAGTCCACTATCCCTTTGCAAATTTAGGAGCAATAGAATTTCTGTTCATCCTTTAGCTGCTAAAGAAAATCCACCCTGTAAGTGGAAGAAGCCAATCCCCAGAGGACGCTTCTTGGATGACACCTGTATGTGAAATCTGTATGTTACACCTTTATAGTTGTCCCAATAGATATTTTGTTCTATTGTGGGTAGCTTTTTTTTTCCCAGTCTTTTTTCTCTGCTCTTTTTTTGTGGAAGTTCCTGCTGAAGTAGGCTTAAGTTCAACAATTCCTTCCTCAGTCAGATCCTAGGAGACCTTCTAAAGCATTCTTAATTTCTGTTACAGTGGTTTTCACTTCTAGCTTTCTATTTGATTCTTTCTTAGACTCTTCATCTCTCAGCTTAAATTGGTCCTCCTGTTTTTTTTTAAAGATGTATTTATCTGAAAAAGTTAGAGAGAAAGAGGGAGAGAGAGAGAGAGAGAGAAATCTTCCATCCACTGGTTCACTCCTCAATTGGCACAGTGGCCAGGGCTGGGTCAGGCTAAAGCCAGGAGACAGAAGCTTCTTCCAGGTCTCCCACGTGGGTGCAGGGGCCCAAGCACTTGGGCCATCTTCCACTGCTTTCCCAGGAGCATAATCAGGGAACTGGATCAGAAGTGGATCAGCCAAGAATTAAACTGGCACCCATATGGGATAGTGGCAGCTTAACCCACTATACCACGTCACCAGCTCCCTACCTGTTTTTTCGTGCAGTCTACTTTATCCATTAGATCCCTCAGTATCTTAATCACAGTTGTTTGAAATTCCTGCTCTGGTAATTCCAACACCCCTGCCATTTGTGATGCTTACCAGATGATGTTCTTTGACTTTTAGTATTCCCCATAACGCTTTTAAACTCAGTTTTCTTGGTAGCTGGGAATGATGTATTGGGCAAAATCAGTCACTATAAATATGTCTTCAGTAAGTAGTGGGAGGTGTAGTGGGAAGGGAAGCATTCCAAGGTCCTAAGATTACGTCTTAACTCTTTTAAAAAAACGTATTTATTTATTTGTTGTCATTTTACTTTCAAGGCAGAGAGACACTCTGAGTGAGCCCTTCTTCCTTACTGGAAACTTCCACACAAGCTTTTCAGCCCCCATGCCTCCTTGGGTGGGACAAGGTGGCAAGATGGGCTGAAGCTGGGTATCTTCCCTCCCTCGGGTCAGGAAACTGATAAAACCGCAATAGCTTACACTGCTCATGCTCTAGTGAAATAGTTTCTGCAGAGGGCACACTTCATTAAGCAGAACAGAATGTTCTGGCTATTATAAAATGATTCCATTTTCCCTCCTCTTCCTGCAAGTAGGAGATTTTTCTCAGGTGTTCACTGAGAACCTATTTGAGCCCCTGGAGTTAAAAAGTGCAAAAGCAAAAGGCTGCTCCTATCCCTGGGTCCCCTTGGAGATTTTCACTCTCCAGACTTTTCCACACCGAGACTCCTGTAATTCATTGGTTGTAGTTAGGATTCCCCTACCTCAGCACTGTTTGCCGTGGAGATTTCTTCTAGGTCTCTGCCCCTACAAACTGTGGTTCTTCACACCCACCCATCTGACTCTCCAGTTGTGAGGACAGTAGTTTTCCCTGTTGTCTCACTTTTCTGATCAGGCTAAAGTGAGCTGGTGGTTTTTCAGTTTGCTCAGGTTTTCCTTGTTGTTGGAATGGAGCGATGACTTCCAAATTCTTACATGTGCCTGATCAGAAAGCCAAAGTCCTGCTTCCTCCTCTATGAATTGTCTAGAAAAGGAAAGTAAATAGAGACAAAAAGTAGATCAGTGTTTGCTTAGCCGGACAGATAGGGTAAAGGGGTGATAGCTAAAGAGTATGGGGTTTTTTAAGGGGATGAAAATATATTCAAGTCGATTGTGGTGACAGTTCCACAGCTGTGTGACTGTACTAAAAATCACTGAATTGTACACTTTGCATAGGTAAACTATGGTATACAAATTATAGAGGATAGAAGGAAGCAAACAAGGGAGAGAAGGAAAAAGAAAAAAGATGACACAGTGCAGTGCAAACGTGGAAGCAACAATTGTGAAGTGCAAGCCTTTTGGGATCTGCATGCCACTGCCACTGCCCCTCCCCCCCTACAGTACACACACACACACACACACACACACACGATGCACGACCTGTGCTACAGCTGTCTCACACACAGTTTGCATTTCCACCCGAACCCCTTGCAGTTCCCTTCTTCTGAACTTTGGCACAAACTCTTCTAACTTGAGTGCCTACCTTCCTCCACTTCCCACCAAGAGAGCTCCCATTCTACTGGGAGCTCAATCTGAGACCCAGTAGTTATCACCCCTGCAAGATGTCTCTCCTGGCTCCTCCCACTCCACCTGCATAGGGCTTTCTTGAGAAGGTGGCATTTGTCTGATGAGGCAAAGCATGTGTCACAAGGCACAGCAGCCTATTTAAAGGGGCATGTCATCTCCAGTGCGACCTCAAGCTCAAGGACAAATGCTACATTTCATTCATGTTGAATTGATGAAACCCAGAGCAGTGGTTGCCCTATATAAATTATCTAGTAAATATTTGCCAAGTGAACAGACAGCAGGGAGGTACGGTGCCTCCATGACACAGGTCATGGAGAGTTAACCAACAACAGCCCCAACTCCCCGCTGTCTGCAGAAACATCAGTGGTTTCACAAAGAAGGTCCCTGGGTGCCCAAGTGTCCATCCCAAGTGGGAATCTGTTTTCAACTTGGCTCCTGCTCAGGAAGTGATTTCCCGCCCAGAGAACTCCAAAGACTGCATCTACCGCTTGAGCAGGATCCACATTATGGCAGAGAGTGCAACACGAAAGGCGGAACATATGGGTGAGAGGGAGACAGAGAGTGATGAACCAAGCTGATGTGCAAAGCAAGTTCTAAAGTCACAAGCAAAATCAAAAAGTGATGGTTTGCAGAATGTTTTCTAGGAACTCCAAACTCCACGGAAACTGCTTGATCAGAATCTCATTTGAAGTGGAATCTGAACATTTGCTGATGTCCAATCTAGACATTTCTGAACATAAAACGAGAATCCTGTACATAAAGCAAGCAGTTTGCCACCCCAACACTGACCAAAGGGGCTAAGAAGGGTGTGAAACCTGGAGGAGAATCAGCCAAGCCTGGGAGGAGAGTCAAAGAACACAACCAGTTCTTATGATCAGTTACATTTGTAGATGTTTATGAATTTGGGTTGAAGATAATGGATAGAATTCCTGAATGTGGGTTCAGTCATTCTTCATAGGTCATTTTATTGGCCTCATGAAGGCCTGAGTTGATCCCCTCTACATCTGATCAAATACCCATAGAGCCTATTGATTCCTGTGACTCAGGGCTTCTTAAACGGAGAGCCAAGGGAGCTCCTACAGAGAAAAAGACACCCTGGGCCAGCAGCACTAACATGAATTACCATTACCCTACCGCTGCTTAAAAACATACAAATATAAATGCAGGTACACACACTTCCTGCTTACATCTCTGGAAAAGCAACACATATTCACAAATTAAATAGAAACACAACCTCAAAGGCCAATAAAATCCAAAATTACCACAGCTCCGGCTGGCCACTCAGGGCTGTGTCCCTGGGAAACCCAAGCTACCAGTTAACAGAGCTCTGTCAATCAGTGAATTGTTTTTCAATGGGCTTGCCTCACCCTTTGTTCTTCATTTTTCAATTGTGATACAATACGTACAACATAAGATAGAGCATCTTGACCGGCACCGTGGCTCACCGAGCTAATCCTCCGCCTGCGGCACCGGCACTCCGGGTTCTAGTCCCGGTTGGGGCGCCGGCTTCTGTCCCAGTTGCCCTTCTTCCAGTCCAGCTTTCTGCTGTGGCCCGGGAAGGCAGTGGAGGATGGCCCAAGTGCTTGGGCCCTGCACCCTCATGGGAGACCAGGAGGAAGCACCTGGCTCCTGGCTTCGGATTGGTGCAACGTGCCGGCCGTAGCAGCCACTTGGGGGGGGGGGGTGAACCAACGGATAAAAGGAAGACCTTTCTCTCTGTCTCTCTCTAACTCTGCCTGTCAAAAAAAAAAAAAAAAAAAAAAAAAAGATAGAGCATCTTGATCAGTTTTTAAGTGTGCAGTGGAGGAGTGTTAAGTATATTCACATAATTGCGTGACCAAACTCCAGGACTTCTTCACCTTGTAAAACCTAAACTCTATTCACATGAGACACAAACTCTGCATTTCCCTTCTCTCAGTGCCTGGCAACCACCTCTATTTAAGTATTTGCATACGTTATGTACTTCATGTAAGTGGAAACAGACAGTATTTATCCTTTTGTGACTGGCTTCTGTCACTTAGCAAAATGTCTCCATAACTCATATTATAGCATGCGTCAGGATTTTCTTCCCTTTGAAAGCTGAATCTCCAGTTGTATGAATATGGCATATTTTGTTTATCCACTCACCCGTTGATGAACATTTGTACTGTTTCCACCTTTCGGCTATTGTGACTAAAGCTACTGTGAACACAAGTGTACTTTATCTGTAACTGAATTGGGTGGTTCTTTGGGCTCTACCATTTTAACCTTGGAATTTTCTAATTCAATCTCCACTTAGGCCTAGCAAGAGCATCCCTTCAGGATGGGGTGGTTTTTTCTCCACTGTATAATCCCATATACTTTCTGCCTCCCAGACCTGGGTGCGAAGCGCATGTCTGACAGACTGCCATGGGCTGGACGCCAGGACCTCCTGCAGCAGCCTGTGTATACGATGGGCAAACAGCGATGTCTGATCCAGCTGCCAGGGGTGGAGAACCAAGGGAGTCCCAGAGGGCCATTGTAAGTCACCAGCCCCGGGCTCCCCGTCAAGGTGGGCGGTCTGGCAGGACCTCGGAAGAACCAATGCTCAGAGCTACCCGACACGCACATGCACGCACGCACGCACGCACGCACAAGCTCACAGAAAACTGGCAGGTAGTGTCTACAGCCTACTGACCCTGGGAAATTCATCCCCCCAGACTCTAGGACAAGCTGAAACACCTCCCACCGAAAAGAAACCTCCCCAGGGCGTATTTGTTCCTCCTGAATGAGAGTGACCATCTTCACAGCACACAGTAAGTCGTGTTTTCACCAGAGGGAGAGACTAAGGAGGCGTCTTCTGTCCATGTCCACAGCTGCCTTAAGAAGCCCCAGGCTTTGCCAAGCGCACACGGGTGTCCACTCCATCAGACCAGGACCAGGCGGGAGAACTCGGAGGAAGCCGCAGCCAGGGCAGTGGCCGGTCAGCCTTCTTCGGGAGCACCTTAGATAGGAGTTCTCTGCTGGCAGGACGAAGCAAGGGGCAGAGGAATGGGCACAGGACTGACAGCCCTCACTGAAGTCCAGGAGTCTGGGGGAGCTACTCCTGCCTTTTTCCTACCTTCTGCCCTTATGCAAAGGCCAAACATGAGTCCCAGGGGTGTTTTTGTAAACGATGAAATGCTTTACTAGGGAAAACCATTGTGGCTTGATTTGAAGAAAAAAAATTAATTAATAATAATTTCCTGCTTCAAAACATTTTGTTCACAATTTTCATGCCCGCCAGGTAGGATTTGGTCTCTGGGGAGTGAGCAAATGATTAAACCAAACCGCGAGCTACATTCTGCCTGGCCTGAATCATGTCCAGGATCAAAGAGCTGCTTTAAGATCAAAAGGCGCTGCAGTCCAGAAACCAAGCCTGCATGTGGCTGGCCCGGCACTCCCAGAGGGGGCTGCTTCCACAGACAGTAAACAGTCCCTCCTCTTTGTTCCCCCGGCAAGTTCTGCTTTTATTTCTTTCCATACCTGGGAAGTGGTGGGTGCTCCAAGCGCTGGGAGCATTCAGGAGAGAGGAGGACAGGGACGAGCTGAGCTGGTGCCTTACTTGAGGACACAGACGGATGGGAGAGCCACTGGGCCTCTGCACAACTTCTCAGAATGATCAGTGGACATTTCAGCAAAAGGAACTCTGTCCTGCAGAAGGAAATACAAGTGCTTGCCTTTCCTGTTTTATCAGGAAGCTCTCACGGTAAACATTGTACCGAAATCAAGTCTGTCTAAGATCCCTGACTGCGGGCTTTCTTACTCTCTCCCTCCCAGCTAGAGCGAATTCCAGCTTTCTCCTTTGCATCCTCCCCACACCATGGCCTCTACTTCAATCAGGAAAATTAAATCATAGTCCAGGGGGGCTTTCATAAAGTTCACAGAAAATGCATCTTAAGAAAAAACTGCATGAATTTCAAAAACTTCTTCAGTACCATAATAAAGTTAGCTTTAAAAAAAAAAATTTGTGTTGGGGCCGGCGCTGTGGCGTAGCAGGTAAAGCCACCGCCTGCAGTGCTGGCATCCCATATGGACGCCGGTTCGAGTCCTGGCTACTCCACTTCCGATCCAGCTCTCTGCTATGGCCTGGGAAAGCAGTAGAAGATGGCTCAAGTCCTTGGGCCCCTGCACCCATGTGGGAGACCCAGAAGAAGCTCCTGGCTCCTAGCTTGGGATTGGCACAGCTCCAGCCATTGCGGCCATCTAGGGAGTGAACCAGCAGATGGAAGACCTCTCTCTCTTTCTCTCTCTCTCTCTCTCTCTCTCTCTCTGCCTCTCTTTCTCTCTCTGTGTAACTGTGACTTTCAAGTAAAATAAATCAATTTTTTTTAAAAAAAGATTGTGTTTTATTCATTTGAATGATAGAGTTACAGACATACAGGGGAGAGACAGAGAGAAATGTCTTCCATCCATTGGTTCACTCCCAAATTGGCCACAAAGGCCGCAGCTGGGCTGATCCAAAGCCAGGAGTTTCTTCTGGGTCTCCCACGTAGGTGCAGGAGTCCAAACACTTGGGCCATCTTCCACTGCTTTCCCAGGCCATAGCAGAGAGCCAGATGGAAAATGGAGCAACCGGGACACAAACCTGTGCCCATATGGGATGCTGCCGTTGCCGGCGGAGGCTTAGCCTACTATTCCATAGCGCTGGTCCCAATCAACTTAGCTTTTTAATTCCACTTTTCTGTGCATTTTTGAAGTGTTCACATATTTCCTTCCAATTATTTATTCATTTTCCATCTGCTAAGTAGTACCTTTTCCTCCTCTCCAGATTATAATCCCAACCTTCACCTATTGGTTAGGATTATCTTCCGCTGGAAGGGTACACTCAGGGAAGATCAGCACCACAGGATCCTCCTCCCTAGAGGCCACCAGCCTCCCAATAACCACACACACATGCACATACACACACACACACACACACACACACACACATGTGGAGACAGGGGAGAGCTCCTTGGCTCTACTGGAAGAACTGAAGGAATCTCCCAACTGCACCTGACAAAGTCCTTCCCATGTGTTTCTGGAGGCCCTGGGAAGTTGCACGCATCTTAGAGGAATGTCCACTTCAACAGCGCTGCTGCTTGCTGGCCAGGCCCCTGTCATCCTTCCTGCTTCCTTGCAGGGCTCTTGTAAATCCCTGACAGTCGCTGCAGACCACGGCCCCGGCTCTGCCTCTCACCCTGCTCACCTCCCAGCTGCAAAGCTCCGGAGCTTGCTGACCCTACCAACCCTACTTGTTCCTTAGCATGCTGGAGCCAGGCGGCCGCCCTGAGCCTTCACCTAGAGGGCCCGGAAAGCAGCCTTACTCAACTATTAGCCTAAATCTAGCTGCGAGGAAGCAATTAAGAAAATCTAAATTATGGATTTATAAAACAGTCAACCTGGACCCCTCAAAAATCTTTTTTTTTTTTTGACAGGCAGAGTGGACAGTGAGAGAGAGAGACAGAGAAAGGTCTTCCTTTACCATTGGTTCACCCTCCAATGGCCGCAGCGCCCAGCATGCTGCGGCCAGTGCATCGCATTGATCCAAAGCCAGGAGCCAGGTGCTTCTCCTGGTCTCCCATGGGGTGCAGGGCCCAAGTACTTGGGCCATCCTTCACTGCACTCCCTGGCCACAGCAGAGAGCTGGCCTGGAAGAGGGGCAACCGGGACAGAATCCGGCACCCCAACTGGGACTAGAACCCGGGGTGCCGGCGCTGCAGGCGGAGGATTAGCCTGTGAGCCATGGCACCGGCCTCAAAAATCGTAACGTCATGGGGAATGATAAGATCTGGGGACCTGTTGTCCAGACTCCAGGGCACTAAAGAGATGTCAGGCAAGGATAGTGAATGGGCCTGCTTAGACCCCGACCTTTTTTTTTAAGGACCATGGAAGGTATTAATGAGAACACTGAATAAATTTGAATGTGAGCTGCCTATTATATCATGTTTGTGAATGTTAAATTTTTAATGTAAAAGTTACATTGTAGTTCTACAGACTACCCCTTTTCTTAACACATAAATGATGAAGTATTTTGAGATGAAGCCTTATGGTATCTAAACTCTCAAGTGGTTCAGCAAAAAATGAACTCTACGTGCATTTGTATACACATGTGAGAAGGGGGAAGAGAACAAGGAAGCAACTATTTTAAAGTGTTAATATAGGTGAATCCAAATGAGATATATGAATGCACTATTCTTGCAACTCTTTGAGGATATTAAATTTTTCAAAATAAAAAATTGAGGTTCATAACATCAAGCAGAGGAGACAGACACTATTGCAATTCCTATCATCCATATTTCTGTCATCTCTCTCCAAGATGCCCATGCACTAAATTTCCCCCACCATCCTTCAGGGAAAAAAAAAAAAAAAACTCAAACAGAGAAATTCATGAAACCAATAGCCCTTTCACTCTTCAGACAAATACACTCTGAATTCCAATTTGTATGTGACAGAGACCCCATTACCCTTGCAAATATAGAATTCATTCATTGCACCATACACAGTGTGCGGTACATTACATAGCGTGCGATTCATTCCCTATACAGCACTCATTTAGGTGTGTGTCCATTGGTTGACACAGGGTGGAGAGAGATGACCCCAATACAAGTATCTGGAATCCAGATGCACAAAAGAAAATGTGGACTCAAAAGCATACGTTTTCTGAAGACAGCCAGTCGGAGCTTACTGCATGACATACAATTTTTTTTTTTCATTAGAGCCAGCCCTACCCTTGGTGGCTCTAGGATGACCCAATATTCAGCCAAGACAGTATTAACTATCAGATAGAACTGAAACTTTCCAAGTCCACTTTCAAGGATCAACGCAAAGTTTTCCTACATACATTTCTTCTTATTCTGTGTTTTAAAAGCATTTATTTGTGCTCCTATCATTAGAGTTCAGGAAACAGGATTTCTAAAACAGCTCTTTAAGAAATTTGTCAATGGTCAAACCTTCCTAAGAATATACAAGCTAGGGCTGGCGTTGTGGCCTAACGGGTTATGCCACCGCCTGCGTTGCCAGCACCTTATCTGGGAGCTGGTTTGTGTCTCAGCTCTATTGCTTCTCCCTGCTAATCTGCCTAGGAAGACAGCAGAGGATGGCCCAAATCCTTGAGCCTCTGCACCCACCTGAGAGGTGGGGATGAAGCTCTGGCTCCTGGCTTTGGTCAAGCCCTGCCCTGGCCATTGCGGTAGTTTAGGGAGTGAATCAGTGGATGGAAGATGTCTCTTTCCCTCTCTCTTTGTAACTCTGTTTCAAAAACAAATAAATAAATAAACCTATCTTTAAAAAATAGATGATCCAATATTTGATCTGAAAAATCACAGTTTTTGTAGTCACAGGAATTATTGCCACGGCTTCTTGCATTACAGCCATTTGTATACATACTTTTCCACCTAGTAGGCTACACTCATAAGTTCCTTCAAGGAAAAGGATGTGTTGTTTCTCTTCTATCTCCTGTTTTGTTCTTTATGGGCAAATGAGTCCAGCATCTGCCACGGTTTTTATTTTACGTCACCCATATGCTGATGATGCTCACTGGTCACCCCTGCTCTCCTAGGAGCTGTAGGTTATACGTCCAACTCCCTATTGGACAAACCTTTTCTCGTACTTTCTAGATACTTCAAAAACCACCCTAAGCTGAAGAAGTCCTCATGGTCCTCTACTTCCTCCAAATGCTCTCTCTGTCATATTCCCTTTCTTTAATCAGATCTCCATATACCCATTCACGCAAGCCACAGCCTGTTAACATCTGTGCCTTCTCCTTTATCTTGTCTCCGGTCTTCAGTCTGTCACTAAATCTTCTTTTATCTTTAGCTCTACCCCCTTCTCCCTGCTACTTTCTTTTCCTAGCTCAGAAGCTCATTGACTTTTGCTGGGACTATTGAACAAAATTCCCAACGAACTCCCTGTTCCCAGTTCTGACACACTTAGATCCATCTTCTATCTTGCAGTTAAATGACATCTAAGCACACCACTCTCAACACAAAACCATTCTATGGCTTCCTAAACTTAGAATAGAATTGACACTCCCTGCTGCGTATGCTAAGTCCTGTGTGAACTGAAGTTTACAGACATAATTTTCTCCACTGTCCCCCATTGTCTTATAGAAGACAAAAAGCTCATGGAAAATGGATTTAAAAGATGTTTATCATAGTGCAAAAAAAAAAAGGTTGAAATTCATGAATAGGAATGCTCTTCCAAAAGTTCACGGAAAATGAGAATTATTTTTAAAATGACATGGATTTCAGTTGTTGGCATCAAAACAAGCATGTTAGTGTTTTTCATCACATTGCGCACATGCTTTTTGGGGTGTTCTGCACTCTGTGCTCTCGGTGTGCCAGAGCCCTCGCGCCTCCTCACCTGCAGCAGGTGATTTTGAGTTTCTGTGCGTTGCTCAGCCGAGCATTTCTGCCCATCTCTTTTTGACAGGGGGACCTCTTACCTTTCAACGCTCAGCTTAGCCTCCATCATCTTTGGAAGTCTTCCCCAAACCTCCCGATTGCGCTGTATCCTCTACGTTCGTCTCCCTCGGTCATGATTGTATTATATGGAAATCTGGTGTAAATATGGCCTCCCAGTGAAAATTACAGGCTCTTAATCACAGGTTCTCTGAATTTTCATTTGCCTTCAAAGCAGTTAGCATGGTGCATGGAAAATAATAGATATTTCATAAATATTTGTCCAAAATCACTCGTTATCTCCCCTTGTGACCAGCACAGAGCAAGGTTGAAAAAATTCCCGGGGCCAGCGCTGTGGTGCAGCAGGTTAACGCCCTGGCCTGAAGTGCTGACATCCCATTTGGGCACCGGTTCAAGACCCAGCTGCTCCACTTCCGATCCAGCTCTCTGCTATGGCCTAGGAAAGCAGTAGAAGATGGCCCAAGTCCTTGGGCCTCTGCACCTGCGTGGGAGACCTGGAAGAAGCTCCTGGCTCCTGGCTTCAGATCAGCGCAGCTCCAGCCGTTGCAGCCAATTGGGGAGTGAACCATCAGATGGAAGACCTCTCTCTCTCTCTCTCTCTCTCTCTCTCTCTGCCTCTTCTCTCTCTAACTCTGACTTTCAAATAAATAAATAATCTTAAAAAAATTTCCCAAAGGACACCTTTGGAATAATATAGATATTGTTCTCCTAGAGCTCTTGTCATGAGCCCAGCTGATGAGAGAGGTCTGGGACCTGGCTGCTTTCCCTGCACACTTTCTTTAATTGTAGCATGAGACACAGTGAAAGCAGGAACCCCCTTTCCTGTGCTTTCTCTCAGACCAGTCCTTCACTGCTGCCTGGTCCTCTCCTTCTCCTGGTCTCCTGAGGTTAGAACCCATCAAGTTTGTGCATTTTGACACCTCGGCATTCTGTTTGTTTGCTCTGTTCTGCCTGCAGTTTTTCTCCCCTCGTTCTCTGAATTTGTACTCTCTGATCTATCTTAAAATGTCTATGCAATCCTTGTTCATCAGGTCTTTGTAAGACTGCTGCTTGATTCTCTGTTCGGGTTACATCATCCTAGAATCCAAAGCACACTGTTCATGTAATACACACAAGTCACCTGTCAGTTTCTCCTATTGAGACTGAAAACTCCCTGATGCCAGGATCTATGGCTCCTTTACTTTTGGGTCAGTAGACCCTGCCTAGTGTCTAGTGCTATACAAGATTTATGCAAGTGGCTGGTGCCATGGCTCAATAGGCTAATCCTCCGCCTTGCGGCGCCGGCACACTGGGTTCTAGTCCCGGTTGGGGCGCCGGATTCTGTCCCGGTTGCCCCTCTTCCAGGCCAGCTCTCTGCTGTGGCCAGGGAAGTGCAGTGGAGGATGGCCCAAGTGCTTGGGCCCTGCACCCCATGGGAGACCAGGATAAGCACCTGGCTTCTGCCTTCGGATCAGCGCGGTGTGCTGGCCACAGTGCGCTGGCTGCGGTGGCCATTGGAGGGTGAACCAATGGCAAAAGGAAGACCTTTCTTTTTTTTTTTTTTGACAGGCAGAGTGGACAGTGAGAGAGAGAAACAGAGAGAAAGGTCTTCCTTTACCATTGGTTCACCCTCCAATGGCCGCAGCGCCCAGCGTGCTGCGGCCTGCGCACCGTGCTGATCCGATGGCAGGAGCCAGGTACTTCTCCTGGTCTCCCATGAGGTGCAGGGCCCAAGCACTTGGGCCATCCTCCACTGCACTCCCTGGCCACAGCAGAGAGCTGGCCTGGAAGAGGGGCAACCAGGACAGAATCCGGCGCCCTGACCAGGACTAGAACCCGGTGTGCCGGCGCCGCGAGGCAGAGGATTAGCCTAGTGAGCCATGGCGCCAGCAGGAAGACCTTTCTCTCTGTCTCTCTCTCTCTCACTGTCTACTCTGCCTGTCAAAAAAAAATTTTAAAAAAAATTTTAAAAAAAGATTTATACAAGTGACTGATGGAATACTCTCACATAAAGCAAGCCAGGTACACAGACAGTAGGATGTTCACACTTTGATGGTGGACAGGAGCAAGCCCCTGGAAGTCATGTGGATGATCAGGCCTCCCGTGAGTATATATGCTGATGCTCCACAGCAAGGCCAGGGCACCAGGGTCAGAGGAGGAGAAGTGGGATGAGAGAACGGGAAATGTAAGTCTCAGTAGGGTACAACAAAGTTTTCAATTGTTCCCATGCCCCAGGCTCTGCATCAGGAATCTTTCTGGGAGTTCCAGAAAATTCCAGTACTTAGAGATATCACTTGTGCAGGTATTATAGTTGTTTGGGTCTGTAAGTTTGGTCTCCCATTATACTGGAAATTTCACAAGTACTAAGACCACACTGCTTGTTTGCCTCTGATTCTGGCAGCCCCTACCAAATGCCTCCTTGCCTACAGCAAGTACCTAGAGAATGTCTGGTTGCTAACAGATCATGTCCTTTGACATTGAAAATGTCTTTAAACATGGGAGTGGCTGTTAATGAGTTTTGACTATGTCTTGGGTAAACAGTCCCAGTCCAGGTATATTTGTTTAATTTCTAATTCACATTCCACCACCCCCAGGGATGTTATAGCCTCTTATTGAGAGAGCTTCTAAAAGTCAGGCGTGTACCCATGTGAGAAGTGGTGCTGAGCGAGCAGCGGTGAGCCCCAGGCTGCCAAGTGTCCAGGGTTACTCCGCAGTTGGGGGTTTGTTTTCCACCCTGATTCATTGTGTAATTGAAAACCAACTCTCTCTGTGCTCATGACCATTACTTCCTCATTCTTAAGTCAGCTGAGGTCACGCTAATGAATGCAACAGAACTGCAGTCTTCTTATCTTAAACACATACCCTAGATGAACCAAGGAAGCTGAAATGAGAGTCCAAGCCTGCTAAGAATTCATCATCAGCTCAAGAGTAAAAAGCAAATGAACCCACGAGAGAGAGAGAGAGAGATGCAGTGATATGGTTAAGATGCACGTAAATTGACAGCCGACATCTCTCAAACATTTGTTAGGTGCCAGGCACTTTTTAGACATCTTCTCACTTAACTACACGTAATTCTACAAGATAAACATATTAATCCCGTTTCACAAGAGGATTTGGAGTCTTAATGAAGCTAAGTATTTTGGCCAGGATTTCTTAGCCGGGAAATAAAGGATTCAGGATACAAATGTAAGTCTTTCTGGTTTCAATTCAGTGGTTGTTTCGTTGTCCTAACCACTTCCCACACACAGAGGAAAACCTGCCATCCCATCCAGGGTGCCATACCTGCCAGGATACAGACAAGAAACAGAAACATCACCTGTGATTTTTAACAGAGGGAATTGGTTAAGCAGGTGTGGGGGCAGTGAAGGCCAGTGAGAAACCCTGAGTAACAGAAGGCAGTAACTACAGGAGGTTATACCCTCTATGGCTGGAGGAACTCAGGAAGAGGCTGGGGACGTCACATCCTAGATTGAAGAATGTGGACCTTAGAGCAGAGACACAGCCTTCTTGGGAGGGGCACTTCCTGGCTGATAGTGTGTGCACGATGGGGTTGATTCCTGGAGTACTAAAGAAAAAAAACCTAGAAATTGCGCTGTTTGTACCAAAGCTGCTTCCAGGGTGAAAGGTCACTGCTGTGCCAATGCTGAGAGAAAAAACAACAACAGACAGAAAAGGCAAGAAGTTTCTTTTCTTCACCTTGTGCCATCCAATTTTCACCCCCTTCAGGGTCCCAAACTGACAAAGGATATCTGTAATTAACAGTCTCAGCCGCAGCCCAACAGGGCAGATTGTAGGAAGGTGGGTTTGGCTGAGAGAGAACAGCTCCCTCCCAGTACAACAGGGGGATGTGTCAGCGGCGGTGCGCAGGGGTTGGGGTGAGGGAGACAGTCGTCACTGTAGTAGTTTCAGGCGCCATCACTGGGCACTGATTATGCAACATTGCCTGGGCTCCTCACACACCGTGAGTAGGTTCTGTAGTCCTGCCAGTTTTACAAACGCAAAAGCCAGCATTCAGAGACGCTGAACCACTGGGAGAAGGTTAGGAAAAAGGACGAGACAGGAGTCAAAGCCAGGTCTGGCTGAGTGCTAAGACCCAGCTACCACCACCTGTAATGGTTTTCCGGGCTGACGGAAAATTGCCACAAGCTGGGGTGGGCGTTTAGTGTAGTGGTTAAGATATGGCTTGGGATGCCTGCAGCTCAGAGCAGAGTGTCTGGGTTTGAATCCTGCTCCACTTTGAATTCTAGCTTCCTGTAAGTACACACCCTGGGAGGCAGCAGGTGCCTGCCACCCAGGTGGAAGACCCAGATCGACTTCTGGGCTCCTGGCTTTGTCCTGGCCCAGCCTGGCTGTTCCAGGCATTTGGAATAGTGGATGGGAAGATGGGAGTTTTCTGTATTTCTCTCAATCTCTCTCTCTCTCTCTGTCTCTCTCTCTGTCTTTCTACTCTCTACCTTTCAAATGAAATGAAAACAAAGAAAAATTGAAAAAAGAAAATCATATCACAAACAGAATAGCTTACAACAACGAAACTTCATTGACTCACAGTTCTGGAGGCCAGAGTCCAAAACCAAGGTGTGGGGGGGCCATGCTCCCTCAGTTCTCTGGAAGGGGCTTTTACCTTGCCTTTTCAGCACTGGGGGGCTCCAGGTGTGCGCTGGCTTTTGGCTGCATCACTTTAATCTCTGCCTCCTTAATCACACAGTCTTCTCTGGGGGTCTGCACGTTCTCTTTCATCTCTTTGAGGACACTCGTTATTGGATTTAGGGCCCACGAGTTATTCAGGATATTCTCATCTAAAAGCCTTAGCATAGTTACATGTCCAAGGATACTTTTCCCAAGTAAGGCTGCGTTTGCAGGTTGAGGCAGTAGAGCACAGGTGTATTATATTAAAAGGGACAATTCATTCACCACACCATCAGACCCTGTAAAATGACTCCTGGGTTTCTGAAAGTCATAGTCAGCAAAACCATTTGAAATGAAATTCTTGTAACATTTCCAGCTTTGAAAACAATGTTTTGTGCTGTATGTAGTACTTTTTAAAAAATTATGTGTTATTTGAAAGGCAGAGAGACAGGGAGAGAGAGTTAGAGACAGAGATACAGGAAGACAGACACACAGTGAAACAGAGAGCTCCCATCTTTTGGTTCACTTCCCCAAGTGTCTATAACCATTGGGCTGGGTGTAGCTGAAGCCAGGATCCAGGAGCACAAGGTGGGTCTTTCACAGGGGTGGCAGAGACCCAGTTCCTTTAGCCATCACCTGCCACCTCCCGGCGTGTGTATGAACAGGAAGCTGGAACTGGGAGTGCAGCTGGGACTCAAAGCCAGGCACTCGCAGATGTAATGCCGGTGACCCAAGCATGGCCATATCCACTATGCTAAACACCCACCCTGTATGTAGTGCTTTTCATATTGGGTCATCCTATTCCTTTAAGCTTCTCTCTCTTATTAAAGACAAACATGCAGTGATGTTTTCTGCAGCTCCTGTTGTCTGGAACAGACATCCTGTACGTCTTCGCCTCATCAACGCATTTCTGGTCCAGAAATCTCTTCCTCCTCTCTCAACCCCCCTTGACAGCTTCCTCTGACTTGACTTGCGTTAGCACTGTATACGCCATCCTAGAATTCAGAGGGCACGCCTGGTCTAAGGAGTATCATTTTGAGTGAATGTTGCCTCAGTCACGGAGTGGAAGACTCCTGGGGCTTCCATCACTTGTCCCAACAAAAGCCCACCTCCCTTCTGCAGGCCTCCACTCCACACCCCAGCCCTGGGTAGCGAAGCTTCAGATAGCAAATCTCTTCTTGGTTGGGAGAACTGAATGATCCAATTTGCAATTCACCTGGTCAGAGACATACTTTAAAAATGTATGTACCGGCCGGCGCCGCGGCTCACTAGGCTAATCCTCCGCCTTGCGGCGCCGGCACACCAGGTTCTAGTCCCGGTCGGGGCACCGGATTCTGTCCCGGTTGCTCCTCTTCCAGGCCAGCTCTCTTCTGTGGCCAGGGAGTGCAGTGGAGGATGGTCCAAGTGCTTGGGCCCTGCACCCCATGGGAGACCAGGAGAAGCACCTGGCTCCTGCCATTGGATCAGCGCGATGCGCCGGCGGCAGCCCGCCGGCCGTGGCAGCCATTGGAGGGTGAACCAACGGTAAAGGAAGACCTTTCTGTCTCTCTCTCTCACTGTCCACTCTGCCTGTCAAAAAAAAAAAAAATGTATGTACCTTGCCTATATGCTTCTTATGTGTGTGTGAAGAGCAAAAAGATTTTTCAAAGCCAGCAGACATTAGGAGAGAAAGGTACATTTTTTTCCCTCTGGCAAAATAAATGAGAGCTGAGGGACCCCTAATGCATCAAGGTTATGAAGTTATATGTCTGAGACAGAATTAAAAAAAAAGACACCTTTACTCTCCCATGTAAGTATGTGAGACCCATCTTTATTAGGGTCTGACATGTTTGCTTGTGAATATTTCCAGTATACACGTATTTCAGCCTTGAGACTTAATTCTGAAGTTTTTGTATTTTTCTTTCTGGAAGGAAAAGAGAAGAATATTAGAAAGCAAAAGTTTCAGGCCCATCCAAGGTTTTCCTTGTCTAAACATCTCAATATCAAAATGGTCAAACTCTATTTGAAATTTGATTTTCAGAAAGCATTTCCTGCATCTGCACACACAGATATTGATGTTACCACATTATTCCTCCCTCTTTTCCCACAAAATTCTTGGAAACATTTCTTCTCTGGGCAGAGCATGTGTTTGGCATTCATTGAGATAATTCCTCCGTGTTTCATTTATTTTCCTTAAGCTTTTTCTCCTTGGTGGGTTTGCATTTTACTTTTTTCACTGGCTGTAAAAGAAAAGATCCAAGTGGATTATTTCACACATAACACTCTTCTCCCCTTCGGATGCCCAGGAAAGCACTAAACTCTGCCTGTCCCCTTCTTCTTCTTGGTACAGTCTTGCACTGCTTGATGACAGGAGGACTTTCTGAGAAATGCATCACTAGGTGATTTCCCATTGTGCAAACACCATAGAGCATACTCACAACGACCAAGATGGCCACAGTGTCACTAGGCGAGACAACCTGATGGCACCACAACTGTACCCGTGGTCTGTCACTGCTGGAAATGTTGTTATGTGGCATGTGACCATATGCTGATGGAAAAGTCTGCCATCAATACCTCATCTCAAGTTATTTGGAAAAATAAGAGTAAGACCTGCCAGGAATGACTCCTCCCAGAGCTGGTACTCTATCATGGAGTGGACTGGGGATGTGCAGAGGGACGGGTGGAGCATGAAGGAGGGCTTCCTCAGGGTGGGCAAGCCCAGCTCAGCAGGGAAGCAGAGCTGCAGAGTCCTCTCCTTCAGTACTCAAAGCTGGGTACCCCCCGTGTCCCACCTGTGGAAGCACTCAGCATGTTCGTTCGTAACATGAGCCATGGACCCCATAGCTTGTTGAGTGTAGGGCAGGGCCTTTTTCCAGTTCAGGTTTTCCAATGATCTCTTCAGTTGTCATCCCACTCTCTGAGGAAGTGGGGTCTAAAAGCGGAACCCAAGCTCTAGATGGTCTAGTGTCTTGAACTTGTTCCTCTGACTTCTTTCAGGGCCAACAGCTATCCAAGATTCCACAGTCCATCTATAGTTCATCCAAGAGGCTACTGCCCAGAGGGGAGGGAGACATCTTAATCCTCCTCTTGGTAACTTCACAGATTTTCCACTCACTGTCTAGTTACCTCTTCCATGGAAAATCTCTTTTCTACGGCTCCCACTAAACCAATCTGCCACTGCTGTAGCTAAGGACAAGGTGTGTGAATGGGAAGTTTGTGAATTCTGCGGCTTGTTGCAAAACTGGGGGAGGAGGAAGGGGAAGATTGTCTGGCCCTCAACTGGACTAAATTCTGCTTCTTTTTAAAAAAGATTATTTGTGGCGCGGCACTGCGGCTCACTTGGCTAATCCTCCGCCTGCGGTGCTGGCACCCTGGGGTTCTAGTCCCGGCTGGGGCACCGGTTCTGTCCTGGTTGCTCCTCTTCCAGTCCAGCTCTCTGCTGTGGCCCAAGTGCTTGGGCCCCTGCACCTGCATGGGAGACCAAGAGGAAGCACCTGGCTCCTGGCTTCGGATGGGTGCAGCGCGCCAGCTGTAGCATCCATTTGAGGGGTGAACCAACGGAAGGAAGAAACTTCATCCAGGCTTTGTCAAGTAGGAGAGAGAATCTGAGTTTTCATGCAGACGCCTCAAAGCAGACACACAGAGCAAAGAAGGCCACGTGAAGATGGAGGCAGAGGTCGGGAGGCTGTCACTACAAGGAATGCCAAGGATGGCTGGGAGCCCCCAGAAGCCAGGAGAGAGGTGCGCGGGCACGTTCTCCCTCACAGCACCCTGGAGGAGCCAGCCGTGGTGCGCTCTGATCGTGGGTTTCCAGGCTGCACGACTGTGAGAGAATGCGTGCCTGAGAGGGAGCAGACAGCATGAGCTCCTGAAGGAGCCCCTAGGAATGCGAGGCTTTCCAGGGGAGCGATCCAGGGCCCTTTGCTTCCTGGGTACCTTTTTGGTCAAAATGAATACACATTGACATGCATTAAATAATGCTTGAAGCTTCCTGGTGCCTTGATGATTTATGAACAGAGTTTGAGATTCCCTGATTAAAGTAACAGACTGGAAAGAGCGCTCATTCTTGCTTTCAGCCAGTCTACTCCATCGCCTCCTACATCTTCATCTTCCCTCTGTGCAAAGTGCTTGCCTGGAACACTAAGATATAGGAATGGGGGGCGGGGGTAGGATTCCAGGCTAAATTACATTTGAGGTAAAGTGTCTTAATCAAAGGGTGGTGGGTTTCTTTTCTGTCAGGAGTCCTGTAACCTTGGATACACTTATTTGCACTGTACAGCTCCGCATGGGCGATGTGATATACAATGTCCAGCAAATCTTTGGACCTGGAATCCTTTTTATCATGGAAATAGCATGTTTGTGAAACACATTTTGAGGAACCCTGCATCAGAGCAACCAAGGAGTTGGACATGTGATAGAATTAAAATGTCCTCCCATTCTCTTGCCTCCAGGGTGCCTTCCCAACAATACCAGAACAGAGATGGACATCCCATCCCCAACAGATCTTGTCCCAGGACAACTGGACTCCAGGGTTGGTCTTCACTGGAGCAAGAAGGGCCATGGTCCCATCTGCAAATGAAAGATATCATCTAAGTGATAAACAGCAAAGGAATTGTCAGGAAGAATGGTGGCAGAGGGAGTCCCCCTTCACTTTGTAATCTTTGTTCACACGACCTTGGGCACGCAGAGACATTTGCAAGTAGAGGGTTCGCAAAGCCCTTCATAGAAACATGAGTAATGGAAAGGATCTGACGTGACTCAACACTCATTTCACGTAAGACAAACTGATCTCCAGACAGGATGGCCTGAGACAGATGCCTGGGTTCTATGTTAGCTAAAGTCTCTCGGCATTGTTTTGTTTCTGTCTGGAATATATAATTATAAGCTTTGAAGTTGAAGAAGCAAAAAAAAAGTTTAAATGATTCCATAACTGTAGCAATTGATGCATGCCGCTGGGGCTTGAATGGGTCGCCCAAAGTTCTTTTGTGGGAACCTTACACCCCAGAGTGACAGAAGGAGCACCTCTAGGAGGTGATCAGGTCATGTGGCATGGATCAATGTCATTATCACAGGAGGAGGTTTGTTATGAAGTAACTTTGGGCTGGCACCGCAGCTCAATAGGCTAGTCCTCCACCTGTGGTGCCGGCACCCCGGGTTCTAGTCCCGGTCAGGGCGCCGGATTCTGTCCCGGTTGCCCCTCTTCCAGGCCAGCTCTCTGCTCTGGCCTGGGAGTGCAGTGGAGGATGGCCCAAGTGCCGCAGTACGCCGGCCGTGGCGGCCATTGGAGGGTGAACCAACGGCAAAGGAAGACCTTTCTATCTCTCTCTCTCTCACTGTCCACTCTGCCTGTCAAAAAAAAAAAAAAAAAAAAAAAAAAAAAAAGAAGAAGAAGAAGAAGAAAGAAAAGAAAAGAAAGTAACTTTGGCCCCCTCATACATGTTCTGTCTCTTTGGATATCTCCCTTTCAGTCTCCACCCCACCCCCACCCCGTGCGTATACCTGCACATAGCCCCTTGCCCTTCTGCCTCCCATGGTGGGATAACACAGCGATCAGGCCCTTCCTAGACCCTCAGCCTTGCACTTCCCCTCCAAAACCATGAGCTCAATAACCTTCTGTTCGTTATAAATTTCCCGGTCTGTGGTATTCGGTAACAGCGGTATAAACCCAACTAAGACACAGACTATTATATGTCGCGGATTCATTTCAGTTTCCCAAACAGCCTCTTAAACATCCTCATCTCCATGCGCACCCCACCAATGACTCACTTTTACACTCTGACAAGTCACACAACTCCCTTGCTCTGCAGTGTCTCCATTTTCAAATGGGAGAAAAACAACTTCTGTGCTGTTGTATGTTGAAGGCACCTGATCATAAAGTGCTGTGAAATCCTTGGATAAATGATACCGCGCAGGCACGGGCAAGCCTAACCACAAAGCTAAGCCAAGAGGGGCACCCGCCAAGTCAGATGAGAGAGCATTGTTAACTTCTTGCATTGAGAACCTGGGTAACACTGGCCTCCTCCGAGAAAGGGCTCTGTCCATTTCTGGGTGGTTTGGTATAGCAGGAGAAAGAGGAATTTTAGGTTTAAATATTGGATCCGAAAATGATGGTTGCACAAAGCTCTGTGATTTAGGTTAAATCACTCTTCCAAAAAACCCATGTAAGATGGGGGTGAAGACACTGACCTCGCAGAGTGTATGTAAGGAGTAGCGAAAAATGGGCAGAATCCTTATAACAGAGTGGATGCTCTCAAAACAGAAGCCATGTACCTGCCATGTACTTACTGGATCCTGTTTGCAGGCTAATTCCACCCTCCATCTTCCACCAATGCAAGACTTTCTATTGATGGCGCTGGCGCTGTGGTGTAGCAGGTAAAGCCACCGCCTGCAGAGCTAGCATCCCATTGAGCACCGGTTCGAGTCCTGGCTGCTCCACGTCTGACCCAGCTCTCTGCTGTGGCCTGGGAAAGCAGTAGAAGATGGCCCAAGTCCTTGGGCCTGCGCACCCATAACGTGGGAGACCTGGAGGAATCTCCTGGCTCCTGGCTTCGAATCAGCACAGCTCCAGCTGTTGTGGCCAATTGGGGAGTGAACCAGTGGATGGAAGACCTCTCTCTCTCCCTCTCTCTCTCTCTCTCTCTCCCTCTTTCTCTGCCTCTACTTCTCTCTGTGTGTAACTCTGACTTTCAAATAAATAAATCTTTAAAAAAAAAAAAGACTTTCTGCTGGTGGAGAAGTCAGCAGAGCAACCAGGGAGACTAGAAACTGCCCATGGCCTTTACCCTCGGTGTGCTCCATTCATCTGTTCATCTGGCAGGCATTTCTTGCACTCCTACCACACACCAGACCTCAAATCTGGGCATCTGTTGCCTCCCAGAGTTGCCAGCATCCACTTCTGACAAGACTTGCCTGACCTCTCAGGTTCTCTCTTCTTCCCTGTTCCCAGGGAAGAAACCCTGAGCCTCTCAGAGTCTGCCTTGGACAGCTGTGCAGACTGTGCACTGCCTCGCTCCTGGAGCACCATTCACATCACAGTTTTTCCTTCTTGCTTTGTCTTCCCTGCCTGTATGTACCTGGGGAAGGTTTCTGAGGTTGTGCTAATAAACAGTTAAAAACAGCACACCTAAGAACCAGACTGGGGCCCCAGTGAAAGATGCCAAGTTTCCTTTGGACCATGAGGTCCAGCTCCTGCAGGACTGGCAGTCACGGGCTTCCCTAACTGTTGATCACTATAAAGTCGATGGCGACCTTTAATTCTCAAGGGAATCGTGTGTTAAATGTTATCTCTGTTTTGCCAATGAAGAAACAAGACACCAAGGAACTAAGTCATTTCCTGAGGTCACAGAGCCATTCCTAGACTAGGACCCATGCTCAGTACACGTGGCTCCCAGGCCCGTCTGCCCATGACACTGGTGGTGCAGCCGCGCTGTGCAGGAGAACTCCCCATGATGGTGGAAGTGGTGCAGGTCTGCACAGTCCAACACCGTAGCCACCCACACAACGTGATAACCGAGCACTCGACATGCGGCTAGTGCAACTGAGGACCGAGAAGAATTCATTTTACCGAATTCAAATGTAAATAGCCACGTGGGACAGGTGGCTGTTGTATTGGACAGTACAGATAGGGCCTGGCTACCAAACCTGAACTGTACAGAGAGGGCTTTGGGTCCCTGTCTTTTGGTAGATACCACCTCCTGGAACTATGTCTTCTCCACGCCAAGCTCCTGGCCCATGTGGAGCCATTCCTTAATCACTGTCTCCTGAACATTTAGAGGGGGCTGACCCTAGACATGGTCTAAGCCCACAGGTGGCCCATATGGCTTGATGAGGACAGGGACCAAAAAGGTGAACCCACCCAACAAGCAATTGTACCTCCCACGGAGCCTCAATTTTCCCATCAGCCCGGTACCTCTCAGTACTGTTGGCTTTGAAGGCAAAGGCAATCTTGTCTATTAAGCCATTATCATCCTGGAGGCTCAATTAGCTAACCAGGCACCTCCCTGGGTCCCTAGGAAATAGATCCAAGAAATGAGATAGAAAAAGGAAGGTGGTGTTGGCTATGACGGAAGCCCAGATAACATCCCCTCACTGGGTTCCAATCCAAAATTGTACTTTATTTGGTCAATACAAACTGTAAAAGAAAGGTTAAATCCTCTGGTTCTCCAATATTTCAACATAGTGGGATCCCAAATCAACATGGGCTTCCCCACTGCTCCTGGACCTTTGGGCCATCCTTTCAAGGCCCAGTTTCTCAAACGTCTACAGCATCAGCCCCACGGAGCAGCAGCCACAGCCCTGCTGAAGCTGCAGGTCCAGGTCCCCACAGCCCCCAGCGTCGGTTGCCTACGCCATCTCCTTAGCTCCCGTGGCTGACCTGAGTGGCCCATGCAGGTGTTTGTTGTGATGCCAAAGCGGGAGTGCAGGCCTGGGCAAGGTGCCTCTGGCAGACGCTGAGATTAACAACACAGCACCTGCGTGGCATCTGGAAGCCCAGTTGGTAGGATGGGGGAGAGAGTGCAGAAAAGGGGTGCCGAGAGGGAGTGAGGGATGCTGGGAGAGAGCTGGAACACACCAGAGTGCACTCCACCCCCTACCTCCTCCCTCACGTGCTTCCATAAATGCCAGACGTTTCTTGGAATGTTTTGATCGCCAGCCCCCAAAATCTTTTTCTTCTGCCTTCTTCCGACACCTAGAACAATGCCAGTGACACAGAAAGAACTCAAGAAGTGCGAGGCGTTCACAATTCAATGCACTCAATTTTGCAGGCTGCCACCAGACTCCCCCAGGGACTGCTGCAACCTGCCATTCTCCCCGCTGAGCACTCCTCCTGCTTCTTAAGCTCCCGCTGAGCCTCTGTCGTCAGTCGCCACTGAGATGGGTTGCTAATTCCAGGCCTTCCACCCACAGAGCTGACCCAGCCAAATGCCAGCGCAACGTGGGATGTAAATCCCTCGCAGGCTTTCGGCTTGGTCCTGGAAATAGCCTCCAACATAGAATTCAGCATAAGGCGTTAGCATTCTGTCTTCCCTTTGTCAGTGGGACCAACAGGAAGGAATCAGGGAAGGTGGTTCGCCTATAACCTCTTTGCAGAGCCAGTAGGCATTTTCATGTGTGTATACTTAGACACCAGCAGAGTGTTTGGCACAGAGAAAGGACTCTCAAGATAATGTTCCCAGTAAACACAAATGTGGATGGAAGGAGAAGTAATTTGGTCAACAAAGGAGGGAAGAGAGGAGGAAGCACTGGACTTGTCAAAGCATTGCTGTATGTTTCCTGCCTATGTTAGTTAACACCCTAGTCAGGGCTTCGCTCTCTCCTGTGAAATGTAGTTAATACACACCCTGTTGTTGATTGGTACAACCCTTAGGCGGTCGTAATGGCACTTGGCAGCAAAAACCAGAAAGATAGTTAAGAAAATTGACTTGGTGATTCTGATCTTTGGAGATCATTTTAAGAAGCTAATTCAGCAGAAATAAAATGGTTACATGCATGAAGTTCATCTGTAGTTAACTAAAGAAAAAATTGTTTTGAAACACAGAAAGATAGAGGGACAGATAGACACAGAGAGAGCTCCCTTCCGCGGTTCATCCTCCAAATGCCCACAAGAGCCCTGAGTCAGAGTCAAAGCCAGGAGCTCGGAACTCAGTCCAGGTTCCATGTGGTTGGCAAAAACCCAACTGGTTGACCATCACCACTACCAACTAGGATCCGCATGAGCAGGAAGCAGGAGACGGGGCCAGAGCTAGGTATCTAACCCAAGTACTCCAAGGTGCGATGTAGGTATCTTCATTGGTGCCTTAACTCCTAGGCTGAATGCTGACCCTGGAATTCCATTCAACAACAAAATACCTCACATTACTTAACTATCCACAATAGGGAAGTAATTACTCATGCGTAATACATATATACAATGGATCATTTTTCAACAATAAAAATTAATATTTAAGAAGACCAAACATACAGAATCTGCCTTCCTCAATGCTGCCAGAGTGTTCTTTTAAAAATCAAGTCTTGGGGCCAGTGCTGTGGCACGGCAGGTTAACATCCTGGCCTGAAGCACCAGCATCCCATATGGTTGCTGGTTGGAGTCCCAGCTGCTCCACTTCTGATCCAGCTCTCTGCTATGACCTGGGAAAGCAGTGAAAGATGGCCCAAGTCCTTGGGCCCCTGCACCCATGTGGGAGACCTGGAAGAAGCTTCTGGCTCCTGGCTCCGGCCATTTGCAGCCAACTGGGGAGTGAACCAGTGGCTGGAAGACCTCTCTCTTTCTCTGCCTCTCCTCTCTCTGTGTAACTCTGATTTTCAAATAAATAAATAAATAAATCTTTTAAAAAATCAAGTCTCTTCTGATTGCCACTCTGCTGACAATTATTCAATGGTTAAAAATTGAGGAGTAAGGGGCCGGCACCGCGGCTCACTAGGCTAATCCTCTGCCTAGTGGCGCCGGCACACTGGGTTCTAGTCCCGGTCAGGGCGCCGGATTCTGTCCCAGTGGCCCCTCTTCCAGGCCAGTTCTCTGCTGTGGCCAGGGAGTGCAGTAGAGGATGGTCCAAGTGCTTGGGCCCTGCACCCCATGGGAGACCAGGAGAAGCACTTGGCTCCTGCCATCGGATCAGCGCGGTGCGCCGGCCGCAGTACACCAGCTGCGACAGCCATTGGAGGGTGAACCAACGGCAAAGGAAAACCGTTCTCTCTCTCTCTCTCACTGTCCACTCTGCCTGTCAAAATAAATAAATAAATAAATAATCTTTTAAAAAAATTGAGGAGTAAGATAGTTGGGTCACATGGTAAGAATATGTGTGCATAAGACACTACCAGCGTGCTTTCCAAAGTGGGGGGAAGGTACCACCTCACCTTCCCACCAGCCGTGTAGGAGGCGCCCTCCCTGCTCACACCAGCGCTGTAATGCTCAGTCTTTGGAGTTTAGTTGTGTGAATAGGAAGGTACTGGTATTTGTACTGTAGTGTGAATTCACGTTTCCTGATGTCAAATGGTGTTGTGCTTATCAGACTTTTGTATGGTTATTTACCAAAAGGAAATAAAAAACTATGTCAAAAAAATTTTACATTAATTTACAAAGTTATTTGTAAAATTGTCCTAGCAACTTTATTTAAAATAGTCAAAGCTGGAAACCAAAATATCCATCAACAGATGAATGGGTACACTCAAATGCTACTCAGCAATAAAAAGGAATGGCCTTCGGATATGCCCAGCTACCTGAGTCAGCTTCAGTGACTTTACACTGGGTAAAAGAAAGCAGACGTAAAAGAAGATCCTGCAGGATTCTGTTGTATGAAGTCCTAGTGCAGCAGAACTAATCTGTTGTGACGGGGAACAGATCCTGTTTGGGGTTGGGAGTTAGGGAGGGCGTTGACTGGAAAGGGGCACAGGGAACTTTTGGAGGAGATGAAATGATCCACATCTTATTTGAGGTATGTTTACGCAGATAAATATGTCTGTCAATGCTCATCAAATTGCACACTCAAAATGGACGCACTTGTTGTATGTCAAACACAGCTCAATATTCTAAACAAACGAACTGCTCCTATTACTGCAGAATAAAGTAAAAAAAAAAAAAAAAAAGTTGTGCATTAGCCGAGGTCTTTGAAGCTAAAATCCTCTCTGTTGTTCTCGCCAGAATCCCACCTATTTTGTACTAGTCACCCCAGATACGTACTGCTTCCCAGTTACCACATTTTGTCATGTTCCTATATCTTTACAAATACTATTCCCACATCTGGAACCCGAACCCACCCCCAGCCTCCTTGTAGCTTGACTCAGCCCCACCTGTCCTTTGAGATCAACTTGAGCCTGCCTGGCCTCTCCTTCAAGTTTGGATCCAGTACCTCTGATGTGTTCTAGCACCCGCTGGACACTGCCAGTCTCATGTTTCCATGCTGTGATCTCAGAGTCAGTATTCTTTTGTCTCCTTACTGGGCTCTGAGAATCTTGAAGCCAGGGCCTATCTTGCAATGTTTCTAGTATCCAGCACCAAACTTGGCCCATGTTGCTTAGTAAATGTTGAATGGGTGAATGAATGGGTGAATGAATGAGCATCTAGTCTACCCTAGGAAGGCTGCAGTAAGGATCAGGTGAGACAAGCAGTGTGACTCTGCACTCTATAATTTGGGTGTTTGATTTGGCACAATAATGTGGTTATGTGGCCAAGACTATGCCCTGCGTGAACCTCTAACTCCATATCAGGGTGCGACCAGCAAAGAGAATCTTAGCACTTCCTATCTAGGAATCAGGATGACAAACCTCCCATGAGATCCTGAGTGCCTCAAGAGGCGAGCAAAGGAAGCTTGGCCCAGCTGAGCCGCTTAGTTGGTAGGTAGTGGCTGCACCCTCTCTGTGTGTAGCATACTTCAAACCACAACTCCTTGGGCCGGTACCGTGGCTCACTTGGTTAATCCTCCACCTGCGGTGCCCACATCCCATTTGGGCGCCGGGTTCTAGTCCCGGTTGCTCCTCTTCCAGTCCAGCTCTCTGCTGTGGCCTGGGAGTGCAGTGGAGGATGGCCCAAGTATTGGGCCCTGCACCCGCATGGGAAACCAGGAGGAAGCACCTGGCTCCTGGCTTCAGATTGGCACAGCGCCAGCCGTGGTGGCCATTTTGGGGGTGAACCAACAGAAGGAAGACCTTTCTCTCTCTCTCTCTCTCTCACTATCTGTAACTCTACCTGTCAAATAAAACACACACACACACACACGCACACACACACAACTCCTCATACCTACAAGTTTTCACCATTCCACAGAATATTTATTGGTTTATGCAAACCACTTGCCTTTCCGTTTCCAAACACAACTGTTTTCATGAACGTGCACTCTTGTTCCTGAAGCTTCTGACAAGGAAACATTACCAATAGCTGCCAGGCAGATGCGAGGCCAGCATTGCCTTTATGTGTGGAGTCTCCCTTGGCCATTTACTTGATGACATGGAGTTGGAATAGCAACTTCCCATGACTGGGATCTGTTTGCTTCGCCCTTGCTGGAGTTCTACAAGAATCTGGCAAAACTCCGCCAGATTCGCCTCCCTGTCAGCACCTGCCACGGTCTCCCCCCAACTTCCACCCTGTCAACGCCACCTACAGCATGAAGGCCCCCTGGCTGCCGAGTGACTCCCTGCCTGGATGCCACGTCCTTGAATGTGGGGAATGAAGGCGTCTTCTACTCTGTCATCCCTCCTGGACTTTCACCTGCTCTCATGCTCTTTCTCCTGTGTCGGACTGAATCCATCAGAGAGCCATCCAGTCTTCTTCAATCTTGCACACAGTCATTGGGACTTTTTTCATAGTCCAACACAGAAGGTTAATTTGGTAAAGTAGACTACAGTAGAGAGCCCTCAACAGGTCAGTGCCCAAAGGCGGGTGGCTGACCCTCTGGAGGGAAGGAGTGGGGAGGCTGATGAGAGGCAAGAATAGTGTTAACCCTAGAGCTGGGTTTCAAGTTCTTTTTCTAAGTTACGAGGAGAGATTCCTTTGCTCACTCATTTATTCATTATTACAATCTGGTTAGACCAATGGCCTCTTGGGAAACAGCCTCATCTGGCCTCATCTCCAAGGGGAGCCCAGGACTGTACTCCTATCAGGGGCTCCCAAGTCCCCCAACACTAGCGTGGGTTTGCCCTGAAAAGTGATGCTTTATGGACACTCAAACACAACGAGAGTTTAAACAAGAGTCTTTGGGGAGAGGGCCAGGAGAAGACAGAATGGCCATGACCAGCAGTCCGTTCTCTTTCGGTCTGAGTCGTGTGGACAAACAACTTCCCATGTGAGTGGGGAAAGGAGGGATTGGAATGCTTGTTTGTATTTTCCGAAACTATCCAATGAACCGTGAACCTAACTCTACACCTGAGGCAAACGGGGAATTGCTATTTTAACACAGCACGGCTCAGAAAACAATCTGCACATGTTCTGGGACTTGGCCCAGCCCCAGAGAGATTCCTGGCAGCATTTTACGGGTGACTAATATTTGAGTTAAAATCAACAAGGGTTTTCCAGACACAGACTTTCTGAGGGTGAAGGCTGGACTTGTCACCTGCCTGCCACGGCTTGCTCTGGTTCGTTTTGTCACGTGGGATCTCAGAGGAGCTTTCTCCTGAGCGCACAACAGGCCTCTAAAATGCTCATGAATGTTTTTGTCCCATCTGGGTACGTTCTGCTTAGTCTGCTGGCCCATATCTCACACATGAGGACAAGCAAGAGATGGACAGCATGAGACAGGAAACACACCTGTTTACTCCAGAAACATCTGTGAACGCCTTCCTCTCTCTGGGGCCAGTGGGGAATACCAAGATGACTACTCCAGTTGAATGAGGGCAGAAATGAAAACAAATAATTAAAAGAAGGCTGTCAAGTGCTGAAGCGGGTTTGCACGAAGGGCCGTGGGAACACAAAGAAGATCATTAATGTTGTCAGAGGCATCCCAGGAGGAAGTCCCTGTCTGTAGAGAATGACCTCGGAGCTGCACCTCAGCAGATGTGCTGGAAGGCTCAGAAGCGAAAGGAGAGGGGAGGCGGTCAGGCAGGGGGAGAGCAGATGCAAAGATCCACAGGCAGCGAGCCCTCGATGTCGGCTGCGTCTAGGGTGCAGGGTAAGCAGGAGGAAATGGGGTAGCTATGAACTGATACGGTGGGTTGGGGTCAGTTAAGAAGGGATGTGAGTCACGTTAAAGGGTCTGGACTTAATTCTTTGGGGGATGGGAAAACAAGAGAGAATTTAGGCATGGCTATGACTTACCGCATTTTAGAGAGACTTATCTGGCAGCAAGCAAACCTTGAAATGGCGAGGGAAGGTCAAAAGCTTGTACCATGGATAAAATAGTGAAATGAAATAGTGAAAACCTGGAATTAGTTGTTAATTGTGGTGGAAATGGAAGCTTCTGGTCTTCAGAAAATGGAGTCAACAGGAGGCTGCTTAGATTCAGAAGGTGAGGCAAGAAGGGAGTCAAGAGTGATTGGATGATCTCCAATGAGGGCAACTGACAATGACACGAGGAATAATTGGGCTAAGAAATGGAATGCAAGAGGCCTAAACACAGGAGTCTGAGAAATTAGGCCCTATTCAACCCAAAATATTTCTTGTATGGAAACAGGATATCACATAGCCTAGGTAAAGGTGGTTGCTTTCATTTTAAAGCAATTTTAAAATCAATTGCTATAAAGTTTAACAACTTCCTGTTATGGTTGATGGTATCAGTTACAGGTTCCTTTGGAATACAAGTGGGACCAATGCTAGTACTAGGCCTTGCCCTGTCCTTTGCTGTTCTCCCAGGAATAACTGGCAGGAAAGACCACAGACTGACCATCAAGGACCTTTGTCTGTCTCAGCATTTCCAGATTGTTGAGAGCCTGGGGCACACAGGGTAAGAGTGAGAACTGGTGCACTGGGTGGTCAGGGCCAGGATCTTCAGTCTGATTGCCCAGGAGGAACTGAGGTCCAACTGGGCACACTCCCCACTGGGGCAGATTAGAGTAGCAGAAGGGGGAAGGAGGTGCCATAAGAAAGCCCTGTCCAGCCTAAAAGAGTGGCCGTGGGACCTCAGAGTTTGTTGGTCAAATCCTTCTCCCTCTAATCTGTGCAGTTTGAGAAAATGACAGTTTCAAGTTGTAAGACTGACTGTCATTCTGCGTAATTAGCCACCCTCATTGGCCGCATCCCAGGAAGAGCCGGCTGTGCGTACAGAGAAGTCCTTGTCTGTCACCCGGAGGGCTACAGACTTCTACATTCAATGAGGGAAGCACAAGGGGCTCGAACCCCAGGGGCTCGAACCCCAGGGGCAGAGAGCAAGGATGCAGGCAACCTGGACAAAGAAGACATCCCTCAGGGTGGTGGTGGAGGAGAGACTCCCTGGCAGCTGAGAAAGGAGTGAGTATGGACAGGGAGGGGTTTTGCTCAGAGAGGAACCAAGAGGGCTCAGGATCTCAGGGCATGTCTCAGGGTCACAGAGGGAGGAAAGACAAGGGAGTGAAAGCCCAAGATGGATTCACAGGTGCGACACCGAGGCTCTAGGTTGGTGGACAGGAGCCTTCTTGTTGGTAGATGGTGAAGCTGGGAAAGTCCATTGGGTAAAATCCTTGAGAACCATAAGGAAAAGCCAAGTGGGACAGGTTTTGATGTAGCTAAAGGGGAGATTTGACTTTGGAAAATGATCATTTTAGCAGTGGTGTCTGAGATAGAGAGAGACTGGGGAGCAATGAGAGACAAGATCGATTCATAGGCTGCTGAGAGATGAAGTAGGAATCTGACTTTTAGGCAGTCAAGCATCCAGCTAAGTTATTTTTACATAACTTTATGTGGAAGGTTCCCAAAAAGAAGCTCCCAAAGAGAATCTCAGAGGGTTCTAGTGGTGCCAAAGCCAGGGTTCACACCCAGGTCTTGGACTCCTAGGTGGTGCTTCATTCTACAGGACTCTCCAGAATGGAAAGGTGATGACTGTCAGCCCCAGTGCACAGCGGATCCAACCAGGGAGCTTCTGAAGCACTGAGGCCCAGGCAGTACCCCCCGACCACCTGAAACAGGAAACCCAGGGGTGAAACCAGACCTACGCAGCTGAGTTCGAGAACCACGCCTGTGAGATGTTGCAGAGGAAGACGAGTGTCTCTGGCCAGCAAGTGGGAGGACCGAGAGAGAAGGAGGGATGAAGGTGACTTGAAAACTTCCAACTGGGGCCGGCGTCGCGGCTCACTAGGCTAATCCTCTGCCTTGCGGCGCCGGCACACCGGGTTCTGGTCCCGGTTGGGGCACCGGATTCTGTCCCGGTTGCCCCTCCTCCAGGCCAGCTCTCTGCTGTGGCCAGGGAGTGCAGTAGAGGATTGCCCAAGTGCTTGGGCCCTGCACCCCATGGGAGACCAGGAGAAGCACCTGGCTCCTGCCATCAGATCAGCGCGGTGTGCCGGCCGCAGTGCGCCAGCCGCGGCGGCCATTGGAGGGTGAACCAACAGCAAAGGAAGACCTTTCTCTCTGTCTCTCTCTCTCACTGTCCACTCTGCCTGTCAAAAAAATAATAATAAATTTAAAAAAAAGACTTCCAACTGGGATAAAGTCAGAAAAGAATGTTAGAGGGGACAAGAGGAATTTATTTTCTTTGTCATTTATTTCGCTGTCACAGTGTGACATCCAGGTGAAAATGCCCAACAGATGCTTGGCAAAGTAGGCCAGAGGCTTCAGAGCCTACAGGCAGTACCAAGGTCAACGGCTCAGCCAGGGCAGGCTGGGCCAACTTGTACCAGCCCCAGAGCCAACTGCTCAGTCTCATGAAATTTTGCAAGCCCACAGTTAATGCAACCATTGTTAGAAAACCAAAGTATAGGAACTTTCCATTAAATATATTTTTTAAAGTTCTCAAAACCCATCACTTCCTAATTACTTTTCTGCACTTTTTTTTTTCATCTGTGCTCCTGAGCTTGCTCAGGTCCATCTTAGCTGCTGGTAAGAAAACCGCACAACGGTGGCCCAGCATGCACCTCTTCCCAACTCTACACCAGTCACATTGGACACAACGGCTTGATACCAGCCATGGTAAGTATTTGCATCATGAAAGTGGGCGCAAACTACAAGTTAACCCTGCCGCCGCCCCAACAGCCAGTTGTTAAACATTTACCTACACGCTATGATGGGCTATTCTGAGTAGACAGTGGACCTCATTAAAGTAGAATAAGGTAGAAAACCAGATTCCACAGTTGAGGAAAAAAAACATTGCCACTAGAAACAGTTTTCCCTTCGACTAATATTTCCCCAAACACAAGTGTTTTGCCCTACTCGGGTCTCCCGGGATTGCTACTATTCCAAGCAGACCTGTTTTATTTAGCTCTGTGAATAAGGCATCGCTCATCAGAGAAGACCTAGTTTATATGCACACATAAAAATACTCTGTTTATATAGCACTTTCCTTTTAAGGAACTCACAGCAATTACCCGTGTTCTCTTTATTCTTGTGAAAGCCCTGGGAGGTAGCTAGGTGGTAGAGGAAATAGGAAAGTAGTGAAAAATAAGCATTAATTTAGGAATCATGGCATTACCTAACCTCAGCAACCTTTTTTTCTCCCAGCGCGGAAAGTCCTGACTTCAAGACTATAAAGTGTCTTGCTTAAGAAGGTTCTAGAATTGGACTCTCATCACTGGCAGGTCTCCACCACCATGGCCTCAAGGGAGAGGAAATGTTCCACTCCCTTCTCTCTTCGTCCTTGCCTGCTATTTTGACCCCAGCACCTAACTTGAGCTTGGCTGGAGTTGTCCACGCCCACCTGGCTCCAGGACCCTCAGGGAGTTCACCAAGGGACCCTCGACAGGAAAAGGGGTGGGCCTAGGTGGGAGCAGCAGCACCTGTAATAGCAGCTGTTTCCACACGATTCTGCTTTGTCAAATGATTGTTCCTGGGCTCCTGGCCAATGACACCACTGTCCCCTCGGCACCTACCGCATTGTCCCCCTGGGAATCCAAATGGCCTCTTTGCACTTCCTCTACACTTTCCTTTGAGGCTCTGGACAATCTCAAGTCAATCATTTCAATATAGATCAGTTTCTCTCTTCGGCCGTGTCTTCCCCTTTTACCCAGGAGTTACCTGCGCTGCAGGGCAGGAGCTACGAGCCTGCTGGTGATGGGAAAGAATGCAGTGAGATGGATCTAAGTTGGGGGATTGGGGAGCAGCCTGGACATGTGCGTGTGCATGTGTGTGCCAGAAACAGAAATAAACTGAGAAAAAAAAAAAAAGAAAAAAAAAAAAAAACGGGGACAAGGAGAAGGGAGAAAGAGATCAGTGGGGACTCCTGAACTGAAAATCAATTTTGTTTCTGACTAGGATTTCCCTGTTTATTTTAACCCCTGGGTCAGTAGATTTTAAGGTACAACTTCCAGATGGTTAACCCGGGGCTCCATCTCATCCTCTTAATAGCGTCCTCTGGAGGCAGCCCCACAAGGTAGGGGGTGGGGCACGGCCAAGAGCATCTGGTGCTGGCCTGCGGTCACTGGGTGTTCAGATGGCCTCCACCCAGCTGTGTCTGGAGGGCCCTCCCCGCCCGGCTTCCCAGTCACCCAGGATGGCCGCAGGGGTGCTACTGGTGTTCACCTGGGCTCCCCCATCACCTCATGGGGCGTTCTGAGGCATGTCTCCAGGGCAGCCCACCCGGCTGGAGTGTCTTTGAGGCAGGCAGGGGGGACAGGAGGGTGACAGACCAGGAGGTGGGGAGTCCCAGTCACAGGCTGAGCCCTGATTGGTGGCCTGGCTGCCCTGGGCACGGGGGATTCTGTGGCTATGAAAACAAAGCACGATACAGCCGACAGGGCTCCTGCCTCAATTTCAGGTGCTTTCTTTTTTCTAAGATTTATTTATTTTTTCTAAGATTTATTTATTTTTATTTGAAAGACAGAGTTAGAGAGAGAGAGAGAGAGAGATCTTCAATCTGCTGGTTCACTCCCCAAATGAAGCAATGGCTGGAGTTAGCCCAACCAGAAGCCAGGAGCTTCTTCCAGATCTCCTATGCGGGTGCAGGGCCCTAAGCACTTGGGCCATCTTCTACTGCTTTCTCAGGCCACAGCAGAGAGCTGGATGGGAAGTGGAGCAGCCTGGACTTGAACTGGCGCCCATATGGGATGCTGGCACTGCAGGTGGTGGCTTTACCCGCTATGCCACAGCGCCAGCCCCTGTAGCGGATGCTTTCTGAGGTCCCTTCCCATGTAATATTCTCTAAACGACTCCTAAGTGGTAGAGGGCTTCCCTGCAAGTCCTCGGTGGTGAATGAATCCAGCCTCTTGTGTGAAAAGGACCTGTTTGCTTCCCTTACATTCGACTTCCCAAACTTCACTGCTTCACACTTCTGCACTGTGTGGGTGTCTGCAATGTTAATTGGCCTCCCCACAGTCCCTGGAGAGAGGCAAGTGTTGCAACACCTGCCACACTCAAAAACACCCATTTAGGTGTCTGATTGCTTTGGGCATCTTGGATACGAAGTCAAAGAGCCAAAGTCCAGCTGTCTAGAAGCTTCTAGAAGCCCCTAGAACTCGCCCACATCAAGGACAAACAGCTGAGCCAACTCTGAGCAGGAGCACTCTGGCTTTGAATGGTGGGGAGAGGTGAGAGAGATGCAGACCCTGGCTCCCCTCCCCCTCCTAGACCCCCATCCTCATCCTCACCCCGACCTCCCCACTGCAAAGGCACGAACCCAGACTCAACCTGTTCCCGGACCTCGCTGGCGTCTGACATAAGAGCCTGCTATTGTGTTCCTATCAGGGGGAAACAGCAACAGAGGGCGAGGGTGTGAGTAAGGAAAATAAAAATAAGAAGTCTCCAAGGCTTGCCCCTAGCCTGGGTTATCTTGGCTCCTTCCATGATTCAGTTCACAGGCTCTGACATAAAAGGCAGGAAGTTACAGGCGCTAAACAAAGCTCCTTAGATGTCAGGAAATTAACCTGGGAAATCGGAGCCAGGAGCGATTAAAAGCGCTGCGGGCGGAGTTCAGAAACCACCATGGCCTTAGATCAAAAGCTGTTTGCTGGGCATCCCAGGCTCGCCTCTGCCCAACTGCACATTCGAAAAAACAAGACACGACCTGGCCACAGAGCCAGCGCGCCTGGGCGGTCGGCATTCTTCCTGCTGCCTGAGTTAGTCCTCTGTCCGAGCTGTAGCCTTTGACGGTTGCCATAGGCGTTCCAGTGCCTGCCCTTGGCAAGTCTGCCCTCCTAGGGCAGCTGACTGCTCTGGCTTCCTTATAAGGGAAGAAGATCCTGTATCTGACCTCAGCTGGGGTCCAACAAGTGGCCCCAGGGGAAGCAAAGAAGGTCCTTAAAAGGAGTGGGAGGTGAGGGAGCCTGGAGATCCTGACTCTTTCAGCTAAGAAAACAAGCCGCCTTGGGGAGGGTGGGAAGGTCAGAGCAGAACACACCATAGGACTGTGAAACTCATCGTGGATGTCCATGGCAGTAATGATATCTCTGACCCCAGCTTCATTATCTGTGCAATGAAGGGTTGCAACTCTATTTTCCGTAACACCTTCTAGTTAGAATGTCCTGGATGATCTTAATACTTACATCCAAGGAAATCCTTAAGGAGGTTTGCCCAACACCATCTCATGGTGTCTCCTGCAGTGCATGTTAACCCCATTTTATGGAGGAGAAGACTGAGGCTGCATAAGACGAAGAGGCTTGCCACCAATCTGATAAATAGCAGAGCTGGTAATAAGCCTGAATTCTCAAGGACCCTGCCCAGAGCTCCAGGGGTGCAGTGTTGGGACAAAGTACACTTGCAAGAACACACTGAAAGTGACGTCATGCCATGTGGTGTGCCAGAACACTCAGAGATGGAAACCCCATGGTGGTCTCACAACAGTATCAAAACCTCTTTTTGAGTCTACAGAGCAGAAGTTAGGTGTGTTCCTTCCAGAGGAAACCCGTGCCAATGCTACTTTTGTTCCTCGCCCTCAGCACCTCAGAGCTGGCTCTGGCCTTACTCTGAGCGGGGCGGGCCCAAGAGCCACACGATCCCTGGGCAGAGCTGATTGGACCAGTGTCACTGGGCTGAGAACACACGCAGGTGCTCTCTGCCATAGGACTGCTCCTGGGGCCTAGAAAGTGCAGGTGAAGTCCCATGAAGCTGAAGCTGTACCACCAGAGAAACAGAGCAATAGGGTGGCTGGTGGACAGATGGAGTGATACATAGATCACATATATGATGGATAGGTGATAGCTAATAGATGATAATGACAACATTAGAGAGAATTGGTTCATGCGTTTACAGAGGCTGACAAATCCCAAGATCCAAAGTCAGCAAGCTGAAGATCTGGAGAAGTCAATGGTTTAGTTTGAGGTCAAAAGCAGGGAAAAAGTTGATGTCTGCATCCAAAGTCTCATTTGGGAGAGGCTCGGTCTTTTGGTTCTACGTAAGGTTTCAACTGGTCGGGTGAGAACAGTTCCCAGCGTCACTCAGTCTACCGTTTCAAATGTCCATTGCCTTCAGAAACACCTTCACAGGAACACCCAGAATAATGTGGCAGCTTTCTGGGCCTCCCCTGGCCCAGTCAAGCTGACACACACCAGGAACCAGCACGGTCACACAGATAGGGTCCCATCAGTACAGCGGCACGCAGTTAGGCAAGACGGAGAGAGGAAGCTGCAGACTAGCTGGGAGAGCTTCAAGAAAAGAAGGCGGAACCTTCCGGGTGAGGCATAGAGATGAGATGGGGCAGGGATCCCTGCAGCCGTCCCAGCTCCAGAGATCCCCCTGCAGCCTTCCTGAAGGGCTCCGAGCCGGTTTGTCTTCCTCATAATTGCACCGCCCCCAGTGAGAGGAACACCGTGCAGCTCTTTGAATTGCATTAACGTCAAAGCAGCCATTTATCAAGTGGTAAACTGTCAAAGGCCAGATGGCCTTTGTTCTAGGAGCATTGACGATGATGGGTTTGACTCCTTGCGAGCAACCACGTGCAGTTGTAATAAAACATCGTCATGAGTGTTTGGACGATATGGTTCAGTCTATAAGGCTGCCCAGCATCTGTATCGTGATGGATTTGTGGTTTTCTACTCCCTGTTGTTTCAGCATTTTCTGGGGGGGATGTCAAAGGTTAAGAGGTCTTTCCCCAAATGTAGCAATGTGTGACAGCCCAGGCAGAATCCCTTGCAAGTGTCATAGGTCTATTACACATTGTTATTAACATAATCTTTGGAAATCTTCGTCTCCTCTCTAATTAGCTCTTTGGAAGACAGGCTCCATACGTAACCAAGAACGTGTAGGGTTTAGGAAGACAGGTGCAGTGACTGGGGCAGAGAATCTGACTCAGTTTCCACATCAGAGCTTGTTGTCCCGAGGATGTTCCTGGAGAGCTTGTCCTGCAACACGACACTCAGAGGGGCCGGACCAGCAGCAAGCCCGGGGGAGATGCAACAACCCCATCCACGTCAGTGTTTTGGGTTTTTTTAAAAGATTTATTTATTTTGGAGGCCGACACTGTGGCACAGCAAATTAAAGCCCTGGCCTGAAGCACTGGCATCCCATATGGGCGCCGGCTTTAGTCCTGGCTGCTCCACTTCCGATCCAACTCTCTGCTATGGTCTGGGAAAGAAGTAGAAGGTGGCCCAAGGCCTTGGGTCCCTGCACCCACATGGGAAACCTGGAAGAAGCTCCTGGCTCCTGGCTTCGAGTCAGCACAGCTCCCGCCATTGCGGCCGTCTGGGGAGTGAACGAGCGGATGGAAGACCTCTCTCTCTGTCTCTGTAATTACTCTCTCTGTAATTCTGTCTTTCAAATAAAAATAAAATAAATCTTTTTTTAAAAAAGATTTATTTATTTCAAAGGCATAGGAGGGGGAGGGGCAGGAAGAGGTGGTAGGGGAGGAAGGATAGAAAGAGGCAGAGGGAGAGAAGGAGGGATAGAGAAAGGGAGAAAGAGGGAGAGAGAGAGAAAGAGAGAGAAGGGAGGAATCTCCTATCTGCCGATTCACTCCCCCAAGTGGCTGCAACAGCCAGATCTGGGCCGTGCTCAAGCCAGGAGCCAGGAACCCCATCCAGATTTCCCACGTGGGTGCAGGGGTGCAAGCACTGGGGCCCTCCTCCACTGCTTTCCCAGGTGCATTAGCTGGGAGCTGGATTGGAAGTGGAATAGCCTGGACTATTCCATAGGTACTCCCATATGGGATGTGGGTGTTGCAAGCGGTGGCTTAACCCGCTGCTCTCTGTGAGTCAGAATTATAAATACACAAGGCCGGCGCCGCGGCTCACTAGGCTAGTCCTCCGCCTAGCGGCGCCGGCACACCGGGTTCTAGTCCCGGTCGGGGCGCCGGATTCTGTCCCGGTTGTCCCTCTTCCAAGCCAGCCCTCTGCTGTGGCCAGGGAGTGCAGTGGAGGATGGCCCAGGTGCTTGGGCCCTGCACCCCATGGGAGACCAGGAAAAGCACCTGGCTCCTGGCTCCTGCCATCGGATCAGCGCGGTGCGCCGGCCGCAGCGCGCCGCCCGCGGCGGCCATTGGAGGGTGAACCAACGGCAAAGGAAGACCTTTCTCTCTGTCTCTCTCTCTCACTGTCCACTCTGCCTGTCAAAAAAAAAAAAAAAAAAAAAAAAGAATTATAAATACACAGTGTAGGAGACATATGTTGCATGGGCAGGAAGGGTCCTCGAGTTCCCCCTTTTCTCCATCCTGGACCCCCCCCACCGACACTTGCTATCAAAACTCTGGCAAACTTTTTTTTAGATTTATTTGAAAGTCAGAGTTACATATAAAAGGAGAGAGAGAGATCGTCCATCCGATGGTTCATTCCCCAGTTGGCTGCAAAGGCTGGAGCTTTGGTTCAAACCTAGAGCCAGCATCAAAGAAGGAGGTACCTTTCTCTGAAGGGAGGAGAGAACTTCCACTTTGACTATGACCCTGTCGGAATAAGATCGAAGTTGGCGAACCCAAAAGGCTTCCATAGCCTTGGCAACTCATGACTAGAGCCTAGGGAGATTACTAATGCCATAAACAAGAGTGTCAAATCGTTAAGTCAACAACAGGAGTCACTGTGTACTTACTTCTCATGTGGGATCTGTCCTTAGTGTGTTGTCCAATGTGAAGTAATGCTATAACTAGTACTGAAACAGTATTTTACACTTTGTGTTTCTGTGTGGGTGCAAACTGATGAAATCTTTACTTAATGTATACTGAATCGATCTTCTGTATATAAAGATAATTGAAAATGAATCTTGATGTGAATGGAATGGGAGAGGGAGCGGGAGATGGGAGGGGTGTGAGTGGGAGGGAAATTATGGTGGGGGGGAAGCCATTGTAATCCATTAACTGTACTTTGAAAATTTATATTTACTAAATAAAAAATTAAAAAAAAAAAAAAAACTAGAGCCAGGTTCAAGCCCTGGCTGCTCCACTTCTGATCTGGTCCTCTGCTATAGCCTGGGAAAGCAGCAGAAGATGGCCCAAGTCCTTGGGCCCCTGCACCCTTGTGGGAGACCCAGAAGAAGTTCCTGGCTCCTGGTTTCTGACCGGCCCAGCTCCAGCCGTTGCGGCCATTTGGGGAGTGAACCAGCAGATGAAAGATCTTTCTCTCTGTCTCTCCCTCTCTCTGTCTATAACTCTGCCTCTCAAATAAATAAATAAGTCTTAAAACAACAACAACTCATTCCCTGGCACATCATAGGTATACAATGCACTTGTCATATTCTTTTAAATAATTTTCACAAAAAATCCCATCAGGCAGATCACCCTATCCCAACTGAATTCAGCAGATGAGGCCAAGTGATGCTGCAGTAACACACAACCTGCACGCCTCGGTGTTGACATCAACAAAAGGCTGTTTCTCATTCCTGTCCCACACGCACAATCAGTCGGCTACAACTTTCTCTGTGTTTTGTTCGTCCCATGTCTCCCAGTAACAGAGAGAAAAGACAACAGAAACAACAGTGCCTCTGAAAGCGTGCACACAATAGTGGCACAATTCCTTATACTCCCTTTCGCCAGCCAAAGCAATTCTCCCAGCCAAGCCAATAGGGCAGGAATGGAGAGCTTTCGACAACAGGGAAGGTGCCAAAATTCACATGGCCACACCTGGCACTGTACAGCAGGGATGCATAATCCTCCCCCGGGAGAGACAGCAAAATCATGAGTGCTGGTACCACAAGGCACACGGTTTTACAGTGAACCTGAGGGGAGGTAATATGGCTAACCCAGTACCTTGTTCACGGCAGGCTTGGTGGTGGGACAAAGTCTTGGGACCCCAGGTTTGAAGGTCCCTTCCACTCCACATCTGTTCCCAGGTCTTTCTCTGTGACAGCAGCACCTGCCCCATGTATGCTCTATGCCACTCACCCTCCAGTAATATGCACATCAAGTTGTCACACTCAAACATTTGGCCCTTGAATGTTTTATTCATAAGGATCATATGTCCAAGGGAATCCGAGTGAGCCAAGTCAGACAAAATTAACAAATGTAAATCAAGAAACGTAGATAGAGCCAACGCTGAAATGCTCAGTACATGGAGTCATTTGAAACATGTTCTTAGTTTAACCAGCCTGGGGCTGGAACGGAGGCCGATGGCATCTGGTAAAGACAGAAAGAGAGACCAACGCAAAAGAGAGCGATGCATTGTTGCTGGCTTCCGGCGTGTCAGGGCGGTACCCATTGAGCTTCTCGGGCCGTGGGTTGATTGCATCTGTTAGTCGATTGCTGGAATGAGGGGTCTTGGAAGAGCCAGGTGCCAATAACTTAAATGGGCCTTAACCATGACCTGCTCAGCGTTTCTAGAGTTAATTATTCCTGTCGTCACAAACAGCACCTGGTCCCAAATGGGCACCCTGGCCACCTACGGTTAAATGACTTCTTTGTTTGTCTCTCTCAGGCGAGTTCAAGGAAAACACCTGACTGTATGCAGGTCTTTAAGTCTAGAAAGCCAATCAGAATTCCTTGTGGGTTTTTTTTTTCTGAATCATTAAATTTTCTCTAAATTGCGTATGTGACATATTTCATTTTCCAACGGTGTGGATTATGAAAAGTTCAGCGCTATCACAATTAGCAACTGCGGCTTCGTTGAGTACCTGTTCCCCATCTCTGCCAATGACATTTTTATACAGATTGGTTTGATTAAAATATGCCCGCTAAGTCACGAATCCAACCTGCCCAGGATATATCAAATTCCACGGTGTGATGAAATGCATATCATCCTGGAAGCTCTCCCAAAAGAACATGTACAGAAAACTCTGTCCTCTGCCAAAAGAAACACTCCTTCCCAGCCCCCACTGCTTCCCACCCTTCCACCACACACTCAGCAAGCTGAAGCTTGCGCAGGGACTGGCTCGGGTGCCGCCTTTAGCAGCCCTGCGTGACCTTGTCCGTGTCCTCCTCCTATATGTGCAGTGCGGAGGCAATGCCAGGGCACTTTGAGGGACAAAAGAGGGCTCCCTGGCACAACTCCCTTGGCATTCTGCTACTCTGCACTGTTGGTGAGCAATTGGCAGGCTTTTCTCCAGGGATTTCTCAAAAGTGCCCAGAAGGCAAGCTCAGAATTACAGCCTGGCTGCAGGCCACAGTGTGGCAGATGCATGGACTCGTGGGCATGTCAAATTCATCACTTCAATGCTAAACGCATAGACCCAACATTGACCTGAGATTGGACACTGGGTAACTCCCAGGCAAGTCTTTCTGAAAGCTTCCTCCACAACACCCAAAATCGCAATTCCAGGGTTATCGCAATTTCACTCCTATGTAAGTGGTTCTCATAGCACACAGGCAAATGGATATAAAAAGATTATGTTACTGCTCACAGGGGAAAGAGAGCTCAACAAACACTCTGCAGTGTTATGATCTGATAATAAAGCAAGCACACTGAGCAGCTAAGCCAGAAAAAAAAAATGGATTTATAGCTAAAGTCTTTGCCACTCTGGGTTTGCGATGTCATCGGTTGACAATTGTTCTCTGCACAATTACAATGAACACCCATGCACCCGCCACCATACGGGAGTACATTCGCTACAAAGCTGAATGTGATGTGATTCCTGACACTGGGCAGAGGACTGTCTAGACACGGATGGTATGGATGGAGCATTTTCAGGTGTCTGAGACCACAGACGGCTTTCGGAGGAGGAGCATCTGTGGGGAGCAAGGATTCAGGCACACGGAGTTGGGGAAGGGGATAACTCATCTGCTGTAGCCACAAACATAGTAGACATGTTGGGAGCAGACCCTGTTTGTCATGTGGGGTTCTCATCTCCCCGCTGCTAGCACGTGGGTGGTTCCCAGCTCCCAGATTCTCCCCTGGTCTGGAAGCTTGCCCTGGGCTGAGCAGACTGTCTCACCAGGGAGGTTAACCACATCCTGCCCCTAGGGAAAGCCACTTGCCAATGACTGGCACAAAGGGCCAGCCCCTGTGCCTCCAGATGAGAATGGTGCTGTTGTGTGGTTAGGGAGAGACCACCCCATGTCTGCAGTGGGTCAGGCCAGGCCAGTCTCCACCTGAGACTGATCCTTCAAGATGCCTTGCCTTCCCCTCTCCCACTTCTGCTCTTTGTTTGTTTTTTGGGAAAACCCCTTCAGTAAATCACAGGCATCCAAAGCCCTCTCTCGGGCTATGCAGAATTCTAGGCTCAGCCCCTGGCTTTCTGTCGTGCAGTAGCCCAGCTGGAGTAACAATAGCCATTCTCGGGATACCCTTCCAGCCTTCCATAAGCCACCTGCTCCACCCCCTGCTCCCTAAATTCCTCTGGTCACCCAAACCGCCCCTCCCTGGGTCCCTAGCTCAGGGCTCACTTTCATTCCTCCCCTGCTCGAAATGCTTGCTCTCCACCTATTTCTTTGAAGGTCTAAGTCAAGTGGTTTACTTATTCCAAGGTCTCCAGACCACGCTCTAGCCATAGTCCTTACATATGTGGTTTTTCGTCACTCCAGAGATGTGCCAAAACAGACGCCTCTTTATTTTCTCAGACAACTACATCACAGCTTCATCATCTAAATAGACGTTGTCACTTTCAAAATACTCATCCTGAAGGATTAATCACTTCCTCCAATACAGCCACTGCCCTTGGTAATTTGGGGATTCCTCTTTAGGGTTTGCCTTCAGAGTGTATATCATGCACTACTGAACAGGATGCCCTACAGCAATGCCCTGTCCTGAGAAGCTCTCAAATCCACTGTGCACCATGACTGCTGGGTGCGGCTTAGCCAAAGTGCTGATACATTCTGAAACTGAGCAACTCACGCACCTTCCTGATGGTCCTTGTGGGAATGGACATTTCTCTACAATTCTGCCCCACCCAGTGATGACAACTCTGTGCCCTGTGGATGTGATGGTTTTTTTTTTTTCTTTTTGAGACCTTTGGACCATGAGTAATGTAGGCATTGATTCACTCATTCAACAATATTTATTGAACACTTTCCACAGGCTAAGCACTGTGCTTCAAATGTGACAATGAAATGAAAATAAAACACTATTTTTCCCCACATGGAGTTTGGAGCTATGGGAGGAAAATTATAAGTTGACAGTGTTAGGATGGTGTGATAAATGCTACACTAGAGATCCATGTAGAGATCTATGGGAGTAAGGGAGAAGTGTTAGACTGGAGGGGCAGGGAGACTTCTGGAAGCAATGTTTGGAAGCATGACTAGGATTTTGCTAGATGAGGAAGGCTGGTGGTGGCACTGCGGGGAGAATTGCTGGTAGGAAGGCATAGATAGAACGTGGAAACAGCACAACACATTTAAGACTCTCCCTGCGAAGGTCAGATTAGTGGAATGAGCAAAGAAAGACCCAGGAGGTGGTCACTGCTGAGGGCTTATCTTGAGAGCCATGGAAAGCCCCTCAAGGGTCAGGTGGGCTACAAACCCAACAGCAAACCAGAACCATAGAGTTGTGAAGAAAGTCGAATGGAATCATTTCTCAGAGTGCGCTCAGCACTTCTGCACATGTGCTGCACTGATCAATCCTCCTGACAACTCCGTGAGGATGCATGGCTGCCTTCACTTTACAAAGACCAGGCAGCTTGAGTAACGTGCTCAAGATCACACAGCAAATAAGTAGCAGAGTTGGGGTTCAAACACTCAACTCCAGGTCCCAAGATGACTCTGCCAAAGAAATCTATTCAAGAGTAAGAACAGATACATTATTTCAAAGGGAGCTTTGAAATCTAAATAAAATTTACCGTGTTCATCTGTGGCACAGATCAAACTATTTGGAAAATAAAGCAAAAATTATGAACCGTGTTGTGTCCATTAAACTAGAAGAAAACATCAATTATCGTGTTATCATATTATCAAAACATAGTGGGAGGGAAATTATGGGGGGGAGCCATTGTAATCCATTAACTGTACTTTGGAAATTTATATTTACTAAATAATAAATAAAGAAAGAAAGAAACACCAAAAACAAAAAAAAATCATGTACCATGGCATCTACTTTGCCCTACTTACTCAAATGGCATTAATGTACTGATGGTCCCATTGTAAATTTGCATACATCTTTTGGAAAACAATATAACAATATATGATATAAAGAGATAAAAATACACATTACATTGTCTTTTACCTGCCACTAGGAGTGCAGCCCAAGAAAATATTTCAAAAGAAGACACAAAGTTTATCACTGTGACATTATCCTTCATAGTGAAAAACTGAAAGCAGCCTAGATGTAGGGTACTAGGGCAATGATTTGGCAAATGACCATGCAACAACTCAATGGAATATTGTCTGGTTATTGAACATGATCTTTACGAGGATTATGTAACACCTTGGGGAAATAGTTCTGAAAGGTAAATTGTCACGTGAAATGGTAGAATACAGCACACTATTGACACACTGTAGGAATATGGCCCAATACCTTTGCAAATTCCCAGATAAGCAGAAACCACGGTAGCATACAATCTCCCCTTTAGAGGCAGCAACTGAAAATGTTAAATAACCCCTCAAGGCTCTTAACCGATCTATGAACTTAGGATTTGCTTATAAAATCAATTTAACAAAACTCTGCCAATAAAATACGTTCTGAATTGCATTATATTACATCATCCGGGAACTTACCTAAATGCACCCAAATCTGCAAAGAAACAGCATCTTTATCACCTCATGAAAGCTCCTGGCGAGCTCCCTAGGAAAGCACAAAAGCTCTATTGAAATGCTAGTCCCAGCAATCGTGGCCTGGGTTTGTTCATTCACTGTGCATTTCTTACTTCCCTGCACACCAGCTCTGAAATCTGGCCATTTCAAAATCAAACCTCTGGAAAATTACAGATTATTACCATCTCTAAAGTCCCATGGCAAATAATTGCAATCGAGAATGTCAAATTCATGAATGCCAACAGTGTACTACATATGCATTATGATACAACTCTTTGAAAATGTCGACATATGACCAAAGCCTCTTAGAAACAGAAAATAAAGATAATGCATGTAAGTGGAAGAATTTTAAGTAATAATTTCATTTTAAAACAGCTTATTATATTGTTTCACACAAATGATTTATCACTCTAGCAACATTCCTGTAGGTTGAATTCATTTAACCCATAGATATTTTATAGCTTTGGGTTTTGGGTTTGTAATAACTGGGTAACAGCCAGAGGATTAAACAAGAACTGCCTACAGAACTTAGTCACATTGTACTTTCTATGTTTTTAACCAAAGATGCCAAAAAACAGTAGTGTGTATATATCCAAACACAATAGTAAAATATACCAGCACTTTGTCTTCAATGTGGGACTGTTGCTCATTCACTTAAATAAAAATCATGTCTGTGAATAAAAGTTAATAGATCTAAAGGGAGACATAATCTCCAATAGGGTAATATCAGAGTATTTCAACACACCGCTTCCATAGGCTGACCAATAAACCAGAGAAAAAATTGAACAAAGAATCATCAGAGTCAATCCACACTACAGAGCAAATGGACCTACTAGGCATTTGCCGGACATCCCATCTCATGGTTGTAGAATACACAGTCTTTTCATAAACACATGGAGTATTCTCTAGATAGACTATGTAATAGACCATGAAATACCTCTCAACAAATTCAGACAAAATTAAATTATATCTCTGGAAATTAGCAACAAAAGAAACTCAAGAAATTATGCAACTACATGGAGATTGAATAGCATGCTCTTGACTGAACGTTGGGTCACTAAAGAAACAAGGGAAATTTGAAAATTTCTTTAAAACTAATGAAAAAAGGGGTGCCAGCACTGTGGTGTAGTGGGTTAAAACCCCAGCCTGTAGCACCAGCATCCCATACGGGCACTGGTTTGAGTCCCAGCTGTTCCTTTTCTGATCCAGCTCTCTGCTGTGGCCTGGGAAAGCAGCAGAAGATGGCCCAAGTCCTTGGGCCCCTGCACCCGCATGGGAGACTGAGGTGAACCTCCTGGCTCCTGGATCCTGGCTTCAGTTTGGCTCAGAACTGGCCTTGTGGCCATTTGGGAAGTGAACCAGCAGACTCACCAGGACTAAAAGAGAGGAGATTCAAATCCATAAACTCAAAGGTAAAAAGGAGCTATTACAACTGATACCCAAGAAATATAAAGTATCATTAGGAACTAATAGGAACAACTATATGACAACAATTTAGAAACCTGGAAGAAAATGAATACGTTTCTGGAAACATAACTTAGCAAAACTGAATCATTAAGATTAACCAAGAATGAAATTGAGTAAATAATAAATAATTTCCCAAAAAAAGAAAAGCCCAGGACCAGTTGTCTTCACTGCTGAATTCTACAAAACTCTGAAGTAGAATACTCAAATATTTCAGAGCATTCAAAGGGAGATTACCTTTCCAAATTCACTTTATGAAACCAACAATACCTTAATTCCAAAACCAGACAAGGATACAACAAAAAAGAAAACCAAAGGCCAATAACCCTGATTAACATAGATGCAAAAACCCCCAACAAAATACTAGCAAATTGAATCAAACAGCACTTCAAAAAATCATACACTCTAACCAAGTGGGATTTATCCCCAGGATGCAGGGTGGTTCAACATATACAAAACAATAAACACGATACATCACATCAAGATAATGAAAGATAAAATTCATATTATTACCTCTATTAATTCAGAGAAAGCACTTGATAAAATACAACATCCTTACATGATAAAAAAAAAATTAAATTAGTTATAGGAGGAACATCTCAACATAGTAAAGTCTGTTTGACGAGCCCTCAGCCAACATCATAATGAATGGGGTAAAGCTGGAAGCATTTCCACTAAGACCTGGAACCAGACAAGGATGTCCGCTCTCACCATTCTTACTCCGTATAGTTCTGGGAATTTCTGCTACAGCCATAAGTCAAGAGAATGAAATAAAAGATACACAAATCAGAAAGAAGGAAGTCAGTTTATTCCTGCTTGAGATGACACGATTCTGTACATAGGGAAGCCAAAAGACTATCAGAACTGATAAAAGAATTCAACAAAGTTGCGAGATACAAAATCAACACAGCAAAATAAGTAATACTTTTATACACCAATCCAGGTCTCCTATGTGGGTGGCAGGAACTTCACACAGGGTCTCCGCTAGCAGGAATCAGGAGCTGGAGGCATTGATCCTAGGCACTCTGATACGGGCTACAGGTGTCTGACTCACTAGGCCAGACACCTGCTTCAGCTCCTCATTCTTCATCCAGCTGTTACTCCGTTGCTGTGGGGGTCTGGCGTGCTTTCAAAAGAGAAAAGACGACGCCACCACCTCCCCCACTAACTGACAAACTCACAAATCCTGATCCACGAGGCACGTGCAATCCTTATCCGTCTGACTTCCCAGATACTCCAGATGAAGAAACAGAAATGCGAATGAATCAGGGAACCATGAGAAGCGAGTAACGAACATCTTGGTTGACTCCTGCTAGCCGTGTACCTCGGGCTAGTGTAAAGCAATCGGGCAGCCAGGCTCCCCAGCCAAAACCTAGTTCAGGGATGTTCCTGGGACGCTTCTGTGGGAAGGCTCTTGGGGAGATGTTGTCTCTGCTGAGACGGCATCCCAGGCACAGCGCTCTCTTCCTCCTCCAGCAGCAGTACGACCCCTCCCGCTCCCAACAGAGATGGCAGAAGGGCAAGACGGCAGGGTGACAAGGGCCCTCGATGGCTTTGCTGAGCTGCTACCCTATCAGCGCCACAGGCAGTGGGACCTCTGGCCTTCGTGTTTCCTGAATAACCACCTTCGCTTTGCCTGTGCTCCTACGAGTCAGATTCTATTTCCTTGTCATCAAACGCAGCCCCATTGATACAAAAAGCTGGGATCAAGGGTTCTCTAGTCAGAGAAGCGATCTCTGGGAGAAATAAGGTCCCGAAGAGTTTTCAAGTCAACAGCTACATGGCCCTGGAGACAGCCAGACTTGGACTAAATCCCAGCTCTGCTGCTAATTAGCTGCGTTATTGCGGGCACATTATCTCTCCTTGCACCTGTTACCTCATCTGGAAAATGGGATAATAATAGCACCTGCCACAAAAGGCTGCTCTAAGAGCAGAGGACAGTGGCACCAAGTAGGTGTTCAGCAGCTATTAGCTCTTGAGAATAAGAGACCCACACATGGTGCGTGGATTCTTTTCATCAAAATCCATAGGCTGTTTTGAATAGAGTGATTTCCATTTTCTCCTCATGTATCCAATCTCTACCAAAGTGAAAATGCGATGCCTAATGTGAGCCTTGAGAGTAGTGCCTGCCCCATTCTTCATCGAAAAACATCATCTAAGAAAATATTTTAAATATCACCCGAAGCACCATACTACCTAATTAAACTGTTTTTTTTTAATTTTAAAAATTTATTTGAGAAGCAGAGAGAGACAGAAAGAGAGAGAGAGAGAGAGAGAGAGAGAGAGAGAGAAAGAAACACTTTCATCTGCTGATTCGCTCTCCAAAAGTGTGCAATGGCCAGAACTGGGGCTGGCTAACACTGGAAGCCAGGAACTCAATCCACGTGTCCCAGGTGAGTGTCAGGGACCTAAGTACTGGAGCCATTACCTGCTTCTCCCCCTCCCCAGCGTGCATATCATCAGGGAGCTAGCATTAACAGCACAGTCAGGACTTGAACCCAGGCACTACCAAACAGGATGTCCTCCCCTCATTTTTTGTTATTCCCTCTAACACGTAATAATCATATACGTACAATTAGAATAATCTCTTTTGTTTATGGCTTTTACTTGCTTTACAGTACATATCTCCATATTTCTCCGTGAGTTTATTACTATTATTTCATAAGATCAGTATAGCATAACTTTCTAAATATTCCCCTAGGATTGATATTTTTGACATAAGTTGTTTTTTTAATTTTCATTTTAAAGATGAGGCAGCATCAAAGTGAGCATTTTTGTTTATCTTTGGCCTGTGCACTATTTCCTTAAGAAAGAACTCCTGTGAACAGAATCCCTGGATCTGGGAGTAGGAACTGTTTTCTGCCGCCTGCCACGTAATTCTCTCCCAAAGGAGTGACCCAGTTTGCAATTGTAAACTTTATTTTTACTACTCAAGACCGAAATTGAGTTCCTCTCAGTAGCGACTTGGTCTGAAATATCACTCCAGCCTTTGTACTTTGGGGAAATCAGTATTTTGATTGCCTTGCTGTGGGTTTCAAGCTTTATAAGTTCTGCTTTCTTGCTGTAAAAGTTCCCCTTAAAACTAATCCGTCGTATTTTCCATAGGCCATGAACTTTTAAAAGCCCATCTGGTTTTATCTTCCTCTCTCTCCTCATGAAAGTGATAGGATTGATCTAGACCCCCCAAGGATGTGCAAATGGCTCCGGAACACCATTTAAAATGAAGGATCAAGCCCAGCTCTGAACTTCTCAGTGAGAGGCCCCTCCTTAGGATGGGAGCGCTCTGAGCAACAGCGCTCTACCTCTACCCGGGTTGGGGAACCCTGGTGTCTTCTGGTGGAAACCCACCGACAACTTCATGAATTCCGTGGACACTGCTTGGTGAAGTAACTAAGGGAAACACACACCCTAAGCACTGTTTAATGTGCACCCCATCCTTGCTCTCCCACTACCCCCCTTTCCGCCTGGAGCAGGGAAAGTGGGTTCGGTTATTCCAGATGAGTTTCCCAGGAGTAGGGAAAACCTGGATATTTTTCTGGGGCTAATCAACCTGACTCAGGGACAGATGCCCCCAAGTTATAGATAAGGCAGTGAACACAGACCCAGAGAGACTGTGCCTGGCCCGTTGTGAGCTCTTTTTGCCCTCTCATGTTTCTGATGTAACCACAAGCCCAAGTCTACATGCAGGTTCTACAACTCGGGGCACAGTGACTCGGTTCTGGGGCAGTTGCTCAGAGGGTATGGGCATGCTTCTGTTCATGTTTTTCTCCAGATTATCATAGCTGTAAAACAACACTTGAAGGTTTTAATAGAATTCCCCAAAGTTTATATCTCAAGTCCCTAACGGAGTTACAAACTCCACTTCAAATACATCAAATTTTAGGGTCCAGAACCTTTTTGTGCAAAAATCCAATTAATAAATACGCTAGTCTCTATGGGCTATGTGGTCTTTGTCTCAACCATTTGACTCTACAAACATGAAAGCCACTGTACAATATCTGTAAACAGATTGGTAGAACCGTGTTCCAATAAAACTTTATTGGAGGATGGCCCAAGTACTTGGGCCCTGCACCCCATGGGAGACCAGGAGAAGTACCTGGCTCCTGCCATCGGATCAGCACGGTGCACCAGCCGCAGCGGCCATTGGAGGGTGAACCAACGGCAAAGGAAGACCTTTCTCTCTGTCTCTCTCTCTCACTGTCCACTCTGCCTATTAAAAAAAAAAAAAAAAAAAAAAAAAAAAAAAAAAAAAACTTTATTAGCAAAACCAAGCACCAGCTTTGGCCCAAGGGCCATAGTTAGCCACCCTCTGCTCTACTAAGGTAGGCAGAGAGATAGCAAGGAGGAGCTGAGGACTGCATTGTCCAAACCCTACCCTGTTCTGTGGGCATCCATCATGGCAGCAGGCTCAATACACCCACTCCCCATCATGCACCTGAACCTCACTTCCCATCCTGCTCCAGATTCCATGATGCTTCCCAGATCCCAATGTATGCTCTGCAGCCATGTGTCACAGGATGCCACGAAATTCCTAGAGATCACCACATGCACCCTACCTGACTACTCAACTATGCACAAAGCAGGACACCACCCCCAGCTTATAAAAAGGTGACCCCAAAACTTGTAAATGCTACTCATTTTCTTCTGTGGTTGCCCACTCCTGTCTACATGAACACTTCCCCTTTGTCTTCAAATACATCCTACATTCCTGCCCCTCTGATGTCTCTTTCTTGAATTCTTCCATGTGTGGAGGCAAGAATTTAGTACTAAGTCTAGCAGGGGACTCTCTCCACACTCCCTACACCACCACCACCACTGTGCAAGTCATAAAATGGGAAGGCCTCCTAACTATCCTCTCTGTGTTCCTCCGATCTGCAGTTGGTGCTTGCAAGTTTGTGTACCAACCATTGATGCCTGTCTCTATCTGCCATGGGATTCAGGATATGGATGTTCAATCAGTCATCCAAACACTGAAGTCACTCAATAAGTCTCTGAGACATTTTGATGTCTACTGTTCTGTTCTTAATTAGCCCCGTCTCGGTGAACGAATTTTTTTTTTTTTTTTGGTGTTGTAGATGAAATAGGTTAAGACTATTAAAAATTTTACAGAAGCAGGCACTACAAATCAATTTTCAGGAATGTCTAATGAGCCACTGCATCTGCCTCTTTCTGGAGAGCTGAGCCCCCTGGGCTTTGAGTGGCTTCTCCAGGGATCAGTGAAGAGCAGAAGGTAGGGAGCTGTCTGACAGAGCAGTGAACGTGCTAGACCCAGAGCTCATTATGGGAGTCGCAGTGCTTAGCTGAGGGGCCTTTCTTTAAGCAAGTTGCTTAATTTCTCTGGGACTCAGTTTCCCTTTCTGTAAAGTAAGGGACTTGAACGAGAATCCTAAATCTTCTAAAGTTTGAAGCTTCAAAATGTTGTCAAGCAATCTGTGCTGAAAGCCTTCTATCATGTCAGAAAGCAAGTGATTTAGAGAGTCCAGTCTCTGATGGGGCTCAAATGTCTGTCATAGGAAGGTCTCTCACTCTGGTTTTCTCTAAAACTATGGTATTTCATTCATCTTAGGAACCACAGTGATTGGGGTCAGTGTAGTGGCACAACACATTAAGCTGTCACTTGCAATGCCAGCCTCTTGTATCAGAGGTCCAGTTTGAGTGCAAGCTACTCCCCTTCTGATACAGCTCCCTGAGAATTGCCTGGTAAGGCAGTGGAAGGTGGCCCAAGTAATTAAGCCCCTGCCACCCATGGGGGAGACCAGGATGGAGTTCCTGGCTCCTGGCTTCTGCTTGGCACAGAACTGGCTGTTGGGCCATTTGAGGAGTGAATCGGTGGATGGATGGAAGATCTCTCTCTCTCTCTCTCTCTCTCTCCTCTCTCCTCTCTCTCTCTCCCTCCCACCCTAGCTCCCTCTCCACAACCCCGTAACTCCTCCCTTCAAATAAATAATTATTTAAAAATGAATAAGAGGAATAATCATAGTTAATTATGAAAAAATTCCTCGCTTCAAAGCTTTCCATCCAGTATGAGAATTCAGTGTGCAACTGCTAACTGCAATCCACCCAAGGAAGAAGAACAGAAGGAAAAGCAATGTGCTGTGGGTGTGTGGGGAGAGGAGGGAGGAAGCCTGGCTAGAAGAGGAAGCATTTGAATTGGGCCCCAGGGACGGATTTTCATACACATAGGAGGGTGGGGTTGTTAGAAGACTTTGCTAACAGAGGGTAGTCCCTACAGAAAAATATAAAGGGGGTATTAGAGTTCCTAAAAAAATACAGAATCAATGCAATATGTATAAATACAGGAGGAGATTAATTATGGGAGTCAGCTTACACAGTTGTGGAGGTCAAGTCTCATCATCTCCATGCCCAGCTGAAGAACCAGGAAAGCCGGTGATGTAATTCAGTAAGAAGGCCTGAGAAATGGGGTGAGGGCATAAGGGCGGGGGGTGACAGTGTAAGTTCCTGAGTCTGAAGGATGGATGTCTCCGCGCAAGCTAAGAGAGCAAATTGGCCCTTCTTTTGCCCTTTTGTAGTATTCTGGCCCTCAGTGGATGGGAAGAGGCCTCTCTACCATGGGGAGGGCCAGCTGCTTTAATCCATTCACCAATTCAATTGCTAATCTCTTCCAGAAACTCATGTACACACCCAGAAAAATGTTTTACCAGCTATCGGCCATTCCTCAGCCCAGTTAAGTTGACACCTAAAATTAATTATCACCCCATAGTCACAGTTGAGGGTAATACTACCTTGTAAGTGGGTGTTTTGATGGGACCCTGTTTTTGTTTGTACCAGTCTCCAGTGATTCATCCCTAGTAAGTATGAAGGCAAATGTACAAGGGCTTTTTTCATTGAATACCTTTTTTTTAACTTTTTAACTTTCAGCATGACATTTGGCTTATACCTTTCAACTGACTGGGCCCATCATGAATTCACGACTTAAAGTGAGGTCAGGTTAAAATGGGAGAATACTGACTATAATAAGCACCATGTTACAAACTAATCAAAGAAATCACATTGACATGTAAAATATTAAATTAGATACATCAGCCTACCACTGAGCCTAATGTTGGCAATTTAGTTTCATCAAAACATCACCTATGAGATGAATGCTGCCAAATCGAATGTTCTTGATATTGTTCTGATTTGTGTTTAATCAGTAAACTTTTTCATGGTTGTATAATGAATATAAGCAATTGGAGTATATGGCTACTTTCACATTTATGAATTTTATATAAGACCATAATAAAAAAAAATTAAAGCAATACGTTGCATCTGTAAAAAATTTTAAGGTATTCATTACTCAAGTTTTCCAAACATCTCATTAAATGCACTTGAAGTTTATTTCCTCATTTATCAAGTGGAGATGATAATTGTTTATTTCACAGGGCTATTAAGAGGATGAAATGAGATAACAGCTGAAACCGGTCTGGAAAACATAAAATATTACATAAAGTCACGGAGGTAAAACACTATTTATCATAAACCAGTCACAAGTAAAACAAAACAGCTTCCCAATGTCTACCTCTCAGCCTACATGCTCAGGGCTCTGGGCAGAACTGTACTTGGCAGGTAAAGAGTGACTCACAACCTACCTGTGTTCCTTGGGGATTCCTAGCCACACAGCAGAATTCAACCTGCCTCATTGCATCACTGACTCTACTGAATACATAAACACTCAAAGTTTACTTAGGACTCCTCTGGGCTATTTGGAACAAGCCCAGCCCATGGTAAATGCAGCTACCAACGCATAAAGTTGAAGCTTCCCAGAACTGTTTGCAAGCAGCCGAAGACAGAACACACCTTGAAACCTAGGCTGCAGGGGTTTTAGACAAAGGCGAGGTGGGCAAGATTTTCTAGAGCAGTTCTTTAACATCAAGGAGTCCAAATGGTGTGCATTTCATAAAGCACCAGAGCCCAGAACTCAGAGAGGCTGCTGCAGACGCAAAGGGTGGGGGACACTGCTGGGGACTCAGAATTTCTGCATGAAGCTGCTCCTTAATACCCAGCCACTGGTCTTCACTAAAGAGAAAGCGGGTCACCGCCACAAATTAAAATAAAATTAGGATAAGCTAAGCATTGCCTAGAAATTGCAGACATTTTAGATTTGATTTCTACACCCGTTTTACAATTCATTATTCAAAATAATTTAATATTCAATATTCATGTTTCTTGGACATTCAGAATATGGTGAGAGCTGAAGCCCTTGACTTTCAGTTGCCTGTGTCAATGACAGTGAAATTTTCCTGGCTGATAAAAGTTCTTAAAGCCATCAAGAATTTTTCCGAATTTCACAAGGCTGAGTTATGATGTTTAATTTGAAACAGATACCCTCTGAACCATCATGCTAAGGACTTCGCTGAAAACTCACTGAGCAAAGTCAGTCCTTCTCATTGCTATTTATTTCCTTGTTCTTCACAATTGTGTGCTAAATGGTCCTAGTTAGTTCACCCTCTCCAGTCACCACATCCTCCTAGTTCACCTCTGGTGAGGGTTTAGGCAACTAGACAACCAAAGAAGGCATCTCTACCTCTTACTCCTTACCCACGGGGTGGCCGGCGATCCTGTGTCCTGGCCCAGCTTGCTGCTGTCTTCCAGGTTAGTGGTGGTTCTGGATTCTCCAGAAGCTGCTTTTGAAGTGGACTTTTTCATACAGCGTTTGTGTCAGGGACCAATACCGTGGGGGAGGGGAGAACGGGACTGGCCTGAGGGAGAAGTCAAACAAAACTGCAGCTCCCCACAGAGACCTCAGCAGGGTGCATGCCTGAGGCCTGTCTACCCAGACAGCTATCAACAAAGAGGCAAATCCTGGAGTAGCTGATAGCCTAAAGATACGAGGGCACTTCAAAACATTGGTGGAACATAAAATTAAAATAGATAACTTTACTTTAGTACAAAAAAAAGTTGAAATCATCTATACAACAGGTCTTGAAAATGCCCATATAAAAAAAAAAACTGATAGATTCAAATTTAAATTTTTAATTCAATTTTTCCATGGATTTTAAAAATACTCCTCTATATGCTGACAACTGTAGCAACAAGTTGTTTCTTGAGGGGATGCCTTGGTCTGTTTTGCACAGCTGTAACATAATACCACGGACTGGGTAAGTCATAAGTATAGGAGTTCAGGTTCAGGAGGCTAGGATGTCCAAGATCCAGAAGCTGCATTTGGTAACAGGTTTCCTGCTGCACTGTAGAATGGCAGAAGGCATCCTATGGTGAGAGAGCCCGAGAAAGAGAGAGAGAGAGAGCGCCAAATTCACTTTTATAAGTCACCACCTCCATTCTCAGAGGTAGAAGCCTCATGCCTTAATCACCTTTTAAAGCCCATCCTCAACACTGTTGCCTTGGGAATTAAGTTTCCAGCACATGAACTGTGGGGGGTCACATTCCAATCATAGCATGGGGTATCTGGGAGGTCCATCTTTAAATCTACTCTTGCATTGCTCATAGCCGCTTCTTCATGTCCACTTGGGGAACAATCCCTGTAGGATTCTACAGGACAGCTCTTCCTAGGAGGCTTAATGAGAAGAATTATGGCCCCTAACACTGCATCAAGGACACAGCCTATACACTGCATCTCCCTCGTGTGCCATCCCTTCTCAATTCCTCAAATCTTCAGTCACCATGTCTTCAGGGGTCCAGTGGCTCACCTGCTACCATAATCCAGACTCTCTTTCCTGGGCAGTTTCAGTCCCTGGCCACCGTGATTGTCACAAGCCAGGATTGTACCTTTTATTTTTTTTTTTCATTTTACTGTCAAACTGAGCAGAGGAATACCAAGAGGCACCCAAAACATAACACCCAAGGATCACGCATATCCCTCTTTGCTTACAATGTGTAGTAAAATCATTACCATTTTTGATTGGTCAAGATCAATTACCCCTGCCAAGAAGATGACTTATCTTCTGCTAATCCTTAGATACAAGGTGACCAAAATGTCCAGTTGACAGCCATAGCTGTCTGTAACCCCCACCCATTTCTCTTTCCACATGTTGTGGGTGACTAGGTGCATCTTCTGAAGGTCTACCCATTTCTTTAGTTACCAAATGTCATTTCCAAGTGAGACTGAAGTCCCAGTGCCATCCATTTCCAGTTGGCATCCACATCCCAAATTGATGCACCTGTAAACCAAGGTTGCGATTTTTCCTCCCTGAGAACTGATGGTATGATGGTTTGGGTATTAGTTTGGATGCTAAATGTCACCCAAAGGTCCATGTGTTAAAGGCTTAGTTCCCAGGATGGTGCTATTAAGACATGCTTGAGCTTTTAAGCAGTTGGGCCTAGTCTGAGGTCCTTAGGTCACTGGTGATGTGTCCAAGGAAGGTAGTTCTCATAGGAGGAGTATCATAAAAGCCTAGGTTTGGACCCAATCTCTCTCTCTCTGCTTCCCAACTCACCATATGATCTCTTGTACATACTCTGCCATCGTCATTTGCTACTCTTACCATACCACAAATGGGGGGGGGGTACCAAAACTGTAATTTAAATAAACCCTTTATCTTTGTAAAGTTAGCTGCCTGAGGTATTTTGTTGTAATGACAAACATCTGACAAATAGAGAAGATAAGAGATCCTCCACAAGTTTACATTTAGTGGCTAAATGCATAGGAATTACACAGGCTGTTCTCCATCCATGGCCTTTATTTGGGATCTGCATGTAAAAGGTGTTGTCAGAGTCCTCTCTGCTCCATACTTTGCAAGAAGGCATGATAATTAATGTCACATCTGTAAAGCATTTGCAACCTTGAAACAAAGGAATTTACCTACCCCATCCTCCTCCTTAAAGTTGGATTTATAGAGTCCTGCCAAGATGATCTTTTTAGAATTTAAACAAAGGGTGCATAAGTTACTTTTTTTTAAGATTTATTTATCGGGGCAGGCATTGTGGCATAGTGGGTAAAGCTACCACCTGCAACAACAGCATCCATATGGGCACTGGTTTCAGTCCCTGCTGCTCCACTTCCCATGCAGCTCCCTGCTATGGCCTGGGAAAGCAGTGGAAGATGGTTCAAGTGCTTGGGCCCCTGCCATCCATGTGGGAGATCTGGAAGAAGCTCCTGGCTCCTGGCTTTGGCCTGACCCAGTTCTGGCCATTGTGGCCATCTGGGGAATGAAACAGCATGGAAGATCTCTCTCTCTCTCTGGCTTTCCAATAAATAAATAAATCTTTTTAAAAAGTCTGTAATTCTGCCTCTCCGATATTTACTTAACACAGGGCAACAATACAGCTTGGGCTGGGCCAGGCTGAAGCCAGGAACCTAGAACTCCAACCAGATCTCCCACCTATGTAGCAGGGACCCAGATACTTATGCCATCATCCATCGCTTTTCCAGGCACATTAGCAGGAAGGTACTCCAATTTGGGATGTCACTGCACCACAACACCAGCCCTGGATGCGTTTCTTTAAGAGAGAGGGAGGGAGATGAGTTAGAATGTGAAATGTGCTCAGACAGTGCCCTTGGCACCTTGTAATGCCAAAGTGGTTATTAAGTCCCCGGGTGATGATCCACAGCACCTTTGTGGATGTCTGCTGGCCGGTTCTGCGTGCCATATAGGCAGTAGGGTTCCTGCAGAGATGTAGCTACAGGTACTATGAGCCTATATTTGGGGGGCAGGAGGGAAGGAATGCCAAAAAGGAATCCATTTTCTCAAATATTTCTCTTTCACATGCTTGGATCTCTGCGCCACTCCAGTTCGCAAGTGTCTACTGCCCACTGATAAAGCGGGATGGACTCTGCTCTATCCCTAAGACATTGTGTTAAGTGCTCTGGAGAAACATTAAGCCCTTGAGGACGCTCCAAAGAAGCCAGGGCAGAAAAGTGAAACTTGGCCTAAGGTAATACTTTGAACATTAACGTGCTTAGGAAGCACCTGGATCTCGTTAGGATGTGGACTCTGCTGTAGTAGGTCTGGCCGGTGCCTGAGACACTGTTTCCCCCAGAGGCTGAAGGAGGAACCAGGAAGTTGCTGAGCAGAATTAGAAACAGAGGCAAGGTGCTGAACCTTCAAAGAGGACACAGGGACAGAGCTGGGATAGAGAATCTGAGTGCCCTGAGCAAAGGCTCAGGGGAGGGAGATGGCCTGGGGACCTGGGGGAGACGGCTCAGTCTTCCTGATAAGGAGAAGCTGTGGAGAGCTCCTATTGTTAGCTTTGTTGCTATTCCAGATTAGATAAGCAGAGGAATGTGGTGGTGCTGAGCAGGACCCCAGCCAACAGGAGACATGAAAGCCCTGCTAAGCAGCAAGGAAGGAAATGACCAGATGACCGGCCCTTGTGGGCCCTTTGATAGACAGATGGAAGTCATGAGTTATTTGGGGGTGAGCGAGTCTATGATAAAAGGGGCTGGAATCTTTGCTACACAGTACCTCTCCTCCCCCATTGAGAACGTATATTTTTTTAAAGGCAGAACTTGAATATTTCACAATGGTGACGAGTGAAAGAAAACAGGCCCCGCCCCCCTCTGTAAGAGTTGGGCTCCTACAGAGCAAGGGACTGCTAAGGCTGGAAGACACTTGGGGATAATGCAACTCCACTCTGTCAGTTTGTGGGGTGCGTTGGGTGGTTTTAAGGCGCTGGTCCTCCAGTGATTGTGAATGTTCTTGGGGAGGGCTTCCTCCCGTGCTGACTTCCCGTACGCCAGCCTCTGCTCCCAGGGCCTCCCACAGGGCAGCCCTGCTCCTGCCGTGGCCCGCAGCCTGTTTGCTCTACTCGCCGGAGAATGATGGGCGATCTGGGCAGCCTCGTGCTGAGAGTCCTGGAGCAGCCGGCCCAATTGCCTCCAGGCAGCCCAAAGAGAGAGCAGCTCCAGCCGACCTCCCCCGCCCCTGCAGGCTATGAACTACTGTGGGGGAGGGGGGTTGTCCCCAACTGGTTCACTGGGTCAAGGCTTGCTACTACTGTCAGAAACAAGCCATTCTATGGTCTCTGACTATCACTGCCACATAGTTAGCAACTGCACACATAGGGCAACCGACTTGTCCTAGTTTTATAATTACATATCCCACATCGCTGGAGCTCTTCTGTCTCGGGCAAACTGGGACAGCAGGTCACCCTTCTTACACACGTCGTCCACAGTTCCAGGCCCTTTATGCTCATCATCACAGATTCTCACCACCTGCTAGGTAGTGACCATTATCGTCACTATTTAACAGATGAGAAAAGTGATGGTGGTGGAGGTTATGTAACTAATCCAAGTCCACACAACTTGGGAGTGTCAGTTATGATTGAAATCCAGAATCCAGCCTCTTAATCACTGCTCTGTGACGTGCACATACTGGGCTTGCAGCCACCGAAACAGCCTTCCCTGTTAAGGATCCAGTGTCGGGATCTTCCGGTCCATTGGATCTGAGTCACCCTTCATCCCCTAGACCCCCCCGAGGGAGCGCCAGGAGTGTAGATCTTTTGGAAGACTGAAGGCAGTGCCTGACCCCTAGAACAGGAAACTCAAATCTCAGGCCCCTATAGAGACTCTCCTTGGCTTCTGCTCCAGGCCTGTAGATCCAGCTGTGCCATCATCATCTTTTTCATTGAAACTGCAGGTTGTAGGGGTAAGGGGTGGGTACAGTGGTTAAGATGCCACTTGGGACACCTGAATCCCATATCAAAGTGCCTGGGTTCAAGTCCTGGTTTCACTTTCCCACCCAGCTTCCTGCTAATGCATGCCCTGGGGGTGGGGGTGGGGCAACAGATGATGGCTCACGTACTTGGGCCCCTGCCAGCCACCTGGGAGACCAGACTGAGTTCTGATCTCTTGGCTCAGCGTGGTCCAGTCCTGGTTGTTGAGGGCGTTTGGGGAGTGCACCAGCAGATGGGAGATCTCTCTTTCTCTCTCTGCTTTACAAATAAATTTTTAAAAACTGCTTTTAAAAAAATCCAGGTTTGAAAAAAAAAATGAGCTCTGAAAGTAGCGTCCTTCCTCTCAGCCCTCTCCACCCTCGGCGAAGCCCCCTGGGTTCCTTGGGTGTATCTCTTGTGCACTCTCCTCTAATTGTTTATTCCCGGGGCAGCCCAGCCCCTTTCTTCCCACCAGGTGGCCAACGAGATCAAAGGGAGACCACCAAGTAGGATAACATGAGACGTTCTATTTTCACTCTGGAGAACTGAAGAAACAAAAAAAGCCCAAACAAAACCAAAGCAACAAAGCAAACACAGACGCAAAGACGTGGTGGAACCAGCTCCCTTATCATGAAGATTGTCTCCTGTTAAAATATGACAAGAGAATAGTGTACGTGAATAATCCTTTATTATCCTCGAAATGCCTTTCTGGTGCTCTTATTTCCTGGAGCCCTCGGAGCAGCTCTTTGGGGTAGATGTCATACTTTTTTTTGTTTTGCAGAAGAGGAGATTGGAGTTCAGCTGAGTCACTTTTCCAGGGCCAGCCTGTAGAGGCCATTGGAACCTAGCGATCTGGAAATTCTCTGGGGATAGGTTACGACCCCAAGAGAACTCTCCCTCTGTGCTCTCAGCTGGCTCCCCGCACAGGCTGGGGTTGCATCCGTGACCCTGCTAAAGAAACAGATGGGTACCCAATGAAAGCCAAATGGAGTGCTTGCTATGCAAAGCCAGCTTCACCTAGAGTTGACCTGGGCGTTCCTTCTGTGTATTTCAGGAACTCTCTTGCAGTTTGCAAACAGGATTTGCAATTGGGACCATATGTGGCAGTCCCTGATAGACAGAAAGACTGCTGCAGGTCAGGCTTGCTGGAGGTAAGAGAGGGGCTCTCTCAATTCCCACCCCTCGGGAACACCCCACTGACAGGGGGGACTGAGAACCTTCGTAGCAGGCAAAGCTCTTCTTTCTACTTCCTCTGTCAGAAGCTAAGTAAGCCCTTAGAGCAAATGTCTTGGCTGAAATTTGTTCTGCAGAGGTGTGGATGGGGGTGCAATGGGGGGCCTGCGTCTTCCTATCCCAGGGCTCTGGGAGGAAGACCCCTCCTCAGTCTTCCTGGCGCCATTGTTACCTCAAGTGCGGTTCGTGCTCCCTGCCTTTAGGATTTCTTCATTGTCCTGTTCACCAGGAAGCTCACCTGGGAGCAGCGCCTGTTTAACGCCCTTATGAGCCCTTTCACTTTAAGGTGCTTTGCTTATTTTTTACAGGCAGAGTGGACAGAGTGAGAGAGAGAGAGAGACAGAGAGAAAGGTCTTCCTTTGCCGTTGGTTCACCCTCCAATGGCCGCCGCAGCCGGTGCGCTGCACCACGCTGATCCGAAGGCAGGAGCCAGGTGCTTCTCCTGGTCTCCCAGAGGGTGCAGGGCCCAAGCACTTGGGCCATCCTCCACTGCACTCCCTGGCCACAGCAGAGAGCTGGCCTGGAAGAGGGGCAACGAGGACAGAATCTGGCGCCCCGACCGGGACTAGAACCTGGTGTGCCGGCGCCAGTAGGTGGAGGATTAGCCTAGTGAGCTGCAGGTGGTTTTGATGGGAGGGTGAGCAGTCTGCAGCTCACAAGCTCTCTATAGAAAGGGAACTGGACGGTGGGGGCGGGGGCGGGAGCATGGAGAGGAAAGAGGAGCCAGCGGCTCCCATTGGCTGGGTTGCGTCCTTTGTTGCCTTGGCCGTGGGTCTGCAGGTAGCTCCAGGAGACTGAGCCAGTCAGGATGCTTGCTTTGCAAGCAACAGAAAGCCCCCTCAGCCCAGCGAAGCAGAGAAGGGGTTGACTGGGGGGCTACTGGGAAGAAGACTGGAGAAGTGTCCATCTAGCAAGCTAAGTTGACAGCCAAGATCCTGCTACTGGACTATCAACTTAGGAGCCTAACTTGGTGGTCATAGGCAGCTCTCAAGCCTCCAAATACACCTTCCCTCCTGCTGCCTCCAACCATACATGGTTGGTATAGGGGAGAATGCCCCCAAAGGTGGCAGCATCTTGTGTGCCGGGCACCCCCTTGGTGACAAATGTCCTCTACAAATGGCAAGGCCTGTGCCTGAGCAGTGATTGACAGGAGAGGTTTCATGGAAAGAATGCTTTGCTCCTACCAGGTCAGATGGATTTAAACCTCCCCATTCCCCTGGAAGGCTGGGGAGGTGGCCTAGACTTTGAACCAGACAGACCTGAGTTCAAGTCCTGGATCAGCTGCTTGACCTTCGGCAAATAACCAGCCAGGGCCTCAGTTTCTTCATCCATTAAATGGGGGGAAATATTGGATCTCCCAAAGTGGTCTTAAGGAAATAACAACGTCCAAGGCTGATCCAGGGCAGGAATTTGATGAGTTCGTGTCTCTTTCGGCCATTCTAGATCTCTGAGTGACCACTGGCCCCTCACCTCCGGCTTGGGGCATGGTGAACTTGGGGTGTCCAGGATGGCAGGAGTAGCTTTGTGGAAAGGAAGAAGGCAAACTGAGCCTATACCAGCATTTCGGCAGCAAGAGAGAGCTGGAATGTTAGATTTGAACCCAAATGGTACTCAGGTAGACGACATGGCAGTCTGGCACGCACATTGTCCAGGTCTGCATATGCCCTGCTACCCCTGCCCACCCCAGCAGCCCTGACAGAGGGCACTCTAATCCAAGTTCATTTGACATCGACCTTATGGAGACAAATTTTTAAAATAAAGAAGGAGGGATGGGTGATTTTTTTCACCTCGTGTTGATAACCATTTAGAACAAACACAACATGCCTACATTTATTCATTTAGAAAATTTATTCTCCTCCCAAAGGAAAGAAATAGGAGCTGCTAAAGAGGTGATTCCTTTTACCGTGTTCTTTACAGGATGAAAGTTGGAGGGAGCACAAGCAAATACAAGTTCAAATAAGTCCCTCCCAGGTGGAACACGTCTGGAGAACAAACTGCCCAGTATCATCTCTACTCGCTTCATATTTGGAACTGTGGTAGTCAAACCCCAGCACTAAAGTTAAGTGATATATTTATACTTCTGCGGTTTTTCCCAACAAGCCTAGTTTCAGATATTCTGTGCAGGTGCACCACACAAACAAGTACCAGTATTTGCTCCGGTTATAAATTTGAATTTAGAACACGCAGCTTTGTAAACATAGGTCCATTAGGGTTGGAGTCCCCATCAGTCTTGGATCGAATCCTTGGGCTTGAAAAAGACCTTTGTGGGGACTCACAATGCATCTGCCTTGCAGGCGCTCACGGGAAGCCAGCTTTAACTGCTCACTTTGGAGAGTATGTCTTTCTTGGCAGAGCTCTGGGCCTACGACTTTTCAAAGAACGCACACTCTGTTTATGGGGATGTCAGTAGTTACTTGACTTTGTAAAAAAAAAAAAATGTTTCCAACAGAGGAGTAAGTCTTTTGCAGTCTTTCGTGGCCGTTTTTCTCTTGGTTTTGAGGTTTTTTTTTTTTTTTTTAAGTACTCACATGCAGCCTGCTGGGCCATGTCACTGGAATAAGGAAGAGGCAGCGAGGGTGTTTCAGGAACCAAGTAACAGCATGGAAGCCTCTCTCTGCTCTGCAAAACTGAGGTTCAAATGTTCAAATCCCAGCAGGGCTGACTGTACGTCCGCCCCCACAGCTTGGGTAAGAAGAACTGGAAAGATTTGCTGCTTGGGCATTCTTTTGACTACAGACATTGACTTTGCAAAATTCAGTTATCTTGCCTTCAGGAGCCAAAGCGGTACCCACTTCTTTGAGAAAATAGCCAGTTAGGAAAATATTATGCACAGGTGCAAACTGATTTGCTCAATGATTCTTCATCAAGAACTATTGACTCAAGTCCATTTTCACCTTCTGCATAAATCATTTAACTTTCATTTGAAATACAACGTAGGATTTCCTTAAGTATTTGAAGATGCTGTCTTAAGACATATTTACCAAGAATAATAGAAGGAAAATAAAGCAAAAAAAATCAAACTTTTAAGTGGAGCCTAAAATCTTCAGTCTCCAGGGCAAATGAGTTTAAACTTGCTGCACGTTTATCATGCCAGTCAGCACATGGTCATCTTAGTTCCCACATTCCCATCAATTCAAGTTTTCTTCTGGTTGTCTTCTCAGAAGCTAATATCTTTGGTACCTTCTATCACTTCCCTTCCAGGAGTAACTGGAAATGATTTTGGAAAAGATTCCCTTCAAGAAGTGTAGCTTCATTTTTAAGTACAACTTTGGGCCAGTAAGGTGACAAGATGTATAGCTATTAGTGTTGGGCTTAGAGCAATGATTCTCTGGGATACAACAGAATTTCACAAAAGAAGAAAGGCCAGACTCCTGATTCAAAGAACCTGAGAGGCTGTGTTTGTATTTTACAATGCACCAGTGTTGGAGGACCACTTCTAGAGCTTCAGTCGGTTGCTACAGAGTAAATGTACTCCAAGAGTTCTCAGGAGTTCACTTGCTGATGCCAATAAAATTCAGACCAATGCCTCTTTTTGCGAGTAGTGTGACAGGGATATTCCAAAGGTGCCCTACCCCCATGGATCCAGCTACAAACAGGCTCCCCAAGAGCCCACAAGCAGCTCATTTATCTGTGTGGTGTGTTCACAGAGGTCTCTGGAGATAATGTTTGGGTTGTAGCTCCCTGGAGACACATCCTACAAGAAGATGAAGAGTGGAGAACAATCCAAGCCACTCCAAAGGGAAAACAAGATGTGCAAACTCACTTTCCCCCACGCTGGGATTTCATTTAGCCACAAAAACTAACTCTGCAATGCCAGGGCTGTGAGAGGCTGAAGTTCACGTCATAAAAGTTGTTATGGCGTTTCCTTCTCTGGAGATTTTAGGATTTCAGGAAGCCCTGCTTCTGAGAGAAGGGATCTGGCTGCACATATTGACTCAAAATTCTTTATCTGTCAGAGAGAATTTGACCTTTTCCTGGAAAGGTTTAGAATGTTCTTCCATCCTGCCAGCACCATGGCTCACTAGGCTAATCCTCCGCCTTGCGGTGCCAGCACACCGGGTTCTAGTCCCGGTCGGGGCACTGGATTCTGTCCCGGTTGCCCCTCTTCCAGGCCAGCTCTCTGCTGTGGCCAGGGAGTGCAGTGGAGGATGGCCCAAGTGCTTGGGCCCTGCACCCCATGGGAGACCAGGAGAAGTACCTGGCTCCTGCCTTTGGATCAGCACGGTGCGCTGGCTGCAGCGCGCCAGCCGCGGCAGCCATTGGAGGGTGAACCAATGGCAAAGGAAGACCTTTCTCTCTGTCTCTCTCTCTCACTGTCCACTCTGTCAAAAAAAAAAAAAAAAAAAAAAAAAAAAAAAAAAGAATGTTCTTCCATCCTATAGACCTGGGTCAACTAAGACCAATAAAGTAAGGTGCAACTTCTTTAGATACACACATAAAGAAGTAGAAAATGTAGAGAAAAGCTGTGGAGGCTGAGGATACCCTGGATCTTGACACAATTTCTGCTCCTATCTTACTCTCTCCACTGACAAGAAACAGAAGAGGTTTTGCTATACAAGGTTGGAGGGAGGTACCAAACTATTGTTTTAAATAAAGTGCTAAGAAAAGCTTGCTCATTCTTCCTTCAGTTAAAGATGCATGGAGCAGACATTTGCTCCAAAGCTCACTGCCTCAGGCAGAAGCATCTCTTGGCTTCATTGATATCTTCACAAGTCACAGGAAACAGAATTCTGTAGGAAATGCCATGGTTTCGAGCAATTCTGTCCAGGGAAAATCCTGTCCACACATCCAGAGGCTTGTTGACCACCAAACCATCCTGAAGTCGAAGCCAGAACCCAAACTCTTGTAGTAGAACTTCTGCACACAAGAAAAGAAAGCTTCACAGTGAAGTCTAAAAGTGATGACTGCACACGAGTAACACGTTCTTAAACATTATCTCTTGTGATTTCACACCAGGAAAGGAAGAAAGGTGGGCAGATGAGAGGCCAGTGATCAAAAGGGAGAAGCAATGGACTGTGGGCTCACATAGAACTAAGCTTAAAAACTGGATCTGCCATTGTCCAGCCAGGAGGGGTTACACCACCTGTCCAGAACTTAGTTTCCTCATCTGTAAAATGAGGAGAGTAAAAGTATCTTCCTCATCAGGTTCCTGGCAGGATTAATTTCAGTGAGCTGATGCTTGTGGCACAGAAGCCAAAGAACGTGCTCGGTGAGCATCAGCCATCAGCTTGGCTCCACTCCACACCTCGAGTCATTGGGAAGTTGGCAATGATAAAACAGAAATTGGGAGGTGGTAGAGTTATCATGTCTCCACCTCTCTCTCTTACCAAGAATGCCTTGGGAGCAGAATGAATTATTCACTGACCATCTGAACCACACGCTCGGACTGTCCTTGGCACTACTGGGGGTATCAGTACGATCCCTCCCCTAAAGAGGCTCAATCTAACAGTTATCAACAAACCACACGAGTGTCAAACTGTATACACAAAGAGACATTAAGGACAAAACCAAATAAGAGCTCCAGTGGAGAAAGAACGAGTGAAATGAGGTGAATGTGACTTTGAGAAGAGTTTGTTGAAGGTTGAAGTTGTGGAAGGGCTTTGCGTGGTAAGATGCCTCACTTCTCTGCTTACATTGGTTGCCCTGAGAAACCCAAGCCTCCCAGGCCATACCTCCCTCCCCTTTGAAGCTCTAACCCTGACACCGACCCAATCTCACCATTTTTCTAATCTCCCAATCCCTTCCTTTTGTCCTCTGATCTCATATCTGAAACCGAAGTCTTGTAAACCTCATATCTGCAAGTCCTTGTCACCTACTTGCCTTAAGGATACTTAGCTCTCCCCAAGGAGCCTGTTTGTCTTCAATCCACCTAAGCAGTGGTCCTTTTACCCACAGAGCCTCTCCTTCCACACCTTCAGCAACTCTAGTGCATGTAGTCACGCACACACATAAAGCCATCCCTTTTCCTTGAAGGTTTTGACACTGGGATGATTGTTACACTCTTCAATATTATACCTGTGGGGGCTGGTGCCATGGCATAGCAGGTAAAGGTGCTGCTTGGGGTGCCACCATCCTGAATGAGTACCCCTTTGAGTCCTGGCTGCTCCATTTCCAATCCAGCTCCCTGCTATGGCCTGGGAAAGCAGTGGAAGATGGCCCAGATGCTTGGGTCCCTGCACCCATGTGGAAGACCTAGAAGAAACTCCTGGCTCCTGGCTTCAGATCAGCCCAACTCTGGCCATCGTGGCCATTTGAAGAGTGAACCAGCCATGGAAGATTCCCTCTCTAAATAAATAAATCTTTTAAAAAGAAATTGTACCTGTGATAGAAATATCATCCCCAAAGATGTCCACATCCAAATGTCTGGGAACTGTGAATATGTTATATGGTGTTATGGGGTAATTTGTATAGCCTCAAATTCCTATGTTGAAGCCTCTAAACCCTAGTATCTCAGACTGTGACTATGTCTGGAGATGGGGCCTTTAAACGATTGATTAAATTTAAAAAATTAGGCATTAATCCCCTCTGACTCGAGCCCATACACAAAAAGAATTTAGGTTGCAGACAGAATTAAAGTTGCAAGTAAGTGAACTGGCTTTAAAATAGGGAGAATGTCCTGGATTATCCCAGGGGACCCCTTGTAATCACAGAGGTCCTCAGAAGAGGGAAAGAGAGGTGGGGAGGATGGTAGGATGATTTACAGGTGATAGGGTGAGAGAAGGACTCAACAGCTCTCACAGGCTCTGAACGTGGAGGGAGGGATTCAGCCACAAAAGGTAGGCGGCCTTGACAAGCTGGACAGGGTCAGCAAGCAGGGTCTGAGCCTCTGGCCAGAAGCACAGCCTGGTGGATACCTTGATTTCAGCCCAGTGACACCGGTGCGGCTCTTCTGTCCTAAAGAAAGGTCAGACCGTGCATTCGTGTCATTCAAATCACTACATCCATGGTCATTTGTCCCAATAGCCATAAGCATAACTCTTTTTTTTTTTTTTTTTTTTTTTTTGACAGGCAGAGTGGACAGTGAGAGAGAGAGACAGAGAGAAAGGTCTTCCTTTTGCCGTTGGTTCACCCTCCAATGGCCGCCGTGGCCGGCGCACTGCAGCCAGCGCACCGCGCTGATCCGATGGCAGGAGCCAGGTACTTATCCTGGTCTCCCATGGGGTGCAGGGCCCAAGTACTTGGGCCATCCTCCACTGCATTCCTGGGCCACAGCAGAGAGCTGGCCTGGAAGAGGGGCAACCGGGACAGAATCCGGCGCCCTGACCTGGACTAGAACCTGGTGTGCCGGCGCCGCAAGGCGGAGGATTAGCCTACTGAGCCGCGGCACCAGCCACCTATATGTCTTTTACTGATGTTAAAAAGTCAAACTCTGGAGAACGCACACACACACACACACACACACACACCCCTCTCTGTATCTGTACGCAGGCATCCAGCTGTGGCTAAAGGCTCTTCCAGGCTCATCTGCCTCAGTTTAAATTCATGACTAATCATCTCAAGAGAATCCTTGGGGCCAGCACTGTGGCATAGTGGGTAAAGCTGCAGCCTGCAGTGCCAGTATTTCACATGGGCACTGATTCTAGTCCCGGCTGCTCCACTTCCAACCCAGCTTTCAGCTATGGCCTGGGAAAGCAGTAGAAGATGGCCCAAGTCCTTGGGCCCCTGCACCCATGTAGGCGATCCAGAAGAAGCTCCTGGCTCCTGGCTTAGGATCAGCCCAGCTCTGGCTGTTGCAGCCAATTGGGAGTGAACCAGCAGATGGAAGATCTCTCTCTCTTTCTCTCTCTTTACCTCTCTGTAACTTTGCCTTTCAACTTATTAAATAAGTCTTTAAGAGACAGGAGAGAGAGAGAGAGCATCTTCAGTGAGTCCAGTCAGTCCTACCACAATACCCTCCATTCACTCTCCCATTCTCCTGGATAAACGTTTCACATCTGAAACACTGAACTTCAGACATCACCTCTTACAGGAAGACTTCCTTGATCTCTACCCTAATCACCTGAATACTAGTGAAGCACCTTTCTTTAAGATTTTAAAAATAGTCTGTACAGATTTATACTCACCACTTAGGACTGCAATCAACAATACTCACAGGAGCGTAAGATCTCAGAGGGTAGAAACTGGATGTTTTTCCATGTCCTACGGTCAGCCCATTGTCCAACACCGAGAAGGCATTTAGCAAAATCTTGATAAATGGATGAAAAAATACATGAATGAACAAATCAAGAAATAAAGTGGAAGGAAAAAGCTATCTAATAATCCAGGTGACTTGCCATTTCATAGGTGTAAGCCTCTGAACAGCCTTTTCAGAGAGAGAGAGAGAGAGAGAGGCCAACTGACCAGCCGAGAGAGAGAGAGAGAGAACAGCCAACTGACCAGCCAAGGCTATTTAGTGTGCTGGGTAAACATCCATAGGCAGACATTGAAAAGAAAAGTAGATAGATTTGTTTAATCTAGGGTGAATTTCCTTGGGATATACTCTTTTTTTAAAGTTTTTTTGTTTATTTTTTTATTTGAAAGTCAGAGTTACACAGACAGAGGGAGAGAGAGGTCTTCCATTTGTTGGTTCACTCCCCAGATGGCCACAACAGCCGGAGCTGTGCTGATCCGAAGCCAGGAGCTTCTCCTAGGTCTCCTACACAGGGACAGGGGCCCTTTGGGCCATCTTCTATTGCTTTCCAAGGCCATAGCAGAGAGCTGGATTGGAAGTGGAGCAGCCGGGATTCGAACCGGTACCCACAGCCCCAGCCACAGGAGATATTCTCAAGCCTAGAATCATGAAAACTCAGGACAGGATAGGGCCTGCAGAGTTTGTAAATTCTGTGCTCTGAGCTTATCCAGGCCAACATGAGTACCGACCTTGGCTTCAGAGCAACACTGTCTGTTCTCTTGGTGTATTTGCTCTTGTAATAACTATTCTGAATCCAAATCATTTAGATCATCCAAAAGACATTGGAAAAGAAAAATATTCACCATACAAGAAACCAATTAAAATATTCACTTTCACGCAACTTATTTTTTGCATTTGAAAACTTAGTACAGAACCAGAGGGTCCAAGGCAGTCAAAGCTGGCTCCACTCCTGCGTGCACCTGTGTGGACCTCTCACCTTTGCTGAGTTTCCACCCCAGACAACAGCGGTCATTGTGCTTCCCTTCCCTGCTCCCAGCCCTGCCGGCATTAGGTAATGCCAGCAACTGTCGAGAGCTCCCTGGAGAGTGGGTATGAGCAGAAAATATGCTGTTATAAACATTCCAACAACAGTAAAGAACTAACGGTCTTCCTTTGTGATGTTTTGAAAATCATAAACTACCTCATTTGACTTAGCCAAGTGGAGAGAAATGTCCCTCGTGATTCTACCCAGCCAAGTGGTGAGAAATGCAGTGAATCATTCATGCTAATACTTAAGGGATAACAATTGGAAACTTCAGAACTTGGGCTGTTTTGTACTAGAATGAAAGTAAAAATGTAAAAATACAGAACACACAGCTTCTCGGAGCCATGACTCTGTGCTTCGAATGTAAAACTCGTGTTGAAATGTAATTACTGCTGTACCAGTATTAAGAGGTCCTTAGGTCAGCAGGGCATGAATCGCAGTGAATGGATTAAAGCTGTTTCTGCAGGAGCGGGTTAGTTCTAGCAGTGAGGCTCTGACTGGCTCACCCTTCCACCACGTTATGGTGCAGCAGGCAGTGTCTTGCAAATGTTGCCACCATGTCTTGGCCCTCCCAACCTCCAGAGCCATGAGCTGCACGAATTTCTATTCTTGGCAGTTTCTGCAGTCTGGAGTATCCTGATACAGAAGCACAAAACAGACCAAGACACCAAAAAAAAAAAAATGCATTCGGCACCTACGAAGCACCCGACTCAGTGCTGGTTAGCCCTGATGGACCAAGACAAAGAACTTACTCTAGAAACACATTGTAATGAGGGTGGAGGAGAGAGACCTATACGCAAATGACCACATCAAATACAACAGGCTCTCCTCAAGCGGTAACGTGAATGCCATCTACCAACCTGTCCGGTTCCCCTCCCTGACAGAGCGAGTTGCTTTGGTCCATAAAATTCTATCCACAGGAACGTTTAATTACTAGCATATGCCTCTACTGAGTTTTCATCTGAGATCTTGGGGATTGTGGATGTATGAGTAACAACAAAGGTGGGACATGGAGCCAACACCTGAGGATCGGTTACCCAGGAGGGTGCCCCCAGCGCACAGCCAACTCGGCATCAACAAGAAATACATCTTTGTTCCAGAGTCAGTTTAGGGAGTGCTTATTACCCACATATTCTGACTAATCCAGGTACATACTAAGTACTTTGAGAGTAAAGGGGAGGGAATTCGATGAAATTAAACCTTCAGGAGTCATTGTTGTGACATAGGGGGCTAAGCCTCCATCTGAGGCACCGGCGTTCCATATGGGCACTGGTTCAGGTACCTGCCTGCTCCTCTTCTGATCCAGCTCTCTACTATGGCCTGGGAAAGCAGTGGAGGATGACCCCAAGTGCTTGGGCTCCTGTACCTGTGTAGAGAGACCTGGAAGAAGCTCCTGGCTCCTGGCTTTGGATTGGCTCAGCTCCAGCATTGCAGCCATCTGGGGGAGTGAACCAGCAGATGGAAGACCTTTCTCTCTGTCTTTCCCTCTGTCTGTACTCTACCTCTCAAATAATATACCTTAAAAAAAAAGAAACATTCACAGTGGAGATGACACTGGAGTGAAGGCAAGGCTGTGGAGAATGATGAACAGTTTGCAGTGACTGGAACATTTGTGTGTACAATGGGAGGAGCTTGGATATTTGAAAACATTGAGGCTGAAAGGCAATGAAGACCATACTCAGAAGCTCAGACTAATTGCTATGAACTAGGGCGTCTCAGCGTGCCAGAGAACCAATGTGCATATGCCAGACACCTTTGAGTAGCTTTCCAACAGAGCTCAATAATGTTTAGTCATCCAGAAACAGACATTATCCTCTAAAAGTGTTTCCTTTAAAACTTCTATTTTCACCAAGAAGGAAGTCTCAACGTGATGTCCTGTAACAGTTAAGTTTGTATGGCAACGTGACCATGCTGAGCAGCGCCCACGTGGCTGGGTGTGTCTGAGAGGGTGCTTCCGTAAGAGATTACTGCTGGAACTGGTGGACTGGGTAAAGCAAAGCACCCTTACCACTGTGAGTGAGCATCACCCAACCTGCTGAAATCCAATAGAACCAAAAGGAGGAAGCAGGACAAATTCACGCTCTTGTCTTGAGCTGAGACATCATCTTCTCCTGCCCTTGGATATTGACATTCCGGTGCTTGAGTCTTCAGGTTCCAGGAGTTGCAGGAGCAGCCTGCCTACTCTCCTTTCTCGGACCTTCCCACTTGACTGAGACCCCAAGGGCTCCCCTGGTTCCCAGGTCTTCAGACTCAGGTTGAACACCCTCTTCACTGAAAAGTGGCACTGGTTTTCCCTTACATTAGTCATACAGTTGTCTTAAAGCAAACCTGACTTTGCGTTTTTAGGAGAACATCAATGTAAAGACAAATATTGAGAAAGTACCGGCCAGTCCTCTTGCAGCTGTACTATGGATACAAACCACCTGGGAATCTTGTTTAAATGCAGATCTCAATCGAAGAGATCTGCGGTAGAACCTGAGGTTCTGCATGTCCAGGTTATAGGTGGGATGACAGTCCACAGGGCATCTTTTAAGTAGCAAGGGTATAATTGGCACTGGGATAAAATGAAAGAAAGAAAGAAAGAAAGAAAGAAAGAAAGAAAGAAAGAAAGAAAGAAAGAAAGAAAGAAAGAAAGAAAGGAAGGAAGGAAGGAAGGAAGGAAGGAAGGAAGGAAGGAAGGAAGGAAGGAAGAAGTCATCTTTTGGCTAAAGGTTTGGGAAGCTACAATAGACTATTTTTTTTAATTTTTTTATTTTTTTGACAGACAGAGTGGACAGTGAGAGAGAGAGACAGAGAGAAAGGTCTTCTTTTGCCATTGGTTCACCCTCCAACGGCTGCTGCGGCCGGCGCACCACGCTGATCCGAAGCCAGGAGCCAGGTGCTTCTCCTGGTCTCCCATGGGGTGCAGGGCTCAAGCACCTGGGCCATCCTCCACTGCACTCCCTGGCCACAGCAGAGAGCTGGCCTGGAAGAGGGGCAACCGGGACAGAATCCGGCGCCCCGACCGGGACTAGAACCCGGTGTGCTGGCTTACAATAGGCTATTAAAATAGGGTTGCCTTGGCCGGCGCAGCGACTCACTAGGCTAATCCTCCGCCTAGTGGTGCCAGCACACCAGGTTCTAGTCCCGGTCGGGGCACCGGATTCTGTCCCGGTTGCCGCTCTTCCAGGCCAGCTCTCTGCTGTGGCCAGGGAGTGCAGTGGAGGATGGCCCAAGTGCTTGGGCCCTGTGCCCCATGGGAGACCAGGAAAAGCACCTGGCTCCTGGCTCCTGGCTCCTGCCATCGGATCAGCGCGGTGCGCCGGCTGCATCGCGCTGGCCACGGCGGCCATTGGAGCGTGAACCAACGGCAAAAAGGAAGACCTTTCTCTCTGTCTCTCTCTCTCACTGTCCACTCTGCCTGTCAGTTGTGAAATCAACAACAGGAGGCACTGTGCACTACTCCCCATGTAGGACCTCTGTCCTTAATGAGTTGTACTATGAGAATTAACAGTAAAACTTGTTTTCAAACAGTACTTTATACTTTGTGTGTGTGGGTGGGTGCAAATTGTCAAAATCTTTACTTAGTATAGAGTTGGTCTTCTGTATATACAGTTAATTAAAAACGAATCTTAATGAAGAATGGGATGGGAGAGGGAGTAGGAGGTGGGACGGGAGTGGGAATGGGAAGGCGGGTATGGGGGGAAGAACCGCTATATTCCTAAAGCTGCACCTATGAAATCTGTATTCATGAAATTAAAAAGAGACAAGGAGAGGAGAGGAGAGGAGAGGAGAGGAGAGGAGAGGAGAGGAGAGGAGAGGGGAGGGGAGGGGAGGGGAGGGGAGGGGAGGGGAGAGGAGGGGAGGGGAGGAAGGAGAGGAGAGGAGAGGAGAGGAGAAGAGAGGAGAGGGGAGGAAGGAGAGGAGAGGAGAAGAGAGGAGAGGGGAGGAAGGAGAGGAGAGGAGAGGAGAGGAGAGGAGAGGAGAGGAGAAGAGACGAGACTGCCTCTGGTAGGACTCTGGAGCAACCACTGGAGAGCTCACAATAAGCAGACCAACCGGCTTGCAGATACGTTTCTACTGACTATTCACCCCAAATCATGGAAGCGCCTCAACCTCTTAGGTATTTAGTGGGAGGGAACCCCTTAGCAGGCAGAAGAAGAAGACTGGCTAAATACAACATCCATTTCACGAAAGCTCTGTTGAGGTAGAATTTAGATCCCATAAAATCTGCCCATTTGAGGGCTGGACTCTTGCCCAGCAGTTGATACGACACCTGGGACAACTGCATCCCAGATTGTAGTGCCTGATTTCCAGCTCCAGCGCACCTTCAGAATCCAGTTCCTGCTGGCGCACACCTTGGAGACAGCAGTTGGGTCCCTGCCAACCACAGTGGAGACCCGGATTGAATCCCAGGCTCCTTAGCTTGGGCTTGACCCTGTTGTGGACATCTGGAGAGTGAACCAGCAGACGAAAGATCCCGATGTCCTTGTTTCTCTGTCTCTCCACCTTGCAAATAAAGTGAAAGTAAATAAAATGTTGGAAGTCTTCCCATTTTAAATGTACACTTGCACGCTGTGTAACCATCACTTCAGTCCAGGTTGAACACACTTTTAATACCCCAGAAAATTTTCCAACATATGCTTGTAGTTAACCCCCATTCTCAGTCTCAACCTCAGCTTGCAGTTTTGCCTTTTCTAGAAAGTTCATACAAATTGAATGGTACCACAGGCAGTCTTTTGTGTCTGGCTTCTTTTACTTTGTGTGGTTTTGGGGTTGTTCCCCGATGTTGCTGCACGTTTTAGTAATTCATAACTTTTATTGCTTAGTAGTGTCCCCTGATATGAATCTTTTTTTAAGAACAGAATAAAAAAAAGAACAGAAGAAATTCAAGGTTCGTTTTGCTCAGCTTTATATTTTTTTTAAGATTTATTTATTTATTTAGTTGGAAGTCAGAGTTACACAGAAAGAGAAGCAGAGGCAGAGAGAGAGAGAGAGATAGAGAGAGAGAGAGAGAGAGGTCTTTCATCTGCTGGTTCACTCCCCAATTGTCTGCAACAGCCAGAACTGTGCTGCTCCAAAGCCAGGAGCCAGGAACTTTTTCCAGATTTCCCACATGGGTCGCAGGAGCCCAAAGACTTGGGCCATCTTCTACTGCTTTCCCAGGCCATAGCAGAGAGCTGGATTGGAAATGGAGCAGCCGGGACTTGAACTGGCGCTCATATGGGATGCTGGCACTACAGGCAGCGGCTTTATCTGTTGCGCCACAGAGCTGGCCCCCCGGTATGAATCTATCACATCTTGTTTGCCTGCTCATCAGTTGATGGGCATTTGGATTGTTCACACTTTGGAAGCATTATGAAGACTGCTGTTGTGAGCACTCACGTGTGAATAAGTATCTGTGTGCAGAAGAACTGCTGGGCTGTACAGTCAATTTATGTTCAAGCTTTAAAAAGCGCCAGCCTGCTTCCCCAAGAGACCACCATTCTCACTTATTCCCCAGCAGTGTGGAGGATTTCAGGGTCTTCCCATTATTTCCAACCCTCAGAATCATCAATCTTTTTTTTATTATTATTATAGTCGTTCTACTGGTTATGTATTGGTATCTCATTCAAATACAGGTACTTGAATTTCCCTAATGATTAACGATGATCAGCATGTTTCATTTGTTTTTGTTTTGCCTTTCATGTTGCTTTCTTTTGTTATTACGTTAAAAAAGTTTGCATACATTTCTGTTTGTTTATTGGGTTGTCTTATTAATGAGTTACAGGAATCTTTACATGCTGATGTATTTTATATATCAAAGATATAAGATTTGCAAGTTTTTCCTCCCAGAGTGGGGCTTCTCTTTTTGTCCACCTCCCAGTGTCGTTCATAGAGTAGAAGTTCTTTATTCTGATGAAGGCTTACATCAGTTGGTTTTTGTTTTCATGTCATGCTTTTAATGTTATATCCAAGAAACTTTCCCTAAGTTCACAAAGCTTTTTTTCTAGAAGTTTCACAGTTTCAGCTCTTGCGTTTAGATCCACGATCTCGTTTGAGTTGATTTTTGTGTCTCGTGTGAGTTAAGGGCCCAGCATTTCATTGTGGTCACCACCGTTGTTCGAGCAGAGGAAAATCCAATTGTGCCTGCTTCTTTCCCTCACTATGGAGAAGACAATGTTTACATCTGTGTACCGTTTTCAAAATACAACGCACTACACATGGAGGGGCTTGTTCCCTAACTCTAGTCTCTATCATGGATCCACAAACTGTCAGCCTGCAAATACTGCACATATTTCACTGCTGTAGTTTATAATAAGTTTTAAGATAAGATCAAACAGTGTAACTTCGAGCTTCTTTTCCAAAATTATTTTGGTAATGTTAGGTCCTCTGCTTTTCCACATAAGTTTTAAGATACATCAACCTTTTGGAGGAGGAGGACTCTAATTTTTTCTTTCATGGAAATTTTGTATCTCTTCCATGTCTTTTTTCCTGAGATGTCAGATTCAATCTGACTTGAACAAGAAAGGTTTACAGTATATGAGGTTATGCCTACTGTATAATAGGCCCTAAAAAATAAAAGTCAGCTCTTTTCTTTCTTCCGCACCCCAGCTTGCATTTCCACTAGAAGTTGGAAGTCAGAACCCCATGGATTTATTCCGCATCTGTCACTCACCAAGTGGGTGATCTTAGGTAAATTATTTAACCTCACCAAGCTCCACCTGTAAAATAGAGATAATAATATCTACCACATAGGGTTGTCGTGACTATTAAATGTAATGTGCTAAGTACATACGAAAGCTTCATAAATATTTCATGGATGAATGAATAAATAAATGAAGTTGGTGGCTATTCCAATGCCACGCCATGGTTTTACGATTAAAGAAACCCTGCAGAGAGGATAGCTCATTTCCTGGTTTCTCACAGATGTTCCAGGTAAGAAAAGCACCTCCCAGGCTTCCTCTGATAGGCAGGAAAGATGTTTACCATTCCTCTCACAGGACCCTGGTTACGGCTTTCAGAATTTAGGGATCTACTTTTCTCTTTCTTTGGTCTTTGTAATGCCCTTGCAACTTAGTGCTTCCTCTTTTTTTAAAAAAGATTTTTTTTATTTATTTGAGAGGTAGAGTTACAGACAGTGAGAGGGAGAGACAGAGAGAAAGGTCTTCCTTCTGTTGGTTTACTCCTCAAATGGCCGCAACGGCTGGAGCTGCGCTGATCTGAAGCCAGGAGCCAGGTGCTTCCTCCCAGTCTCCCATGCAGGTGCAGGGGCCTAAGCTCCTGGGCCAGCCTCCACTGCTTTCCCAGGCTACAGTAGAGAGCTGGACTGGGAGAGGAGCAGCCAGGACCAGAACTGCCGCCCATAAGGGATGTGGGCGCCACAGGTGGAGGATTAACCCACTGCGCCACAGTACCAGCCCCAGCTTAGTGCTTCCTTTAGTTCTGGGCAAAAAGAGAAGAGATCATGTTCTTTGCTCCTGAATATGCCAGATTTATCAAATAAAAACCTAAAATGACCAATTAATTTTGAATTTCAGATAAACAATGAATAACTCTTTGGCATAACTATGTCCCGTGCAATATTTTAGATGTTCTAGAAATTCAAATTTAACTGCCTATCCTGTATTTTATTTGTTTCATGAGAAATAGGGCCCTACAGTCCATAGACACACTCAAAACCATCAAATGATAAATGTGAGAAAGGCACGGACACTTGGCATTTGTTACGCACATCCAGTGTTGGTTGGTGGTACAGCATAACCTAGAACTCTCCACACTCTCTTTCACTAAAACATCCCGATAGCTAACACCATTCAGGCCTCAAGGCATCACTTGTACATCCTTCCTTCCTCTTTTGTCCTTGAAATAAAAGAAAACTACAGAAGCTGTGAAGTTTGGGTTAGGTCATTGCAAGGGTCCAAAGTAGATATTGCTTCAAATTGCCAGGAATTTTTGAGTGACAGAAACATGAAGGTAAAAGACACATTCATTAACTTGCCAAGCCCTTCCTTTCAGAAACCATGGGTGACACAGGCTCTTACAAAATTAAATTATTGGTTCACAGCAGTGCTGGATGACCTGTTTGTGCTCAAGCACAAGAGTCTGGAGGTACTAACAAATTCACGGGCATTCACACAGGAAAACACTTTACAATATTAAACAACTCAGGTTATTTTAAAATGTGTATATTTACACATGCACCCATGACATACATAAAATATAGCAATTCTTTATGTTGACAGCTAGACATTTAATGCTAGAGAGACAATTGTTTTTAAATGAAATATTTAATAGGATTTGAATATTTAAAAAATTAAACTAAAAGCTCAACTCTAAAAAATCATTTTGATTTAAAAGTTTGGTATTTGTCAATGATAATCCGTAGCTTCTCTATTAATCTATTAATCTTACAGGGTAATTTTGACAATTTTAAGAAAAAAGTAATAATTTGCAAACATGTAAAAATAATTATAAATGTTAACATTTAATTCATTTTTAAACAAAAATATATTTCCACTTTGTTACCTTTAAATAATTATACTTTTAACCTTTTACGTCATTATTATAAATTATATACGATAAATATGAATGATATGAAATGTCAATTATAACAACATAATTAGCGATTAAGCTGAGATAAGGCAAGGAAAATAAATATATCATAATTATACAATAATCACTACTTAGGCCTCTATCATTTGTCCAAACACAGCCAGCTCATCAAAAGGCCACTTAGACATGTACAGTGATAATAAATTCAGTCATCTGTAAAATTTTGCCAATTACTGGTTAAGTAGAAACTATAGTTCAACATGTATTTTTAAATTTTGCTGCAGTTTTACGTTGTACTCTATGTATCAATTTCTTAGTTGTATTGATACATTTCCGGAGCTTGGCCATATAGATAGTGGCTCTCCACTGGGTCTCTTGCTTGGGTGGGCCCTACCTGAGCAAGACAAACAGCCCAGGTGAGAAGGGTAGTAGGCATGCGAACTTAGCTTCCCTGAAGGGAGAAAAAGAGAGGACTCTCCTTGGGCTCCTGTACTTTGGGGAAGTCTGGCTCTTAGCTCCTACCGAGACCAAAGACCTCTCAAAACCCAGCCGTGAGGCCAAGTCATGATGGCGAGTCTGAGATGAGGTGCAGGGATGGATCCAGCTGAGTCCTGGGGTGCCCAGAGGGGCAGCTCTTCCTTAGCTAGGGCCTGGAGTCTCCCTGGGGATCTGGGGAACACAGAGGTACACAGGAGCAGGACCTGTTGCACACGAGAATGGTGAGTTCTCCATCCGGAAAAGTCTCAGTTGAGATGAGTCCAAGGCTGGGGGTGGGGGCAAGGGGTTGTGATTGGAAAGACAGGTGAAAGGCAGCAAGAAATCACATAAATTAGGTCAAGGTTGCTCAAAAGAGAAGACTTGGGGAGATAAGCATCCAGAGGAGGTTTGCTTTGTATAACTGACTAAGTAGGGTGGGTTAGTCCATTTTTCTGTTACTGCAATGAAACACCTGAGGCTGGATGCTTTAGAAGTTAATTTAGCTCCATTTATGTAGCTTCAAAGGTGTAACCTCGACATCAATTCAATCAATTTAGCTCCAGTGAGAGCCCCCTTAGCTGGGTTGTGGGAGTGTGTGATAGAGAAGTAGAGGCAGAGAGAGAGAGAGAAAGAGAGAGAGAGAGAGAGAGATATCTTCCATCCTCTGGTTTATACCCCAGATGGCTGCAATGGCTGGAGCTGTGCCAATCTGAAGCCAGGAGCCAGGAGCTTTTTCCAGGTCTCCTACATAGGTAGAGGGGCCCAAGGACTTGAGCCATCTTCTACTGCTTTCCCAGGCCATAGCAGAGAGCTGGATCACCAGTGGAGCAGCCAGGACTCAAACCGGTGCCCATAGGATTGCCAGCACTTTAGGCGACAGCTTTACCCACTACGCCAAAGCACCGGCCCCAGGCTTACGCTTTTGTAACAACTTCCTGTGAGAGCTACCACGATCCAGCAATTCCCTTTGGGGGCAGCACTGTGATCCCATTACCCTACACAGAGGCGCCACCTCTTAATGGTTCCACTGCCTCACTGCACTGCCACACAGGGGACCAAGCTTCCAACACATGAGCCCTGAGGGCACAAACCACAAAAAGCTGTAGCATAGCTGTAGACAGGCTCCATATTACACGGTGATGGCGGAACTGTCTATGAGACCTTCAATGGCTGGCTGGCACTGCTAGCATTTGGTAGTATAACATCCCTTCCTCCAGTGGCAGTCCTTCCCCTCTGGCAGGGAGGCCAAGTGTCCACGCTTACTACACAACTGCCTCCCCTCAGCTGTCTACCTCTGTCTGCTCCCGCCCCTTCCGGCACCCTCTAATTTCCACAGTTACACTGGCAGACTTGCAGATGCTCCCACGCTGCTTCACGTGCACATGCTATTTCCCCCATCTGCACACCCCCATTCTTCATCACCCCTTCCATTCCTCGTGAGCCCCCGACACCTTCTAGACACAATACGGAACCATCTCTCACCCTCTGCCAGGTCAGGGCAGGACAATGGCTTTCCCTGGGTTCTTCTTGCAGAGAGCAGGCTTCTGCCCCGGCAATCATCTGTCACTTCAGAACAGACCACATTCTAATGGGCCTGTCACCGAGACACTGTCTGAGGTTCAAGGGCCTCCTCATTTTTTATTTCCAGTATCTGTCATTGCCCTTGGCACATAATTGACACTCAACAAATGTCTGTTGCCTGAACTGAGCATGATCTCACTTGATACTCACACCGCCAACTAGAAACTGGTGTATTGTTTATGTTGGTAAAAATGAAGGCTCAAGAGAAGTTAAATTTCCACAGCAAAGACTTCAGTGTCAAGTCTTCTGGCTTCTAAGGCCCTACACAGCACTCTCCTAAATTATGAGTGTTAAATTAAGCGGTGCTTTCCATTTTAAATTTAAGGTGGTTTGGAAAGGCCTGACTTCTGTTTGAAGAACAAAGGGAACAGGTGCTTCTCACCTTTGAAGCCACGGAGTGACAGCCACACACCTTGGACTATTGCCTTGGCCAATGAGAATTGGTTTCGAATCTTCCGTTTGTGTCAAGTTGAGTTGGTATCATTAGTTGAACAGTAATTACGCAGTAGAGAGCACTCAGCCCACAAGAGTCTTTTGTTTAACTCAACTCTTTACAGGAAGTTGGCTGTCATCCAGGTCACTGCAGCAAAATATTTATCCAGGTAAGAGAAATATTCCTCATCCCATCTGAGGCATCTCTGCTGTGTGACTTCACCTACCTCATTACGATGGACCATGCCGGCCTTGTAATTGCCCTCGGGATGGAACACGTCCTGTTTCTGTTTTCTCAGATTGTCTCACTGACACTGTCTCTGACTTTCCAAGATGTCTTCGTCAGACAGACAACAAGCAGACCAGGCTCTGTTAGCTCAGAACCCTGCCTTCCTAGGATGCTCGGGTGCTGCCACACTTCAAGCTATCGCCGAACAGTCCCGTTGGCCCTTACCTGGGGAAGACCCTAAGTTCTTCTGGGAAAAAACACAGGGATGGGAAGGAGAAGGCCATCCAGGGAGGGAGGAGGTGGCTGCACGTAGGGAGTGGCAAATAGTGCCCTGAGGTCTGCACAGGTGCGCCCTCTCTCCCCAGGAGCAGGCCTGCAAACCAGCAATGAATGTCAAAACAGAAGGTGGAGCCTTCGCAGTGACGTCAACAGAATCTCTGATAAGCTGATTTCCTACCCACTGGCACAACACAAGCAGAAAATGGAACAGGCGTTCCAGAGGGGCCACCGCAAACACCGACTCGCTGCCTTGCAGCAGTATAACCTGGGGCAGGTTACTCAACCCACCACGCTCGTGTCGCCATTTGTCATGTGGGAGAATAGTATTCCCCCCCCAGCTGTCGTACAGATTGAATAACATCGGGTAAGGAGAATGCGGAGCACAGTTGTCTCGCAAAGGTGGCTCTCACCAAACTGGGAGTTTCCATCCCTGTGTCCATGGGAGCCGTGGAGAAGGACTGGAAGGATCGGCTCAGGAGGCGATCGTTTAATCATCCTGGAGGAACCTGGGCACTGGAGTCCCAAGTACAGGAGCTGACAGTTCGGATCGCTAGGAGGGCCAGGCTGGGGAAAGACACCAATAAGAACGCTCAGTGTGCGTGCGTGGGACTATAACAATAGGAAAGAACGAGGCTCATGGGAGGGGCCCCTTGGGATTCTCTTACAGAGGCATGTGGCTCAGTGGTACCAGAGCTTCCGTGTTTTCAAAGGAGCAAGAAATCTAGGTATTCATTCGAGTATCTCCAATTTTTAAAACTTCAAACAAATTAACATTAAAAATACTTTTCCAGTCAAATGAAATGTTTCTGTGGTCCATCAGTTTACAACCCCTGATCAAGGTCAAAATGTAAAGGGGCTGGTGCTTTGGTGCAGCGGTTAACGCCCTGGCCTGCGGTGCCGGCATCCCATATGGGTGCTGGTTCAAGACCCAGCTGCTCCACTTCCAATCCAGCTCTCTGCTATGGCCTGGGAAGGCACTGTAAGATGGCCCAAGTCCTTGGGCCCCTGCACCCACCCACGAGGGAGACTGGGAAGATGATTCTGGCTCTTAGCTTCCAATAGGCACAGCTCCAGCCATTGCGGCCAACTGGGGCATGAACCAGTGGATAGAAGACCTCTCTTTCTATCTCTATCTCTCCTTCTCTCTTTGTGTAAATCTGACTTTCAAATAAAAGGAGTAAATATTTTCTAAAAAAAAAGTTCATGGTATAGGACATTACTTAAGTGGGCTGAATTTAGAAACCGATGTACATCTCATGGCACTTGTGTCATTCACTGTGATATGTAAGCCCACATGTAAATCTGAGAGTTATTGCCACAGACAGCTGACAGGTAATGCGTTCTTACTGCGTCTGCATTACCTCACTTAATCCTAACTATCCTACAGGGTAAGTCATTACGATAGTCACTTTATAGACAAGGAAAATGGGGCATAGATATAGCTTTGACCGTGTCACCTGTTTGTCAAGAAGTGAAGCTGCGATCAGCCATCCATGTGCGCTAGTCCCCAGGATCCTCAACATCACACCATGCCTCGTGTTTAAGTGATTGGGAGGAGTTAAGGGAGAAGGGTCCAAGGAGGACTGCGGTAACAAGTTACTGCCATCACGTGTACTTGACCCAAAGAGTGAGATCTTGCATTTGTCTGGAAGCAGCATGTGTTCTGCCGAGGGCCTTCGGCTAAAGGGGTTTTCTATTCTCTGTGTTCATCCAAAAGAACATCTTACATGCAACCAATACCAGACAGAAGCCTACACTTAAGAAAATTTGGGTCAATATTTGCTATGGCCTTGCTATCCTACAGACTAACAGGAAGTGGGTGCAGAGGCTATGACACATCTCCCACACACATTGTTGGCCACACCCTGGCCTGGCCCCCCACGCCATTGGCTTTGCCTTCTAAAGGGAGGATGGAAGGTGGGTGGCGGATGCACCTCCTGAGAGGCAGAGCCCTGCGGTACTGTGGGCACCCTTGGCACTCACATGACGAGCTTTAACGCTTGTCAAAAATAGCACCAGGAAGTTAAAACAGAGCTACTGCTTCCCACCTTCCCCATTGGCAAAATCTGAAAGGTTTGACAATACCAAATGTGATCAAATACATAAGAGATATGACATTTCTCATACATGGCTGGTAGGAGAAAAATTAATTCAAGCACTGGAAAACATTTGCTAAGATCGAAAACACATGTGACCTGGGGCCCTGCCACACTTTTTTTTATGCACAAGGAGATGTGCACAAGAAGGTTCACGACGACATTCTATGTCATAACCAAAAATGGGAGAATCAATAGATTTGGGTGCCTTGTCACACGAGGGGACATTATGCAAAAGTTACAGGCCAGCGCCGCGGCTCACTAGGCTAATCCTCCGCCTAGTGGTGCCAGCACACCAGGTTCTAGTCCCGGTCAGGGCGCCGGATTCTGTCCCAGTTGCCCCTCTTCCAGGCCAGCTCTCTGCTGTGGCCAGGGAGTGCAGTGGAGGATGGCCCAGGTGCTTGGGCCCTGCACCCCATGGGAGACCAGGAGAAGTACCTGGCTCCTGCCATCGGATCAGCGCGGTGCGCCGGCCGCAGCAGCCATTGGAGGGTGAACCAACGGCAAAGGAAGACCTTTCTCTCTGTCTCTCTCTCTCTCACTGTCTACTCTGCCTGTCAAAAAATAAAAAATAAATAAATAAAAGTTACAAATGGATGAACTAGATTGTTAAAAGCAACGTGGTAACATCCTGTACTGTTAATGGAAAATCAAAGTCAGAGGAGGATAAATGTAGCATGGGAATGTTTTTAAGATACACATGTTATATAGGAAAATCAGAAAGGCACGGATTGGAAGATAGACCCTAAATCTCGATGGTGGTGACCTTGGAGCCCAGAAGGAACGGAAGGGGGCTGAGAGGGAGAACAGAGGGGATCTCGAATTTTTCATCAACACCATGACACAGGCACTTCTGTCCTTCTGGCTGACAGGCCCAGGGTGCTGGCTACGTTTTCTGTTTTCTCCGTGCCTACAGTCTTTCCATCAAAGACAGCATCGTGGAAAGGCCGGGCCTGGGGAGCATCTGTCCTCCACCTTCCTTAGCAACCACCACTCCCTAGCACAGGTGCTTCTTGTCTTCAGGTGGGGACAAGAGCAAGTGGTCTCTTAGGACCAGTCCAATTCTGGGGTTACTTATCCTGTGAAAGTTAGATGTAAGTTGGGGCTAGCATTGTGGCACAGTGGGTAAAACCGCTGCCTGCAGTGCCGGCATCACATAAGGGCGCCGATTCAAGTCCCAGCTGCTCCACTTCCGTTCCAGCTCTCTGCTGTGGCCTGAGAAATCAGTGGAAGGTGGCCCAGGTCCTTGGGCCCCTGCACCCATGCGGGAAACCCGGAAGAAGCTCCTGGCTCCTGACTTTGGACTGGCACAGCTCCAGCCGTTGTGCCCATCTGTGGAGTGAACCAGCGGATAGAAGACCTCTCTCTCTCCCTCTCTCTCTGCCTCTGCTTCTGCCTTTCTGTAACTTTGACTTTCAAATAAATAAAATAAATCTTTTTTTTAAAAGTTAGATGTAAGTCATGATTTTAAAATAAGGAAAGTCTTGCTGGGATGTAGAATGTTGCCAGGCAAATGCTTTCTAACTTTAAACAACATACAGTCAGGGAAAGAGTTCAGCTTCCTGATAGGTCAATATATGATGAAACCCAGCATGGCAAAGCAGGCTGTGGAATCAGAAAGGCCTGGATTTCAATTCTAGGGTCTTTATTTGCTTGCTTTGAATAATTTCACAGAGTAATTTATCTTCATTCCAGGCTCCTTGTCCATAAAATGTGGAAAGGAATTTCTTCTTCATGGGTCTGTGTGGGAAAAAACGGATGGAAGAGGTATGTCTTTATTCATTCCCAAGGCACAATAGACACTAATAAACACAACTGTACTTAATCCACTTTTTAAAAAAAATTATTTTATTTATTTGAATGACAGTTATAGAGAGGCAGAGCCAGAGAGAGAGAGAGAGGTCTTCCATCTGCTGGTTCATTTCCCAAATGACTGCAACACCAGAGCTAAGCTGATCCAAAGGCAGGAGCCAGGAGCTTCCTCTGGGTCTCCCACGTGGGTGCAGGGATCCAATGACTTGGGCCATCTTCCACTGCTTTCCCAGGCCATAGCAGAGAGCTGGATTGGAAGTGGAGTAGCTGGGACTATAACCGGCGCCCATATGGGATGCTGGCGCTGCAAGCTAGGGCTTTAACCTGCTGCCCCACAGTGCAGGCCCCTTCCACAACTTTCAAGTCACACAGTTTCCAAGGGATGAGCATTTGACACAGCCATTAAGATGTTGCTTGGTAGCCGGCACCACGGCTCACTAGGCTAATCCTCCGCCTTGTGGCACTGGCACACCGGGTTCTAGTCCCGGTCGGGGCGCCAGATTCTGTCCCGGTTGCCCCTCTTCCAGGCCAGCTCTCTGTGTGGCCAGGGAGGGCAGTGGAGGATGGTCCAAGTGCTTGGGCCCTGCACCCCATGGGAGACCAGGAGAAGTACCTGGCTCCTGCCATTGGATCAGCGCGGTGCGCCGGCCATAGTGCACCAGCTGTGGCGGCCATTGGAGGGTGAACCAACTGCAAAGGAAGACCTTTCTCTCTGTCTGTCTCTCACACTGTCCACTCTGCCTGTCAAAAAAAAAAAAAAAAGATGCTGCTTGGGGTGCCCAGACCCGTATCAGAGAGCCTACCTTCAGGTCCACCTCTATTCCCGATTCCAGCTTCCCTAGAAGACAGCGTGGGACACCTCAAGTACTAGAGCCCCTGCCACCCATATGGAAGATCTGAATTAAGTTCCAGGCTCCTGGCTTCAACCTGGCCCAATCCTGACAGTTGTGGTCATTTAGGGAGTGAACCAATGGATGGAAGGCCTCTCCATCTCTGTCCCAGCTTTTCAAAAAAAAAAAAAATGAATAAGTATATTTTTAAAAGAATTTCTCTCAAATCAGGACCTACTTACAATGATTAATATCTTAAAATTATAACTGGTGGGTTTTTTGTTATTTGTTAAACAACACAAAAATATATCTTCTCATTAATGAGGTTTAGATTGTAATAACTATTGTAGCTCCTGACCTTTCTGTTTCAAATAGCAGCTATGACTAAGTCAAGATAAATCAGTAGTGTTATTAGTCTATTTCCTAATCTATATTGCCACCCTTAAGGGAAGTGCTCATAAAAAATATATCTCATTCTAATCAGTCATACCAGTCTTCCTAGGAAAAATAAACGAAGTCCCCTCTGTAGTGTAAGACATTTTTTTTTTTAGAGAAATTTCTTTCGTTCTTTATCTTACTTCTTTGAAAGGCAGAGAGACAGAGAGAGACTGAGAGAGAGAGAGATCTCCCACCTGCTGGTTCACTTTCCAAATGCCCCCGCAGCCAGTGCTGGGCCACGCAAGAACTGGGAGTGCAATCTGGATCTCCCATGTTGGTGGCAGGGACCCAAGTATTTGAGTCATCACCCACTGCCTCAAAGGGAGGCAGGAAACCAGAATCAGCAGTGGAGCTTGCGACTTGAACTCAGGCACTCAGATATGGGCTGACGGTGTCCCAGGGGCATCTTAACCACTGCTATGCCCAACAGCTCCACCCCCACAGTATAAACTTTGGCGCCAGACTGGTTGTATCACTAAAACCGATCAGCACGAGTCATGGTTCCCCTGAAGGAGTCCTGGGAGGAGAGAGCTGGGCGTTAGCTGAAGACCATAGGAAGTGCACAGTAACAGCTTAGAGCAGCCCCGAGCTCACCATCAGCTCTCCTTTCTTAATATACAACAGAAGTATCTATTAAGCGTTTTGGGAGAACTGAGGGAAAATTTGGCTAATTTCTGAAACAAAAAAATATATTAAGGAAATAAAGTGTAAGACCCAGGAAATGTACATATTGAGAATATACATTATGCTTTATAGATTGCAAAGTCTTTTCATGTATTTTATTTGCTGCGATCATAAAAATTTCATGAATTAAGATAATAAATATTGTTCTCATTTTACACAAACGAAGCCCACAAATAGGTTGTTTGTTTAAGATCACAAAGCTAGTATTATTAGGTGTAATATCCTATGTAGCCAAATTCTCAGTCTAACTTCCTTTTCAGTCTACTCTAAGAGCAACCAAGAAGAAACCACTTCTAAAGATTTTATGTTGTGGCCCGTTATGATGAGCTTGTCCGTCAAGTATTTTATTAGGTTTCTTGCTTTTCTGATCGCCTTCTCAACCTCTCATAAGTGACAGCCCTGAATTACCCATCTCTTTCTTTCCTTCCAATTTATGAACCATAAAATCATTTCTTTAAAGAATTTGACAGTCTGTCACGACAGCAAGAGCCAATGTATTCACTTTCGTCATATCCCTGCCTGGCAATGTGCCTGCGTCTTCTGATGAGATTACTGCTCGAGTTACAGAGCCCCTCCTCACAGCCCTGAGTGAAGCCCCCTGCCCCATGGAGCTGTATTTTCATCTATCCAAGATGTCAGCTTGATATCTTATTTTCCATTCTGCCTAACTCGCTAGTAACACAATCTGTGAAGCAACACATCAAGATGGAAATAGCTCCTAGAAAATGTGGTCATAAACGCATGTCAAGTCGATCGGCCGGCACTGTTTTGCTTTCAGTGTGGCTCAGAGAGGATTAGGATACATGTAATCAAAAATACCTCTGTGTTTTTATTTTCAAACCAAGAGAGTGAGATTGCCAGAGTCTCAAAAGTTGCCATTTTGATCTTCAATAAGCCTATTGTTCTGGCCCATTGCAGGTCATTCTTTATTTTCGTGTGCAAGAAAGACTTAAGATTAATTTGTACCTTGTAGAATTTCCAGCCACAACAGTTGGTTAATAATTATTCCTATCTTTCACAGAATGCCTACTGTGAACTAGTATTATATACTATACAGGAGACTAAGTTTTATTAAACTGATTTGCCAAGTGATAAATTGAGGTCTAGAGAAATTAAATATCCTGCCTTAAGTCACCCAGCTAATAAATAGGGAGTTAGAATTTGCACTCAAAGCCTATAACCTTAACTACTCTGATCTGAACTTTTATCTTTAAAAAGGAAATAAAGATTTAGAAATCTAGAATACTTACTGAAATCAAATAACTCCTGAAATAGCCCTATTAATACTAGAACATTTGGTTCTCATATATTCAGTCAACTATTGCCATTTTCTTTATTCTACTTGGTCCTTGATGAGCACAGCAGATCAAGTGTTTGCCCTTCTGAAGTTGACAGCCAAAAGGGGACAATGGCATTCCTCAAATAATCACACAAAAGAAATGCAAAACTACACTTGAACAATCCTTCGCACATTGAATCCTAAGAGGGAGACATGTCCGGGGGTCCTGAAGGTCGTGACAAAGTTCTCTGGGTGGGAAATGTTGAGATTCATAATCCATGCTGCGTACTCTTTTTTTTTATATTTTAAAGATCTGCCTTTTTCCATTGGTTCACCCCTCAAGTGGCTGCTACTGCCGGCGCTGCACCGATCCGAAGCCAGGAGCCAGGTGCCTCCTCCTGGTCTCCCATGGGGTGCAGGGCCCAAGCACTTGGGCCATTCTCCACTGCACTCCCTGGCCACAGCAGAGAGCTGGCCCAGAAGAGGGGCAACCCGGACAGAATCCGGCGCCCCGACCGGGACTAGAACCCGGTGTACCGGCGCCGCAGGTGGAGGATTAGCCTAGTGAGCCGCGGCATCGGCCGTGCTGGGTACGCTTGATCACTGCTTGGAACGCTGAGAAAATCCACAGCAACAGGATCCTTAGGATTCCCCAGCTGAGTGCGTGTGAATGGCCCCTCCAACAATTCTCTTCACACAGGCCTTTCAGCTGAAGAGTGCTGGAAACAGCACATCCCCCTGATGACTTGGCCACGGAGGCTGGGGGGTGAGCGGAGGCAAGGATGGCTGTGAGAATGTAGATAGACAAGGGTACGGAAGAACAGAGACTGCCATCCAGCAATAGTGGCTGAGCTAAGAGCAGGCAAGCTTAGGGGACACGTGTATCACTATAATATATTCCAATTGAAATATAGAGATTTAGGTGATCGGAAAGTAGCTAAATAGAAACACCTTGCCAACTAGAAAAAAAATCACTGAAGAGCGAGGGTAGGCTTTCGGTGTAGTGGTTAAGTGGCTTCTTGGAATACCTGCATCCTATGTGTCTGTGTGCTAGCTTCAAGTTCTGGCTCCTCTGGCTCCCTACTCAGCTTCCTGCTAAGGTGCACCCTGGGAGGCAGCAGATGATGGCCCAAGTAAATGCTTTCCTGCCACTTTACATGGGAGGCCCAGGTTGAGATCCAAGCTCTTGGCAGCAGCCTGCTCCAGCCCTACCTTTTGTGGCATTTGAGGAATGAACCAGTCTTTCTCTGTCTCTCATCTTTCAAATAAAATGAAAATAAATTTTTAATAATTTTTATATGAGAGCAAAATATAAAACGAAGGCTAAGATTGAGGTTCACCCTTTTTGCTTACATAATCATCATTGCACATGGTGCCTGCAACGTGTCTATATACATGTTAACTGTTGAAGTCTTAGAACCAGCCTGAGTGGGGCCAGTGTTGTGGCAGAGAGGGTAAAGCCACCGTCTGCAGTGCTGGCATCCCCCTTGGGCACTGGCTCAAGACTGACTGCTCCACTTCTGATCCAGCTCCCTGCTAATGCACCTAGGAAAGCAGTGGAGGATGGTCCACGTCCTTGGGGAGAAATCTCAGAAGAAGCTCCTTGCTCCCGGCTTCCGAAGGACTCAGCTCTGGCCTTTGTGGCTATTTAGAGAGTTAACCAGTGGATGGAAGATCTCTCTCTGCCCCCACTCTGTAAACTCTGCCTTTCAAATAAATAAATAAATAAATCTTTTTAAAAAAAAAAAAAAGGAAAGTAAAAGAACACACCTGAGAGGTGGATATTGGAACACACCAGGAATTTGAGACCCAGAATGTTGAAGTGGCATTGCCAAGGTCATGATGCTGAGCCAGAATTCAAACCCATCCTTGGTGTCACTACAGATCAGAACTTACGTGGCCATTCACTCCCTCACAGCAACACTACAGGAGTGCTGTGCTCCCTTCTATAAATGAGAGCACAAAGACCTTCCAGAGAGCAAACCCACAACCTGTGCTTCCAAACCCAGTGCTCCTTCCACACCATCTCAGCTCCCGCTAAAACCTCAAGAGCTCCTGTCTAGGTAGCATGAAAACAAAAGAGGGAATTCCTACAGGTGTTGAGGAGAAAAGAAAAGGAGGGGAAAATGAAGAAAAACAATAGGAAAATGGAGGAAAGCCCAGGGAGCCACAAACCGATATTTTCCCTACTAGCAACAAACACATCAAATCCTGGCTGGCTTCCTGGCTTTGGGCATAGCTAAGGTTGGTGTTTGATAAATGTTTGCCAAAGCACAGGGCTATTCATCCACTTTTCATTACTCTACTGAAATACCTGAGGCTGAGGACTTATAAAGAAATGGCTCATCATTCTGGTTCAAGGTCAGGGAACCACATCTGGGGATGGCTGCCTTGCTGGCAGGTTCCCATAACAATGCAGTGCATCACATGGCAGGAGCCTGGGAGTGTGTGCCTGTGTGTGTCCTCTGGTTTCTCGTTTCTTATAAAGCCACCAGTGCTCCAGGATGACCTTGTCTAATCCTAATTACTGCCCAGAGGCCATGCCTACATATCATGGCCAGGTTAAGCTTTCCTTTTTTTAAAATTTTTATTAAAGATTTATTTATTTATTTAAAAGACAGAGTTACAGGGAAGGACAGAGAGAGAAAGAGAGAGAGAATCTTCTGTTCCCTGATTCACTCCCCAGATGGCCACAACAGCAGGGCTGGACCAGGCTAAAACCAGGATCCAGGAGCTTCACTGGGTCTCCCACATGGGTGCAGGGGCCCAGGGACTTGGGGCGTCTTCCACTGTCTCCCAGGTGCATTAGCAGGGAACTGGATCAGAAGTGGAGTGGCCAGGACTGGAACTGGTGCCCGTATGGGATACCAGTGTTGCAGCTGGTGGTTTTACCTGCTACACCACAATGCCAGCCCCAGATTAAGTTTCCATCCTCTTCATTCCTCACAATGTGGATTCAATTTCAACGCCCAAACCCTTGGAGGAAGCACTCAAACCCTATCCAAACCACAGCAACAGGTGAGAGGTAAGTGGCAGTAGTAGCCCTGATTCTTGTCCTTGATGAGTTTATAATCTTACCGGGGAGCCAGCCAGACCTCACACAGAGAGAGGAGCTTTCCAAGGCAATGTACAATGTTTATTGGAGGAATGACTCAGAAAAAGAGACAAAGAATTTTAGAGGAGAGCAGTTAGAGCTTGAGTCAACAGAAAAGGCTCCGCCAGAGAAGATGGAGCTTCATGTTCTACTAAGAGAATCTTTTGTGCTCTTCTGGGTTTTAAGTTGGTCCCTACAAGTATTGCCATCCTGTCTGGGCCAAGATGGAAGAAAACAAATTCAAATTCTTTCCCCTGTCCTACTTCTCACTCTCCAATCACTAGAGTGATGAATTCTCTGACCACAACATTGAGAAGATCACTTAAGTGTCTGTTTCCGAGTTTGAAAGTACTTTCAATGAGCACAAGCGCCCATGCCCCAGTGGTTAAACTAAGTCAAAGGGCCCCTCAAACAACTCATCTGCCTTGTAGAAATCACCATGTCTTGGCTGTAGACAAAGAAACATTAGTCGACGTTTGATTCCTGTTTCCTAAGAAGAAACTGGCCCTATATGTACAACATTTGTTAAAGTAACTTTCTTATCACCATAAATAAATCACCAAAAAAAGTTAATCTATAACCAGGAATCCAATGTTTTAAATCTCTATCTGCAAGTCCAACCACGTCGAAATGGATGCCTGCAATGAAGGCCAAAACTTTCAAAAGTGTCTTCCCTCTTGACGTGGACTCCCATTTCTGCTGTTGGGTGGGATTAGTTTACACTGGTTCCACTAAAGGAAATTATTTGAGGGATGGAGAGTAGGCGACTTCTCAGAGACAGAGAATTACAGCTTAGCAGGGATGGGGAGAGAGGTGAATCCCGGGAGTTAGGCTTCAATGGGCTCAGTTCTTAGGATGGAAAAGTTTAGGAGATACACGTTGGTGATGATTTCACAGCAATGTCCGTGTACTGACTGCCAAACAACTCCACGGTTAAAATTGGTTAAAGTGGAAAATTTTATTACGTGTATGTTTCACCACATTTTTTAAAGCAAAGAGTAAGGGGAACTTGTTTCAAAACTAGTGAACTAGAATCACTTTTTTAGGGCTGTACCTGAGACAGTTGACACCTTTTAATGATAGATCAGTTTTTAATAAACTTTTGGGGAAACATCCTAAAAGAAAGGTTGGGAGAAAAGAAGCCTTGTGAAATACTCACCAGGAAGTGAAATGGAACCGTTCCCTAGGAACCGCAGCTGAGTAAGGCAGGTGAGTCACAGCTGTTTCCTGGGTTATTGAAGAAATAACTCAGTTCCTCAAATGGTTATTCAGCAATCTAACAGAGGTGCATTGAGGCTGCCAGCCAATTATCAGCTCAAGAAAGCCAAGTCCTCAAAACCCTATTCCGGGGGTGATATACACTGTGACACAGTGAGCTAAGCTGCTGCTTGGGACACCTGCATGAGCTTAGAATCTTATAGGAGTCAGGGTCTCTGCAACTGATCCAATTCCTACTAATGTCACCAGGAAGGCAGCAGACAATGGCCCAGGTACTTGGGTTACGGCTACCCACATGGAAGACCCAGATGGAGTTCCTGGCTCCTGAATTTGGGCTGATCCAGACCCAAATGTTGCAGGTATTTGGGGAGAGGACCAGGGAATGAAAGATCTTTCTCAGTCTTCTCTATCTCTGTGTCACTGATTTATTTGAAAGGCAGAGTTTCAGAGAGGCAGAGGCAGAGAGAGAGAGAGAGAAAGAGAGAGAGGTCTTCCATCTGCTGGTTCACTCCCCAATTGGCTGCAGCAGCCAGATCTGCGCCAATCCAAAGCCAGGAGCCAGGAGCTTCCTCCGGGTCTCCCATGTGGTGCAGAGGCTCAAGAACTTGAGCCGTCTTCCACTGCTTTTCCAGACCATAGCAGAGAGCTGGATCGGAAGTAATACACCTGGGACTTGAACTGTTGCCCATATGGGATGTCAGCACTTCAGGCAGCGGCTTTTAACCACTATGCCACAGCACCGGCTCGAAATCAATCATTTTTAAATGCCTTATTTTATTTATTTGAAAGACTTACAGAGAGAGGTACACACACACACACACACACACACACACAGGTCTTCCATCCATTGGTTCACTCCCCAATGGCCACAATGGTTGGAGCTGTGCCAACCCAAAGGCAGGAGCCAGGAGCTGCTTCCAGGTCTCCCATGGGGGTGCAGGGGCCCAAGGATATGGACCATCTTCCGCTTCTTTCCCAGGTGCATTAGCAGAGAGCTAGATCGGAAGTGGAGCAGTTGGCATGGGAACCGGGGCCTATAACGATGTTGGGTTTGCAGGCCAGGGCCTTCACCACTGCACCACAACGCTGGCCCCCAATAAATCATTTTTAAGAACTATATTTCAGTAACTAGAATGGGCAACTTTAGGGGATGGAGAATATTTAGCATATACAGAGTTTCTGTTTGGAATGATGGGAAATTTCTGGAGACCGTAGTGATGCTATATTGTGAGTTGAACTGAATGTCTCTAAACTGTGGCTCTTTAATATGGTTAAATTTTGTGTTATATATATTTTACCCTGATTTAAAAAAAAATAAAAAAGACCAACTCAGCCACTTGCGGTAAGAATAAAGTAAAAATCCTTTCTGGGAAAAATAATCCTTGAGGGGAAAGACAAAGAGTCTGTCAACATTGTGGGAGTGGGATTCTATTTCACAACTGGCTGTAAGGATGTGATGCGGCATTAATCATTCACTCTGCAAACATCGGTACTGGCTCCTTGACCTGGAAGGCCCTATTCAGCCAGAGCTTGTCCAAGTGGCCCAGTCCCTCCCTCCTGGGCCTCCTGTCCCCCTCCCTAAACTATTCTGAGCCCTAACTGGTCATTTTCTTCTTTTTGCATTGGTAACCACCCATGTTGAAGAAACAAAATACACAGGATGGATGCGGGTGTTGTGGAAGAGGCAGATTTCAGAGTTAAGAAAACAAATAGCCAGTAAGCACTAGAGACCACAATTAGATTTAAAACAAATTCAGCTATGAAAATAAGTGCCGCATGAATCAATTGTTCCCAGATCTCAACAGAGTAAAGATGAAGAGAACAAACCTTGCCACCTATCAGAATGAGTTGACACGGGGTGAGGTGGAAGTTCAGGAAATGGACAGGGAGAACAAGACGGGGAGTTAAGGTTCCTTTCATCAAATTGTCACTGAGAAAGCCCAGTGTATAATCAAGGTCTTGTGGGTACTGATTGGACTCTGTGGGCTTGAGCAGAGAGGAAAGAGGATAATCCAGAGAGCAGCAGAGGCGCTGCTAGGATGACCTAATCCCAGCTTCTCCCTGCCTCCTGATACAATGGAAAAGTAAGTGTTGGACTAAACCCAACACAGAGGCCACAGGGCCGCACAGCCAGGCCCGAGAGGTTCCCGTGGGCTTCCAGGTCTGAACATCTCAGAAGGAGGGAAGAAACAGGAGGACAGGCGGATCACGGGGAAGGTAAACAGGTTCTGTCTACCTTTGGCACTCTTGGCCATCAGGAGATAAAGACCCAATCAGAACCTGCCATGAGCTCCCCACGGAGCATGAGCACTAAGGCAACCTGAAGCTTAGAAAAGTCTGCGGGAGGTGGCTGTAGATGGAACCAGCTGAGACCTTGTGTTCTGTCAGCTGAATAGAGCTGCAAGGCGAACTAGATGCATTGCCTTGTAAGCCGGGGAACCCCTCTGGGGAGCCATGGGGATAAACTTTCAGCTCTTTGCTATTGCACAGAATCAAATTGTTGGATGTGCATTCAGACAATGTCACTCTTGATATAGGATGACTTTGCCCATCAGAAATTCACCTGCCTGAATGCCCATGCCTTTGACAAGTCTATTGAATGTGATGAGAAGCACTGTAGGGGCCTCAAGCAGAGACAGAACAAAAAAAAAAACCGATCATGCAAATATGTACCAAGTGAATACCTCGTGGAATACCAATTACGACAAAGGAATGAAGCCCGAAGGAAAGCCCAGTGCTAGAGGACCAGGGAAAACCAAGTTCAGATAGCATCAACCATAGGGGCTCCCTGGGGAACCAGGCTTGCTGGTAAAACAGTGAACGCCTGTGCTTAAAGCAATAATGCTAACATCAACCACAATTAACTGGAGAGAAACCTATTTTTGCTACTTCAGAGTGAGGGAAAAAAAACCACTTCAGTCAAAAAGTCAGATTTTCTTCCTTCTAGGCTGTTCCTTTAACTGCCAAACTCTGCTTATGTCTTTTACTAGAGGACTATAATTAACTGTGTTAAACTGAAGAAATTTATTTAACTATGAGCCCTATGTATTATCAAAATAATAGGCAAAGCAGCAGAAATTGAGTCCCTCTCTGTCTACACATACGCATACGCGTGCATGTTCTCAAGTTTATTGAGTACAGTTTTTGCATATGAAAATCATCACTTTCAGTTACCAAGCAACCACTGTGATTTGCTTCTCCACGTTTTGTTGGTTCCACTGCATCTCCTTAAATGGGGACTTGGACTGGATAAACTCCAGGGTCATGTTCAATGTTGAGGTCCCTGGGGTCCATGAAGGAAGTGGAGTCCTAGGAGGTCAGATAGGGAGTTCTGGCACAGAACAGAGGGACCAGGCAACCTGAACCCTCACCCAGTGTTGCCACAGGTACCTGAGAACCACCTTCCCCTCCCCAGGCAAAGTTGTGTCCGAAGTTACACCCCTCAGGCATGTTGCGGAGAAGGCAAGGGTGCAGCGAGGGGCAGAGCATACTGGAGACTTTTTGATTTTGTGAAAACATGCTATGCAAGCATGACGTCAAGACACATTCCTGCCACTGTTCACCCGCCCCACTGCTAACCAGACAGTTGTCCCTAAGGTCCTCCCACAGACGTGCAGAAGTGTTCAGGATCCGCACACTGGTTTCCCAGCTGCAGATCTGGAATAATAACACCACCGGCCAGTAGTGGTGGTGCAGGGACAGACTAATTAACTCCCACGGACAATAGAATGTCCTGCCTATCTGTCGGAAAGAATTCCTCCTATTCCCTGAGGCCTGACCCGAGGGTGAAGGGTGCTGTGAGTGTCACCCTTTGCCAGTATTTTGTCACACTTGGACAAAGGGCTCGGAGTCAAAGGGCGGCTGAAGCACCCTGCACACCCTACATGATGCTTGGAGATTCCTGGGAATTCTGTGCTGAGGCCTGCTAACTGCTCTAAATCCATTCTTTTCTTCCCACAGGTGGCTTGAATTTCCAGCTGACATGGGGCTCCTAAGGCTTCTTTCTACTGAGAATCAGGTGGGATCTCCCTTCAACTCTCCTTTTCTGTTCCCTCACCTACTTCCTAATCTTGTCTCAGTTTCATTTGGATATGGCATAATCTTAGGACAGCCCCTGCCTAGCAAGCAGTGCCGCTCAGATAAAACTGGGAAACAGGAGTAGCCCAGCACTCCCCGGGATGATAAAAACTGTGGGTCTCAGTGAGAACAGCTCCCTGCAAACACTGGGCCTTTTTGCAAACAGAGTCCTGATCCATACGTATCCTTGCCAGTGAGCTCGTCACAAAGTCCTTTTTAAAGTATCTTGGACGGAGGAGTTTTTAGAATTTTTGGATCCTTGGTTTAATATACTGGCACTCCAAAGCATCTGCACAGCTCCTTTGGGTCAATTTTTGACGAAGTCGTTGAAAAGGTCTGGACTTCTCTTTAAATTCGATGTGACAGAGACACAAAGAACAACTGTAATGAGGATGACACTCACTGGACCTGTAAAACATGCATGTTAATGGTTTTAGCATAGTAATGTGAGTTTCATTTAGAACAAAGGAAAATAAATGGGAGCGCGAATGGTTATCTATTTTAGACGCCTGAGTAACAGCTTGGCGTGTCAACCTGGTTTTTGTATTCAACATAAGTTGATAGGTTCTCTGAGTAAATGAAATACAAATTATATAAACCACGTAGTAGGTAACGTAATTCATGCCTGGATCCCCCGAATCTTCTCCGTTTTTTCACCCCTATGTGCTCTCTCCTTTAAACGGTCTAACAGTGTACTGCCTCTCTATCATCTCCTCTGGTTCCTGTTGTGACTCACAGATGGTGGAAAGAACTGACTTTGAATTAGGTTATTGCAAAGCTAATTGACGACTTAGTGGACACATTCATGAACTTGGCCTCATAAGCCTAGCTCTAATAAGTATACTTTATAAAAAAAAATACAGATGTAATGCTACTTAACTAGCATCATGTGTTCAATGTCACAAAACGACACACACACCAAAACAGTAACTTGAGCACACTCCTATACATTATGGAGAACGTATAAATTAATACTGTGGCAATATCTGCTACACTTTCATGAACATAGCTTTTTTACTAGATTTATTTATTTGAAACACAGAATGACACAGAGAGAGGAAGAAATGAAAGAGAGAGAGAGAGAGAAAGAAACTGAAAGAGAGAGAACTTCTTATCTGCTGGTTCACCCTCCCAAATATCCGCAAGAGCCAGGATTGGGTCAGACTGAAGCCAGGAGCCAGGATTTCCGTCCAGTCCTCCCATGTGGGTGACAGAACCAGAGCCATCAGCTGCCGCTTCCAAGCACATTAGCATGGAGCTGGATCCAAAGAAGAGTTAACTGGGACTCGAACAGGCACTCCCATTTGGGATGTAGGCATCATCCACTGCTGTGCCACAGTGCCCACCCCTAAACATAACTTGTGACTCAGTGAATTACACTCCTAGGAAATTATCCAGTAGACATATGCATACATGTAGACTAAAACACATTCACAAGGCTATTCGCTGATATACATTAGCAACTATCGAAACAGCTTAAATATTAATCAGTAGGAACTGAGTGAATCAAATATGGGATCTTTATTTAAGATGCAGCTGCTTTATTGGGTGGCTTTTTAAATTAAATTACATCTCTTTGTTTTCATACAAATTTAGGGACACAATGATTCTCCCCATCTCTCCTCCCTCCCACCCACACTCTCACCCTTCTTCCTTCTCCCTCTCCTATTCTCATTCCTATTTTTTTACAAAGATCTATTTTCAATTAATTTTATGCATATAAGATTAACCCTACACTAAATAAGGAGAACAACAAATAGTGTGAAATAAAAAACCTCCATACTTTATTGCAACATTTTATGTAAAGTGTAGCCATTTTAATAAAAAATGAAATCATTCTAGATGTGAATATACAAAGTTGACCTCCATAAAATATTGATAAGAAAACAAAAATAGGGGGTCAGCGCTGTGGCATAGTGGGTAAAACTGCTGCCTCCAGTGCCGGCATCCCATAGGGGTGCCGGTTCAAGTCCTGGCTGCCCCACTTCGGATCCAGCTCTCTGCTGTGGCCTGGGAAAGCAGTGGAGGATGGCCCAGGTTCTTGGGCCCCCTGCACCCATGTGGGAGACCTGGAAGAAGCACCTGGCTCCTGGCTTCGGATTGGTGCAGCTTTGGCTATTGCAGCCAGTTGGGGAGTAAACCAGCAGATGGGTAACTCTTTCAAATAAATAAATAAAATATTAAACAATAGGATACAGATTATATTGAATGACATAATACTAGCTGAGATTTTTTTAAAGGAGAGTTAAAAGTATTTCATCAAGAAGATTTAAGTGTATTAAAGATGGAGGCAGGCATTTGAGCTGGTGGTTCACATGAATGTGTCTCTGTAAGAGCACCTGGGGCTGATACCCAGCTCTGGCTCCTGACTCCAGCTTCCTGCCAATGCAGACCCCTGTAGGCAGCAATGATGTCTCAAGTATTTGGGTTCCTGCACCCATGTGGGAGACCTGGGCTGAGTCCCCAGTTCCTGGATGTGGCCCTAGCCTGGTCCCTGCCATAGCAAGCATTTGGGAAGTGAACTAGGAAATGGAAGCTCTCTTTCTGTTATCATCCCTCTCTCTGAGTCTCTCTCCATGTATCTCCAGCTCTTCACCTTGCAAACAAATACATAGGTTTATATCAAAGATAAATAAGCACTAGTATTTATATAAAAATATATTATCCATATATACTTGAACATACATAGAAACATGTAAAAACAGTAGTGGAGATATCTTTGAATTCAGGGTGAGAGATTAAGGAGAACTCTTTTCTATATATCTCTTTGAAATAATACTTGATTTTCATTTTCAGAATTTTAAAATAATAAGAAAAATTATCTGGAAAGATTGTTCCCAGGGCCAACACTGTGGTACACTGGGTTAAGCCACCACCTGGGATGCTGGATCCCATGGAGGCGCTGGTTCAAGTCCTAGCAGCTTCACTTGTGAACCAGCTCCCTGCTAATGCACCTGCAAAAGCAGTGGAGGACTGCCCAAGTTCTTGGGCCCCTGCACCCATGTGGGAGACCCGGATAGAATTCTGAGCTTTGGCCTGGCTCAGTCCTGACCATTGCAGCCATTAGGGGAGTGAATCAGCAAATGTTAAAATCTCTCTATCTTTCTGTCTCTCTCTCTTATTTTAAAGATTTATTTATTTGCTTGAAAGGTGGGGGTGGGGGGAGAGGTGTCTTCCATCTGCTGGTTCACTCCCCAGATGGCTGCAACAGCAAGCGCTTGGCCAGGCTAAAGACAGGAGCCAAGAGCTTCATCTGGGTCTCCCACGTTGGTAGCAGGGTCCCAAACACTTGGGCCATCCTCTGCTGCTTTTCTCAGGCCACTAGCAAGGACCTGGATCAGAAGTGGAGCAACCTGAACCAGCATCCATATGGGTTGCCGGTGTTGCAGGCGGCGGCTTAACCCACTATGCCACAACACCAGTCCTGCCTAGTGCTTTTAACATGGATTATTTCATTTAATCTCAGAACGATTCCAGTAAACACTATCACAACTATCCCCAATCTACAGATTGGGAAAGAGACTTCCATAACAAAACGAGTAAGTGTAGGAGCAGAGGTTTGTCAGGCTCCAGAACTCACAGATGTGTAAGACTGTGGCAAGAAGTGAGAAAGTACAGGGGAAGTATTTGTCACAGTGTCTGGCCCTCTTAGGAAACACCACCAATGATTATGGAGGTTATTTCTTTCCTACCAAGAAATTCTTTCAGCCATGAAAAACAGACACCTGATTGAACTGAAACAAGTTGGCTTTGTCCTGAAATAAGTGATGAAATGCTAGCAGGGCTCGGCCACGACTGGAGCTCAGACATATGGAAGCATCTCTCTTCAGCCGTGAGTGAATTGCCATGGGAGGCCATTAGGGAGAGTACTGCGGCTGGGCATGTTTTTCCCCTCCTCTGGGATACAATGGTTTTACTGCTATTAATAACAGATGTGGCCAGGCAATTGCAAGACTGGAGATAAGTAATCACATCTTGCATTTTAAAGCTTAATCTGATCACCTCTAGGGTCAAGGAATTATTTGGCAACCACAGTGGTTAAAGTCTGTTTTATGCCACCTTTTGTGGAGCAGAGTTCAAGCCCAGAGGTCCGCAATGCAGTTTAGCCCTTTCTGCAGTGTGTATGTGTGCATGCATGTGTGTGATTTGTTTGTGTGTGTGTGTGTGTGTGTGCATGAATAACTACTCCAAAGCCCAGCCCGAGGCAGCGAGCTCCGGCTGCCTGGCTCCCGCTCAGGGCACCTGTTTCTTTTGAGCATTCTGGGAAGTCAAGAAGCCTCGGTTCTGCTTTCAGCTCTGCCAGAACCCCTTCAGCAGCTCTGGGGCCTTTGCTCCTTTGTGGCATTAGAGCAATCTCACAAAACCTACTGATTTGTTTCCTTCACAAAGCTGACAGCCCCCTAAAGCAGAAGCTGTCCTATCAGTCCTTGAATTCGTGTGCCTAAAACAGTGTCTGGTATGTAACAGACACGGAATAAACACCAAGCAGATGAGCGAATGACCGAGTTACCTTCCTGTTACCACACGATATGGTCATAAAATTGTAACCCAGTGCACTGTGTTGATCCCGATGCGTACAGCAGATAACTCTGGCTATCCACCGCATTATTTTTCTCTACTCACTACTGAGACACCTTCATGAACATTTCCACCAAAATGTAAGCAGTAGGTACGAAATGAGATGAATTGAGATTCACCAAATTATATCTTCTCTAGCAGTACCGGATCTGGTTTGGACTAAGAACAGGTGTCAGTGACCTGCCGGCTTTATTTGCATAGGGTGTGCCTGCCAACCACTCCCCTCCACAGTGGGGACCACAGTGGGGCCACCTACAGCACCTGTCACCAAGGCCTCTATCCTCAGTCTCCCTTGATGAGATAAGCTGAAGAGAGGTCACTAGCTAGCAATGCCTGGAAGTTCCAAGGGATGTGATAGTCTTTCCAGATCTAAAAAGGAAAGACATTCTGGTTCTTTGTTTTCGTGTGTGTGATAGTCAGGGTTCCGGGTTGTTTATAAACATACCGTGGCCAATGAAGGCAGCAAAGGAATTACCTGTGGGGATTCCAGCTCCTGCAAAAGAAGTTGGACTACCACCACTAGTGCCATCACCATACCTGCTGTCCCCTTGTCCTTGTACTACCTGATCAAGATTCAGAGTTCCAAACAGGATGGCATGATTGACCAAGCGGGGTCACACACCCATGCTGTCAGGGGTTAGGAGATCTACCCCGTTTTGCTTCTTTATTGGAAAATATATATTTATTCATTGTGAAGGCACACATGTGCACACACAAACACACACACACACATACACAGATGAATCATCTGCTGATTCACCTTCCAAATGCCCACAGCAGCTGGGGCTGGGCTAGACTGAAGCCAAGAGCCAGGAACTCAATCCAGGCCTGCCACATGGGTGAAAGGTGATGTCGACACCATCTGCTGTCTCCCACGGTGTGCATTCATGGGGAGCTAGAATTGAGAGCAGAGCCAGGACTCAAATACAGGGCATCCCAAGCAGTGTCTAAACTGCTGGGCCAAACTGCCAGCATGTACCCTTAGACTTCACAGTCTTCAGACTCACACAGTGAGGGACTCCCCCAAGTGTAAGAGGGGTCTGCATGCCGGTCAGCAGCAAAACGTGGTGAGTGTCCACTACATCAGAGCTCAGCGGCGTAGCACCTCTGCAACTTCATTATACACAGTTTATAAAGACAAATGAGACCCAGTCATTCATAAATCCGGTCCTCTAGGTGCGACAGCCTGGATTTCCTAATTACAGACTAAGGTACACAGTCTTGTTAGGAATTCTCGCCCTGAAAGCAAAAAAAAAAAAAAATTACCAGCCAAAGTCACAACTTAGTTTCCTTGTGCTTTACCCAGGGCTGGCGGGGGCTGGCGCTGTGGCATAGCAGGTAAAGCTGCTGCCTGCAGTGTTCGCATCCCATATGGGCGCCGGTTCGAGTCCTGGCTGCTCCATTTCCAATCCAGCTCTCTGCTATGGCCTAGGAAAGCAATAGAAGAGGGGTCCCTGCACCCCTGTGGGAGACCTGGAAGAAGCTCCTGGCTCCTGGCTTCGGCTCAGCTCAGCTCCTGCCATTGCGGCCAATTGAGGAGTGAACTAGCGGATGGGAGACCTCTTTCTCTCTGCCATCCTTCTCTCTCTGTAACTTTCAAATAAATAAATAAATCTTTAAAAAAAATTTAAAGAAGCTGTGGCTGCAACCTACATGCTACTGGCATGTCACAAAATTCCAGCTGCCAACAGAGCTTCACTCAGAACTTCCAAGTCTTAATCAACTTTCCATTCCCCTACTAAAAGAGCAAGGGGACTCCAGGCACGGCTCCCTCAGTCCAGTTGTTACTGTGGAACGTCCTAAGCACAGAGCACCAGCGCTTGGCCCCAGGTCCCCTGCGAAAGGGCCTCTGGAATGAGCCAGCTCAACCTCAAACTTAAGGGAGACTGAGTAAAGGATCCATGTTGAGAGGAAAAACTCGTTGTGGTCAATAGTGCTGATCATTTAGGCAATACCCAGAGCGGAGGTGTGCAGAGGCCCCAGGCTGCCTGCAGAGGGCCAATGTAGAAGGGTGAGTGGCTGAAGTGAGGGTCCCGGCACAGGTTCTCCAAACCACCAAACAGAACCAGGAACTCTTCTACTAAAGGACATAAAATATTGTAATAATTTTACTTCCAGGAACCTAACTGCACGGTTTCAGTGGCACAGGAAAACTCAAAGTGTGTCTCCTACTCTCTCACAGTTGACACAGCCTTCTGACACCAGCTGTCTAGGGGCTGGTTGCCCTACACACCAAGCAAGTCTGCAGTGGACACAGCTGAAGGTGCTCTAATTCAATTCAGTCCTGACACCATCTATCTGGAGATAGCATCAGATGTTACGGGCTAAGGATTTAATCCCATCAGACTGCCCCCCTCCCCTTAGATGCCAATCACAGCTAAACCTGTGACCAGCTGGCTATGTATTGGAGCTTCCATGTGCCCCTTCTTCTGCTTGACTAATTTGCTAGAATGGCTCCCGGAAATTGGGGAAACCATACCCACTTATTAAGGAGGATATTACAGGAGATCCAGGTGAACAGCCTGAAGGAAGAGGTGCATAGGGTAAAGCACGGGGCTTCCAAGCCTCCCAGCACCATCCATGTGTGAGCTCACTGAATCCAGTTCTTGGGGATTTTCTGGAGGTCCTATTACATGGGCATTATTGATTACATCATTGGCCATTGGTGATTGACTCAATCTTCAGCCCCTTCTCCTCCCCAGAGTTTGGGGGCAGGGGAAGCTGAAAGTCCCAACCCTCCAATTGTGACTTGGTCTTTCCAGTTGCTGGTGCCCATCCTAGAGTTCTGGAGGGGCTCCCGTACAGAGGCCATCTCATCAGTATAGGAAAGACACTTCTCACTCTGGAGACTCCAAGGGTTTTAGGAGTTTTGGTGTCAGATTCGACAACAGTGCACAGAGATGTGTTTGCATAAGCACATAGGATGTGTAGACAAGGATATTCACTAAAGCATCACTAGCAACCACATTAAAAAATCCAACAGTTCAATGTGGGACTGTACAATCATCCTATGGGACATAACGTACTACAGGGAAGAAAAAGGACACAGGTAAGTGATAATATTGCCAACAAATTAAGTGAGAAAAGCAAGGGGGAGAACAGTGTGTACAGCATTCCTGTTGTTCTGTTGGGATTATACCAGTAGACTTGTACACCCTCGGAAAATGGAAAGGCATCCTAGAAACAGTGGGAATTGGTGGTGGCGGGGAGCTGGGGAAGGAGACCCTTACTTTTTCTTTATGTCCTATTTCTCACTAGGTCTCATACCCTGCAGGAGTTACTGATGTGGGGACAGTGGCTAATGAAACATGGGGCTAGGGTTGAGCAGGCTTGGTTTGCAGTCCAGTGATAAGAGTCCTGTTGTTGGCAATGAGGGTTTAGAAGCCAGCAGAAGGCTCCTTTGAAACTGACCTAACTCCTGAGCAGAAAAAAGAGTGACCAGCTGATACCAACACCCCTTGGTAATTCTGCCTCCAGTGCCAAGGCTTGAATGACAAAAAGCGGGAGTGACTTCCAGATAAGCTCCTGAAGACTGGCGCTCTCCCTAAACTTGCCCTGACATGGGGGATTTTACTCACACAAAACCCTGTGCAAACCCAGCTCCATGAGCCTGCAAGAGAAGGGTTGCAGGTGCGTGGGCTGCAGCTCCTCCTCCCTACACTGGGGGTGCTGGTATCCCAGTTCCCACTTCCCCAAATCTTCCAGGTTCAGTGCCTCTTTTTCTCATCCCCTTTACTCTTCTGAATGTCAAACAGCTAATGGCAGTGTGCTCAGCAGGTGGAAAAATGAGCCATCTAAGATAGAGTCCTAAACACACGGCTGGCAAGGCGTACAATGCTTCCATTTGCATCTTTCCGCTGCAGGCGAACGCCCAGTTCAGTCCCGGAGGCCACACTCAGACGCCTGGGCACAAAAGCAGCTGGAGGCAGGTCCAGGCTCCTTGGGCATAGGAGGCCACGACTGGCCAAAGCATCTGATTTGAGCGGGTACCACCCAATAAGACCAAGGCTACAAGGCCTCAGTCTACGTCCTTCTTTCCCAATCTGCTCAGAGGTGTCGCTGGCCCATCTTCCAATACAATGCTCACAACTCCCAAGGTCCCGTGAGTCCGCTCCTGCAGCTCTCCATGGTAGGGCTCCGTTACCGCGGGGGTCCTTCCCAGAGCCCTGAGGAATAGGCACCTTTGGAGTGTGCCCCCACAGCTCTGACGCCCTGCCCCGGCTGCCTGTTTGTCTTCTGAGGACTGGACCAATGGGTAGCGGGGCAGGTGCAGGGGAGACCATGCGTCCAGGCCTGAAGCGTGGCCGCCCCAAATCTTTCCTCCGGGCCAGGGCTGGGTCCCCGGCCCACCGGCCCTGCAGCGGCCGCGCCTCTTCCCTGCATGCGCGCACCGACACCGCGGTCGCGCCAACCCTGGACCCCAGCGCGTTCGGCCGCGGGACAGGGTGGCAGAGCGGCCCGGCCCCGGCCCCGGCCCCGGCCCAGGGGGCTCAGCGCGCGCTCTGGCCGCCGGGCGCGAGGGGACGCGCGGCCGCGCCTGCCTGGGTGGCCGTGCTGGGTAGGTAGCCGGGGGGACCGGAAGGATAGCGAGGAAGTCGGAGAGGGTTTCCTGAGATGAGAGATTACTTCCGTCCGGGCTCTGGCCTCTCTCCGGAGCCGGCTCGCTGGGGCTCGCGAGCGGGTGCGCGGGGCTCGGGCCGCGCCTTGCCACCTGCAGCGCCCGGGCGGGCCGCGGGGGCCCTCGGCGGGACGCGCTCGGCCTGGTCGCAGGGGTTAACGCGGCGGGGGAAATCTTTGCAGGTGGCAGTCGCGAGCGTGTCACCGCGCCCGAGCCATGGTGGCCAAACAGCGGATCCGGATGGCTAACGAGAAGCACAGCAAAAACATCACCCAGAGGGGGAACGTTGCCAAAACCCTGGTAAGGTGGGGGCGGCGCGGGGCAGGACCGGACGGCACCGGGCCGGGTCGGGCTGGGCGGATGCGGATGCGGAGCCCGGCCTCGCCTCCCGCTCTCTGCGTGGGGCCCGCGGGTCCTGCGGGTTCACGCAGAGGGGCTGCAGAGAGCTGGGCCCGGGGCGGGGGCGGGGGCGGGGGCACGCGGAGACTGCTCGCGCCCTCGTGGGCGGACAGGGCCTTGGATAGTCGTGGCCCCTCTGGGGGTGGCCGCCTGGGGTCCCTTGGAGACGGGGAGCAGCCTCCCCGGGAAAGAACTCGACCTTTCTCCCTGGGAAAAATGGAAGCCACATCCATAGGGGCCAGTGGAGTCAAGGGCATGACACAGGGCCTGGAGGCTTGTTGGTACTAAATCGTTTGTTGAATGAATGAATGAATGTGTAAATAAATAAGTAACCATCTGGCACATACCATGATAGGATTTTTCTCTCCAGCCTCTTGTAGAGTGACCCTGGATCTGTGGAAGGGGCTTGAAGTGGGGAGCGAGATTTGGACCCACATTTCTCTCCATCCTCCTCATTCTCTCCCTTCCGTTGGCCACTGGGCTAAAGTTTAAATGCAGCATCCCTCTAGTTCACCCTGTGAATGCAGGCTCATTCTGATGGTGTAAATCTAAAAACCAGTTTATTGCCAGGCACTCTGTGCTGTGCAACTGGACATTTAAGTAAAATCTGCCCCTTGTACACAGGGGTTTGTGGAAGCAAGGTGGGTGCTCTTCAACGGAAAAGGCCAGTCCTCTGACTTTGGACGTCCAGAGTTGTGAGTCAGATGGGTCCTTGGGCAGAGCTGGTCTCCAAGTCCCTGAGCGAAGGCGCCTGGAATCTGTTATCCCGCACAGTTAAGTGGAAGCCCAGCTGAAGCTTGGGGTTTGGCTGGAAACCCTTGCAGACTAGATGAGGCAATGCCTTTCACCCAAGGAAATTGTGCCAGGTTGATTAGGTGAGCAGAGAGCTGGATCTGCAATTATCACACTGGGACTCCTGCAAAGCAAGCGGCACTGTGGCAGAGGAGCCTTAGGACCAGACTCGACTCGACTCAGAGCTCCACACACGGCTCCAGGCTCCAGGCAGCCTTACCATTCTCTCATCTGGGAAATCGATCATTTAGCTGTGATGAGGGTACCACAAGGCCAACGTGCTGTCAAATCGAAACTCTTTGTACTGTTTCCATACAGATGTACGTTTTCCCCGTGATCACTCAGAAAAAAAATGCTACCCAAACTGACACGGGAAGCAATTTTTCATTGACATTCAAGCATGCGGGGTTTTATAAACCTTGGACATCAATTCGTCTTTCTCCAATATCAGACCTACTAGCCGTCACCATGATGATATCTATGTGTGTGTGTGGTTCTTTTTAATGGGCCGAGGAACTGGAGTTCAGTTGTTCCCTGATCTCGGTCGAAGACTTCATGGCACTGAAATGGTCGCAACAGACAGAGAACCGACTCTCAGGGCTGTTGTGTCCATTTGGCCCTGAGACTCAGTGTCTGCTGCATCTCGTTTTTCAGGACCACTAGAATATGCTTGGAACCTAAAACACAAATTATTGGCTGCAAAATAAGACAAGAAAATGGAAAAATTGGGAAAACACTCCTTAAATATCTAGGAAATGTAATCACCTGCAATTCAACTCAACTCATCTTTCAGAGCTACACTGAAATTATATTTAATGTGCAGGATAAGTGCATGTTAAAAGGCCCTGATATACAGCTGGGTGGGCCGGGAGAAAGTGCCTGGCGCCTTTGAGGGTTTTTAAATGGCCCAACTAAATTTGTAATGAAAGGTTTCCAAACCAAGCCACAATAAATGTTCACTTTCAATAGCTTGGAGGGGCTTTCAGTTAACTTTATTGTAAGTGGATCAGCATCCAAAAACAAAAATGAAATTCTCTTTCAAAAAGAAACTCTGTAAATCCTAAATCTGATTTTGCCAATTACAAGTCAAACATGATTATATTTTGACAGAAGCCACTTGCAAGGCAACTTTTTCAAGATGAAGTTCAGTAAACGGGACCATATGTATACATTCTAACTGAACATTCAGACTCATTATTTCAGAAATAAACTTCTGCTTTAATTGTGTGCAGATGCTTCACTATTTCATTATTAGCTAGCAGCTATGGAGTAAATTAGTATTATTCTCCCAGAGAGCAGATTCATCCAAGAAACAGAACTGGAATAATTATTATATAATTGTTTAATCGTAACTTCTCAAGAATGAAAGGAGAACTGAAATTTCAGAGTTCTGAGCATTATATGACATTTCGGAGCCTCAGAGAGTGGCAAATTCATGTTTGCATGAACTATGTCATTTGTAGAATTTCTACTGTTTTCCTTACTTCCCAGCAATAGAGATGGGCCTGTGTGCACTGTCCCAAAGTTCTCAGAAAACAATATTATTGGCATTATGACCAACCAAGTGTTTCTGGCCTCCAAGAGTTGCCAGATCATACTGAGTCAGTGGAGAATGTCATGAAAATGTCTTTGTGTCACCTGCTCCAAGTATGTGTTTTTCTGCAAATGAAAAATAAAGCACTTCATTTTGTATCTTTAACTGGATCGATGATTCATTTACAGACTCCTGCAGTCACTTGTTGGCTTTGCTGGGAAGAGAGCGGAAGTGGGTTTTCTGTATAGTGGTAGTGGAGCAGCGGCAACAGAATGGGTTTCTGTAACTGTGACAGATTGTTAGGAAGCTGGTGGAAGAGGAGGGAAAGGGGAAATGGCACACCCTGTTAAAGGTCACTTTATTTAATATCTCTATTATTTACCTCATGGGCGTGCCACCTGGTCTTAAGTGCCCAAGAGTGATAAAGTTCTCTTCTCCATTAAGAAAGACTGACTTTGGCCTTGTCTGGTTGAGAGCAACCACCTGTCCCTTGCAATGCGACTTGCTGGCATGGAAGTGGTGGTGGATTGTCCAGGAGCATGTTGGGGCCAGAGAAGCGAGCAAGATCTGCCTGCCCACTGATACCTTATGCCTCTCTAGCAGGAAGAATGTGAAGATAACCTCCCACCAGTTAGGGAGTACAACAAAAAGACAATATTCTTCTTAGATGCTGACTTGACCTGACTTAAGGAATCAGATTTAATGAACCGTGGATTCTTGTTATTCAATGAGCATGAACTGTATAAAGTTCTGTGCCAGGCATTGCTGTACACTTATACTTGAAAGAGACAGTGCCTGCCCGGTGGTGAGACAGACATCCAATGTGTTGTCACAGGGAGGAAGATGAAACTGTCAACTGATAGATGCTATGAAGAAGTTCATGGTTGTACAGGTGACAAGTAGGTCAGAGGGAAAGCTCTCTGGGAAAGTAATAGGCATGCTAAGAACTAAAGAATTGTTACCTTCTTTATAATGAAATGAGAAAATTTTTTGATGAAGCCAAGCCAATTTTTCTTTACGTGAGTCTAGAACATAACTCCATTTTATATATATAAACATACCATTTGTTTTGTCCATATTTGGCAGATTGTACAGAAAAGCACCTACAATGAAAATCAAAGATTATCCATTGTTTGTCAGATACTTTACTCAAGCTTTCGCAGTATTTAAGAAAACTGCATCCTTAGGCACAGCACCCCTTGTCTTTTAGAAACACAAACATGACCCGCTTTGAGTGTGAATGTGCAGCAGTCAAGTTTGTACAGTCATGACTGCACTTTGTAGCCCGCACTTTACAGTGCTGGATATAATTTTAAAACACCAACAGCACTTCATTGAATTGTGAAATCAGGTTTTGTGATTTCAGCCAGAGGTGAACAGTATGTCTGCTCCACCAGTGTATTTTTGTGCCTGAGCTGTGTACCTGTGTTGAACACAGCATCTATTTTGTGCTAGCTAATGAGGAAATAGTGAGCTCTTTTGGTCAGTCTCTTCCTTCTCCCTTTTCCTTGATGTCCCTCTCAGGACATAAGCATTGTTCCCTTAGCCGATTGGGTTTGAAGGACCTGCCTGCACACGGTCCTTGGTGTATTATGGAGAGATGGTCTTCTCATCAGTCTGTGTTCTGGGTTTGAGAAGAGCAGCAGGCATGGGAGGTGATGTTTGTGTGGGTCCAGCAGGCCCCTTCCTGCCCAGAGAATGCAGAGACATCCCCAAAGCTGAGCTTTGCCGAGACCCACGAGCTTGATCATACAACGCCTCGTCCCTCACAGCCACCCGCAGTTGCCATGGTGCTTCTCTTGTTCCAGGGATTTCCACGGCTCTGACTTCCCAATTTTTTTGGTTTATAGGAGGTTTTGAGAAAATGTTTGTGCTCTCTGATCCTGCTTGGAATTCAGGATGTGGGAATTAAAATGAATCTAGTAAGTGGAAAGTACCCAGACAGTGTACTAAGCTTGATTCCCTGCTCTGGCTCAAGTTAACAAATTTTGAGTCTCAGCCTCTCCACTACAAACTGGAAATAATAATGCTTGCCTTCCGTGGGCCGGTGTGCTGGAAGTAACTGGTACACACTGCCTATAGTACAGTGCCTGCCATGCAATGAGGTTTCAACAGTTGGAAGCAGTGTTTATTAGATCATCTTCTCTCCCAAATCACTGTATTTATACCCTTCTGTATTTATGCCCTAGCTGGTCCCCAGAATACAAGGGGTTTTCAGAAAGTTCATGGAAGATGCATATGATGAATTTTTGAAGTTTCTGTGTCAAAGTAAACTTCTCCTTTAAATTTATTTATTTGTTTTTTATTTATTTGAAAGAATGGCAGAAAGAGAGAGAGAGAGAGAGAAATTTAGAGAGAGAGAGATTCCATTGGCTGGTTCATTCCCCCAAGTGCCTGTAATAGCCAGGGCTGGGCCAAGCCAGACCCAGCATCCGGGAACTCTATCTGGATCTCCCATGTGATTGACAGGGACCTGAATACTTCCCAGACACATGGGCAGGAAGCTGGATCAGAAGTAGAGGTGAGACTTGATTTCAGGCACTCCTATATGCGATGCAGGAGTCTCAAGTGGTATCTTAACTCACTATGCCGCAACACTCGCCCCTGAACTTGTGTTTTAAATCCATTTGTCCTCAGACTTTTTGAAGTCCCCTCATGTGAAAAACCAAGTTCACTGAGTCCTGCGGATGTTAGTAAGGGTACTGATAAATTGTTGTAAACCTATCCCAAAGTTGAACTCATTAACTTTGTTCATCTTTGTCTGCCTGCTGCGGGTTAAGAGTGAGTCTGTCGCATTCACACAATTCCTAGCATCTAGTGCCAGGCCTAGAAGTAGTCAGTAAATGGATTGAATCAATGAATCTAATCTTGCTTTTTTTTTTTTTTCAGAGGCCACAAGAAGAGAAATATCCTGTGGGACCATGGCTGTTAGCCCTCTTCGTTTTCGTGGTCTGTGGCTCAGGTATGGGTGCTTCCCTGAACTTACATCTCCTGCTTACCACTGTCCTTCAAAAGTCACAAAGCAAATATAAGAAAATATATGGGTCTTGGATTCAGGTTCATTCCGACCTAAACATTTATCTTAGTGGGTTTTTATTTCTGTTCCAAATATGGGTAAAGATAGAATTGATACACTATCAGATCATAATCACAAAGTGATTTTGTTGAGTAGTTAGGTTTTCTATATCCATTATAAAGCATGGTTGAACTTTTCCATGAAAATACAGGCTACAAAGGGCATCTGGAACAGAAAGTGGAGACCCTGTCTGCCCGAGATAAATCCACATTCCAGAGAGAGAAGGAGAGGCCTTGTGCCTTATGAGAAAGTTCTAGAGCTCCCAGATGGAACTGAGCCTTTGACTTTAAGACATGGGTCACGTGATCCCATAAAGTGACAAGTTTGGAGATCTTTACAGACACCCAGGTAAATGCACACATATGGACACGGGGAAGAGTTGGGGATTGTTGAGTAAAAGCACCATGCAGTTGCTTTTAGTTAAATGCTATTATTGGGAGCCTTGACAGGGTTCCTGGTCCCATATGTAATAGCCAGGGCTATATATGTAATAGCCAGACCCATATGTTGGGTCTCTGAAACACGAATGAGTGGAGGTCACTTTTAGCCTGGAGGCATCTCTCAGAGATTCCTGTCCTCGGTCACCTCACTCTTGCTGAGGACAGAGAAGGGGAGAGAGAGGCAGCTCCCCCACAGGTGTAGGCCTCCCAGGGGGAGATCCTGCTGCCCCAGTGTCAGGAGAAGCCCACCTCTAAAGATGGGTCGGTTCCTTTGATCGTCAAGAGATCGTTCTTCCAAGGAAACAGATGTTCTTAGGGGGGAAGAGGGATCTGAAACACTTAGCATGATTGTTGTTGTGGTTCAAATGCTTCAAAGATGATTTGACATTCCAAGATGAGAAAATCTTTCACTAAAGGGAATAAGGCTCTATCCCATTGCCAAAGATCTGTTCTGAAAGGGAATCTTTTTGCTAAATATAGGAATCCCTTCATCACTATTTTTTACATTTTATTTATTTGAGAGGCAGAGAGACATAGACAGACAGACAGAGCTTCCATCTGCTGGTTCACTCCCCAGATGTACACAACAGCTGTGGCTGGGCCAGGCCAGAGCTGGGAGCTGGGTACTCAATACATGTGGGTATCAGAGACCCAAATACTTGGCCTTCACTTGCTACCTCCTGGGGTGAGCATTAGTAGGAAGCTGGAGTCGGGAGTGGAACTAGGATGTGAACCCAGTGACGGAACTCAGGGGCCCAGGTGTAAGATGCAGGTGTCCCAAGTAGTGTCTCAACCAATGGGCCAAACCCTTAGCCCCCATCACTATTTACAGATGCTTGCGCACTTTCTGTTTGAATAGTCCTAAGGCTGGAGCGCTCACTTCTTCCGAACACCTATTCCATTTCTGTATGTCGCTAATTCTATTGACAGTGTCTCCCTGTTCTGAACCCCACTATGCTGTCTCCTCCATAGTGCAGAACTGGACTTGTAGAACAACACAGAATGGACTCCTTCATTCTTTTCTGAACATCTTGAATCTTTGAATATTTTATTGATGACTGTGATTCTTTCTGTAAACTGAGCTTCCCTAAGTCTCTCAACCTTGCCTCATAAGATGTGGTTTCTAGACCATGCTTCTGGATACACTCAATGACTCTCTTGAAGTACAGCATGTGCAACTTTATAAGGTGGTCTAGAAGTGGTGTGGCCTCAGCAGGGATGGTAGCATTGACACTGCTCTTGATTTTATGACTCTGCTTCTATAATTATGATCCAGGCTTGAGGTTTCTTTTTAGCCATCAAAATATATTTTTGGCCAAATGAAGCTAATGACCAAGTAGGCACAGCTAGCTCTTCTTGCCATAAACATCCTGCAAGCCTCAGAGACGCATCTTCATATGCCCTTATCCCCAGATGTAGTCCTGTCACATATTTACTCATAGCCCTCATTGCCATTTGAAATTATTTAGTTATTATCTATTTCCCTCAATGGTATATAAGCAGGGGAAGCGTTTATTTCCCACTAAATCCTAGCATAGTATTTAGCACATAGTGAGTGCTCAAAATGGGTGGATGGATGGATGGGTGGATGGGTGCATGGATGGATTCTCCATACTGTAGACATCTAATTGACTTTTTTGGAGACTTAATATAAAGCTTCATGATCATTTCTATTAAATTTTTGTTTGGGGTTGTTGGTTGTCTTTCCATACAGTATCTATACATTTTGGAAGCCCAGATAAACATGCATAATAAGTGGCTTATTGACATCACATTATAATATGCATTATGGTCACTGATATTACATCATGTATCCAATGTGTTTGCCTTTATTCGCAATGCATAGTTGAAAGTATCATATGAAAGTGTGAAGAATAGCACCCTGATGTAACATTTCTACCAGTACCTACATATTTGTCTGTGATACGTTGCCTTAGCTAATCTATCTTTGAATTTCACCCAAAAACAAAACAGACAAAACTATGCCTTTAGGGTGCTACAAGAAAATATTAAAAAGTCAAACTATATAAAAAACTTAATCTGGGTTTATGACCAGGTCATAGATTGTTCAGTTCTGAACCTTGAGCTAATTATATTTCTTTCCCAGCTTTGTAGTCCCTAAAAATAAATTATACTTCCAAGTCACTGGTAAAAGTATAGCCTTGGAGAAGCCCATTGAACACAGAGACAGCCTGCTTCACTGTGACTTTGAACTCTAAGAAAACTCATTCAAATACTCCTTGCATTTTGAGGGTCCCAAAGTGCCTGGCACTGTGCCAGACTTTGCAAACGCAACCCTTTTTGGGAGCTTGCCTGCACTGGGGTAGGCAGATAAAGAGGCCATCGATTTGTAGCCCGGGGAAAGGCCACAGTGATAGTGATGCCACCGTGCACAGAGTGCTTGGCCTGCGCGGATAAGGGCCCTCCAGTGTTGCTGGGCACAAGAGAAAGTCTCCAAGAGGAGGTGGTGTTTGAGCAGAGTCTTGAAGAACAGACAGCCATAGATGAGGGACACGATGTGGCAAAGGCCCAAAGCTTCAGACAGCAGGTTGGGTCCCCAAATGCCAAATTCTTAGAATGGCCAAGGCACAATCACGCGATCTAAATAGATACAGAGCCTTTTTTTTTAAATTACTTCAAGATATACAGTACTGTAGCCTTCCCCAACTTGCCCCTTTAGGTTACATATAAGGGAAAAGGCCAATAAAGCCATTTGGTTTGGCTTGTTTGTCTCAAATCCATTCTCATTTTCAAAATCCATCTCTTCTTTTGGAAGAGCTTGAAAGCCTCTCATTCATATGGCCTACAGTTTCCCCAGGCATATTGGTCCATACAGCAGGAACCTTTTCTTTCCCTCTTGGGTAAATTGGGACATTTGCTAACAGAAGTCTCCTGGAACTCTCCCAGTCTCCAGGAGTTTCTCGTGGATCAAGTACACTGGCTCTGTTAGCCTCTCTCTGAGCTTGTCCAGGGCCCGGGGAGGGGAATCTGCAAGGCTTGGGACTTTGAACTACAGTGGCTACGGCTGTTCCACTTACTGTTGTACCTAGCGCCCAGTGTTCATGTAAGGAAGCTTCAGGAAGTCTTTCTAGTCCGAGGACCATTTTGTTTTTATGGAGAAGCTAGACAAAATGGGAATCCAGTTGTCTTCCCTTCACTATCCTTTGTTAATGTGCTACTGTGACCTCCCAGTAATGGACTTCAGCCTTTTTCTAATCATAACTGAAAATAATCCACCACCACCCTATTTTTCTTTTTTGCCACTTGGGTGTTTTTTTGTTTTGTTTTGTTTTGGAATCCTCAGCTCAAGTTAGGCTCTGTTCTCACAGAAATGTGTCACTCTTCTCAAGTTTGTCCTGGGGACTGTGCCCTTCTTCTATCTATCTTTGTATCCCTCCTTTGCTAAACAGAACATGTCAAGAAAAACACAATAACTCCTATAGATCTGTCCCCATTACCACCTCTCCAACATTCGTTACAATTCATTGGGTCTGGCAGAGTCTACTCTCCCTCTTGAGTTTCTCCCTCTATTGGGTCACAGGCCGGGGCTCCTACCCATCTCTTCTTCACATTTAAAAGAATGTGATTCCTTCAAGTCTCACCCATTTGTCAGAAGCTACGCTTTAGGGAACAAGCCTTCTTGTGGATTCTGGCCCCATCACTGGTTTATCTGTGCCATGCTGGAATCCAAAATAGGAAAGACCCCCTCCCTGTCGCTCTTGACCGGCCACCTGCAGTAGGCACACTCACAGCTCAGCCTTGCCCTAGCCACTTAGACTCATGCAAAGTGCACTGAAGTTTCTGGTAATGTTTCCATGCCTCCACAGGCAGACACTCCTCCCTGTCCCTTTCTGTGAGCTCTCCTTTGAGCAAGTTGGATCCCTGCCCTGTGCCGGGTTCAAGCTCCCTGTCTCTGAGTTCCAATCACCTTGAAGGTAATCTTCCCTTCTCTGAGTGCACATAACTGGTTACACCTTTTTAAAATTATTTTTATAATTTATTTATTTGAAAGGTAGAGTGATAAGAGAAGGAGAGACAGAGAGAGAGAGAGAGAGAGAGAGAGAGAGATCTTCCACCCACTGGTTCACTCCCCAACTGGCCACAACAGCCAGGTCTGGGCCAGGCCAGAGGCAGGAGCAAGGAACTCCATCTGCATGCAGATGGCAGAAGCCCAAGCACTTGTAGCACCTTCTGCCACCTTCTCAGGCACGTTATGGGGAAGCTGGATTGGAAGGTGCTATGATATGAGATGCCAGAGTCGCAAGCTGTGCCACAACACCCTGGTTACTCAGTGCACAGGAAGTGTATTTAAACGCTAAGGGAAAAGGTGACATACTCTCCTATGAATGAATGTGTTGGCTGTTGATCTGCATCTCTTGAAAAGTCTCGCTTGCTTTTCTCTCTTTACTCTGTTAACCCACTTTTCTAATTGACGATGGGTTGGGTAAAGTTCGCTGTTTGAAAATAGTGCCAGTGCTCCTGGGAGAGACACACACTCTCCAGTCAGGCAGGTAGTCGGGAATGGCATTCTCTCTGGGTTTCTAGCTGTGATCTGGGAAGCAATTGGGGCTGGCAAAAGTCGGCACTTAAGTATGTGCTCCCTGATGGTTCACCCCTGCTCTGAAGTGGAGAGGTTGGTCAGCCTGTGAAAAAGACTAGAGCAACCTCCGTAACCGGGAGTCTTGGGTCACAGCTGTCTTCAGTCTAATATCTTCAGCTGTAGTCATCCTGTTCCCTGTACATTCCTTTCATGCCAATGATGCTGATAAGAGGAGATAATGAACAAGAAGAAGGAAAACTGGGACAGTAGTGAGGGGACAGAGCCCAGGCACCCAGGAACCCCTGGCACAAACCCGCACCCGGGGAAGGCTGTCCCTTCATCGGGAAATCAGATGGGAATGACAGAGCTCCTGGAGCTACCCCAGGGCCCCAGGTCTGAGTCCAGCCCAGCTCTGCCCTTACTCTGTGCCTGGATGCTTGGCTGTAACCTCTGCTACATTGCCGTGGTGGGAGGGAGTTTGGGGAGATCATCTAAATACACCCTCCTCGGAGTAAGTAAATTCACACTTTCCACGATCACAAACGGTCTCTTAGGCAAGCCCCTTTGTAAACTGATTGACTGGCAGTAGGGGGATGAGAGGCCTCTGAGGGAAGGGGAGATTTTGGAATCTGCCAGATGTGGCTTCAAAGCCTTGATTTGCTGTTTGTCAACTACATAACCTCGAGCCAAATTACTCACTCTCCCTCTATTGATTTCCTTGTCAGGAAACTGGAGACACTAAGACGCCCTCCAAGGGCTGTCCTGGCATTGAATGGTTCTGGGGCTAAAAGAGCTGGCCCCCAGCAAGCTCAAGGCTGCAGCCAAGTCCTTTTAGCCTTTGTGGAAAAGGGCAGCACCGCGGGCCTGGCAGGTGGGCGTGGGAGGCTGAGCCCACCATTTGCGTGTCTTCCTCCCAGGCTCCACGTTTTATTTGGCAAACTCAGTCTCCTCCGTGGGCCGTGATCTATCAGAGTCATCGGCCCTGCCTCAGTGCTCGGAGTGTGAGCATTGTTGGGTGGTAACAGGTCAGGGGCATGAGACTACTTTCCTGTATGATGAAGCATCGGCGTCTTACCCGCACCAAGGGAGGCACCATCAGAAATAGCTGTGTCAGTTACTTCCAATCACCCTAACACATGGCTGTTTGGCCACACACGTTTTCTTTGTGAGATACAAAAGCTTTGGGAACAGTGCATTCTTTGTGGAGCTGGATTTATCCAGGGAAGACATCTCAGGGCCAGCTCTGGTTTTGTTACATTTTGTTTCATTAGGTAACCGGTTTTGTGGTGGTTAATTTCCTAAAGATTGTCTTTGAAATCTCACACCTGTTTCTCAATCCAATGCCTCAATCAAGTTCCCCCGGGTTATTATCCCATATAGGCCAGTGGCTCATCATGTTCACGTTCTGGCCTGGGAATTGTGTTCTGCTTGAGGCTGGATTTGTCTCCCAGGACCCGGCTCCATGTTGAGGTCCAAGGCATGCAAGTGTCCCTGTAAGAGACTTTGTCCTTTCTCTCTCGCCTTTTTAGAAAAGCATCATCTTCCATTTCTGCGGGCAGTGGGGCGGATCTCTTGCCAGATAAGCAGCTCATCCTGGCTTGTTCTGCCCCCGGTTTCAAAACCTGCCTCCGTGGAGAAGGATGGCTTCTGAAGAGTGCTTGGCTTTATCTCCAGACTCAGAGACAAGCCTGACCCAGAATGTCTGTCTGGGGCTACTCTCTGCAGAGCTGCTGTCACAGACACCAGCTGCTATCTGCACGGGACATGTGTGGGCTCCATGCGCTTCCCACGCTGTTACTGAACCTGTTCCCCAGAGCTCTCCATGCCTGGGGTTTTTCTTTCCCTTTTATCCTCGGCTCTTTTGAAGACACTGATTGAAAAGGATTCTCAGGCCGTACCAAGCCTCCATGGGAAAGTGGGCTGTAGTTGATTAGTCATGTCTGCCATAGACATGGTATGGTCCTCAGGACCACCTGCTCATCTTTGCCATCTCTAGCTAAGTTTTTTATGATGTTATATCATGGTACCAACGGGTCAACTATCTTCAGCATTTTCAACTTTCTTTTTTGACTAGAATGCCTACTGGACACAGTGAAGTTAGACCTTTTCTTTAATATGCTAGCTGTTCAGACAATTTTGTGAATTATGTTTCTGGTGATCTCATGGTATTATTTTTCTATTCTAAACCCAGGCCATAATACTGTACATTGATAAGGAGCAGCAATTGGAGACTCACTCAGCAATATGATTGTATCCGTCTTCACCCTTATGCCTCAAATGACATTTAAATTGGGCTCAATGGAACCACATTTTAATTCCCATCATGCTTTGATTCTCAGACGTAATCTCTGAGATACCAGCCATGCCCACTTCTCTTCCTCAGACTATTTCTCTCTCGTGTTCCAATATCAATTTTATTACTCTCTGGCCAACTCTGATACTCCTTTCCTAATCAGAGATTATGAGAATTTTAATGGTTGCCAAGGCCTGAGTATTCATGAAACTGACAAGCTTATAGTCCTCATCAAAAGGAAACTTCTAGGCTAATTGGATTACTAGTGACTCTTATTGTTTTCATGATTTTCTATATTTTTCCAATTTTTAGAATCATAAAAATTAAGTGCATTTGAACAACAAAAAGTTTAGACGAATGGTTTTCAGTGCCTTCTCTTGTTTTGTGTTTTGGTTTTTAAAATTTCTTTTATTTTTAAGATAATATGTTTTCATTTTACATTATGGTCAAAGACTTAATGTTCCACTAAATAAAGAGTTGAACAAATGAAAAAGCAGAAAAACAATAGCTCAGCAGGAACCCAGGCAAGGACCATAAATAGTGCTTATTAGTTATTTTAAGATTTAATTATTTCTTTAAAAGGCAGAGTGACAGAGAGAGGGAGAGACAGAGGGAGACATCTTCTATCTGCTGATTTGCTCCCTAAATGCCCAAAACTGCCAAGGCTGGGCCAGGCTGAAGTCGGGAGCCAAGAACTCCATCCAGGTCTCCCACATGGGCATCAGGAACTCAAGCGCTGGAGCTATCATCTGCTCTCTTCCCAGGCACATGAGCAGGAAGCTGGAATGGAAGTGGAGGTGGGATTCAATCTCAGGCACTCTCAGCTTCACTCAAGTACCATAGTGATCGCCCTTTCGTCTTTCTTAAAGCTGCAGAATTCTTTGTCAGATCCTAGAGAGAAACAAAAGCAGCTGTCCTAGGTGAAGTTGAGTGTGCGTTGGTGTTTGTGTGTGTGCATGTGTGTATATGTCTGTGTGTCTGTGTGTGAGTGTGTGTGTGTGTGTGCGTATGTGTGTGTGCCTCTGTGTGTCTGTATGTTAGTGTGTGTGCATGTTGGTGTGTGTGCACGTCTGTGTGTGTATTTGCATGTCTGTGTGTGAGGGTGTGTATGTTTGCATGTCTGTGTGTCTATGTGTGAGTGTGTGTGTATGTGAGCTTGTGTGTCTGCATGTCTGCGTGTTAGTGTGTGTGTGCATGTCTGCGTGCATGTGTGTGCACGTCTGTGTATGTATTTGCGTGTCTGTGTGAGTGTGTGTGTGCGTGTCTGTGTGTGAGGGTGTGTGTGTGTGTGCACAGGGCATACCTCCCTGTGCTGCCGCATATCCTGGCTCTCCGATCCCCAGCAGGGAGCCCACCTCTGGATGCTCTGGGGCCTTCCAGGAGGCAAGTGTGCCTGGCCCAGAGCTGGCTTCTCTGTTAGGGCAGACTCAGCGCCTGTCAGCCAAGAGCCTGCTGGGTATCTCGGGCACCTTCCATCCTGAGCAGCCCCTTCGTTCCTGCACAGGACGTCCCTGTCATGGGACAGACTGTGCCCTTCTCCTGTCCTGCCCCGGTGCTCTGTCCACCAGCAGTGAGAGACAGCATGTCGCAGCCAGGACCTTGCACAGCATGGACGGTCTTTTCAGGACAGACAGTTGTGGAGATGTGATTCTCAGAGACGTCCTTGGCAGGGCCTGGACTCTGCCTGTTCTCCAAGGCCCGTGTCCAGCCCACTCCGTGGACACGGGGCAGAGGGTGTGGGGCTCCATTTCTGGAAAAGGCACCCTCCCTCTTCCTAGGACTGCCTGTGTGCGTTAAGGAGAGTGTGCAGGAGGGAAAGTGCTAAGTCTTGCGTGTGCCAGGGCCACCCGGGAGAGCAGGGGCTGCTCCTCTTGGTGTCCGCCCTGCCCCCTCCTTGTGTGATCCTTGTGGGGTCACCAGGCTTTTTGGTGAACTGTCTTTGAGTCCAGAGGTTGAGAGCCAGAGCATAGCCTTTTGTAATAGCTACAGAAGTTGCCCCTGTGAACTGTCAGCTGCCCTGGGAGATCCCCAGGAACACAAGGTTGGAGGAGGTCCTCCTGTGGGGGTGTGTTCATTCAAAGGCACCAAGTCAGCACATCCATCTGTGGTGATGGCGGGCAGTTAGCCTGGTTGCTAAGAGCTTCAACTCCAGTGCCTGACTTCCTGACTTGAAACCTGTTCTGCCTCCTACTCACCAGCTGTGCAGCCCTGTCCGAGTTACTTCCCCTGTCGGCTGCCCCATGCTTAGCAGGGGGTGATACTGCTCCCTGACTCCCAGCATCCTCACGACTATTGATGCTGAAGATTAACCATGAGCATGCATGTGAGCTGCTCAGGGAGTCGTGGTGACGACGCTAGAACCGCCTGCTGCTGGCAGTCAAAGCCAAAATTAACATTTGGGATTGCATCAAATTGAGAAGTTTCTGTACTTCAAAAGATACAGTCAGGAAAGTGAAGAGGCAACCGACAGAATGGGAAAAAATATTTGCAAAATATGCAACAGATAAAGGGTTGATAACCAGAATCTACAAAGAAATCTAGAAACTCCACAACATCAAAACAAACAACGCACTTAAGAGATGGGCCAAGGACCTCAATAGACATTTTTCAAAAAGAGGAAATCCAAATGGCCAACAGACACATGAAAAAATGTTCAAGATCACTAGCAATCAGGGAAATGCAAATCAAAACCACAATGAGGTTTCACCTCGCCCGGGTGAGAATGGCTCACATTCAGAAATCTACCAACAATAGATGCTGGCAAGGATGTGGGGAAAAAGGGACACTAACCCACTGTTGGCGGGAATGCAAACTGGTTAAGTCACTATGGAAGTCAGTCTGGAGATTCCTCAGAAACCTGAATATAACCCTACCATACAACCCAGCCATCCCACTCCTTGGAATTTACCCAAAGGAAATTAAATTGGCAAACAAAAAAGCTGTCTGCACTTTAATGTTTATTGCAGCTCAATTCACAATAGCTAAGACCTGGAACCAACCCAAATGCCCATCAACAGTAGACTGCATAAAGAAATTATGGGACATGTACTCTATAGAGTACTATATAGCAGTCAAAAACAGTGAAACCCAGTCATTTGCAACAAGATGGAGGAATCTGGAAAACATCATGCTGAGTGAACTAAGCCAGTCCCAAAGGGACAAATATCATATGTTCTCCCTGATTGGTGACAACTAACTGAACACCAAAGGGGAAACCTGTTGAAGTGAAATGGACACTATGAGAAACAGTGACTTGATCAGCTCTTGTCCTGACTGTTGATGTACAATGTAATACTTTATCCCTTTTAGTATTTTTTTGTTCTAGTACTATTGGTTGAACTCTGTAATTAACACATAATTATTCTTAGGTGTTTAAATTTTAACTGAAAAGTGATCCCTGTTAAATATAAGAGTGGGAATAAGAGAGGGAGGAGATGTACAATTTGGGACATGCTCAATCGGACTTGCCCCAAATGGTGGAGTTAGAAACATGCCAGGGGATTCCAATACAGTCCCATCAAGGTGGCATGTACCAATGCCATCTCACTAGTCCAAGTGATCAACTTCAGTTCACAATTGATCACACTGATAGGTCTAAGAGTCAAAGGGATCACACAAACAAAACTAGTGTCTGCTAATACTAACTGATAGAATTAAAAAGGGAGAGAACGATCCAACATGGGAAGCAGGATACACAGCAGATTCATAGCATGGCAGATGTCCTAAACAGCACTCTGGCCTCAGAATCAGCCCTTAAGGCATTTGGATCTGGCTGAAGAGCCCATGAGAGTATTTCAGGCATGGAAAGCCAAGACACTCTGGGGGAAAAAAAAAGTCCTAAATGAAAGATCTCTGCGAGTGAGATCCCAGTGGAAAGAACGGGGCTATCAAAGAAGGAGGTACCTTTCTCTGAAGGGAGGAGAGAACTTCCACTTTGACTATGACCCTGTCAGAATAAGGTCGAAGTCTGCGAACCCAAAAGGCTTCCATAGCCTTGGCAACTCATGACTAGAGCCTAGGGAGATTACTGATAACATAAACAAGAGTGTCAAATTGTTACGTCAACAACAGGAGTCACTGTGTACTTACTTCTCATGTGGGATCTGTTCTTAATGTGTTGTCCAATGTGAAGTAATGCTATAACTAGTACTGAAACAGTATTTTTATACTTTGTGTTTCTGTGTGGGTGCAAACTGATGAAATCTTTACTTAATATATACTGAATCGATCTTCTATATATAAAGATAATTGAAAATGAAAAAAAAGACAGAAACTTTTTAAAAATAAAGATGGGGAATGTTTTATTATGTTGATAGCATCCTAAAAAATTAATTTTTAAATATGCATCTTTATTAAAAACTATTTACATAGTACTCTCCAACTGACATAGAAGTTAAAATTCTAGATGCAAAACCACTTATACAGAATGAGCTCTTCTTCAAGACTACACACTTTTCTAAATGCATCATGTTTTGAATTGAATAATAAAGAGGCAAAATTTCAGGATTCAAAAAAAAAAAAAAAAAGAAACTCCTGCTGCTGCTGTGATTATGGGTGTGGCCCTCTGCTGCCTGCCCACCTCTTGACCTCCCCAGTCAGATTCTGAACGCTTACAAGGAAAGGGAGACAGCACTCTGACCTTTCTGGTGGCTGTCCTTTGTGACCTTTGGTGAGAAAACCTGCAGTGGGGGAAGCATAGCTCTGAGATGCAGCATCCCGCGTGAACTGAGACCCACTGCCAGGGAGAGGGTGGTGCCTACAAGCCAGAGAGTCAGTGGTGTCCCCTCTGCTTCTGGAAAGAGCTCTTCGTGAGCTCACCATGGAAGAAAGCAAGATTCCTGCGCACGGCTGTCTGGACTCCCCTTCCTTGGGAACTTCTTGTTGTAATGTCACGCCCTACACTGTGCTCTGCCTTCTAGTCATGCAGTCCCTACAAACAGGCTGTCACAGTTGTGCTCCTGTGCCACAAAACTGAGCTCATGGAGGAAATCAGCCAACGTCCCCTAGCTGAACAGGGCAAGGACTGGCACCCAGACCCAGCTCAAGAACCCACCTGCGATTATCCTGCACCCTCTCTCACTATTCCCCTGAAGGGACTAGGGTGCAAAAGTCGCCCACGAGCTTTAGGCCTGCAGATGTCTAGGAAAAGGCTCCTGGTTCCTTCCAGAAAGGGCACATTTTCCAGGGGGTCTCCATCCCGGGTCTGAGCCCCGATGCAGGAAGCCTGGCCCCAGCCCAGGATGCTTCTTCATTGGGTCACCTGTGCTCCCCCTCCCCCTCCACCTTCCCTTAGGCTTTCCTGGACACTTGTTCCAAGACGGACTTGAATTTGCCATGTTTGCAGGTTGACCTTCTAAGCACTGATCTTTCCTGGAAGCTTCCAGAACGTTCTCAAAACTATAATACCCGGAGAGACTCACTCCCCTGGGGCTGACCAGTGGGATGTTTGCAGAAGCAGACCACCCCAGAGGAAAGCCCAAGGCCGTTCATCTACGCTGAGTTCCTTCCTCGGGATCTGAGATGCACCGTCTGCAGAAGTCGGCTCCTCAGCCACCAGCTCCCTCAAGGTGACCTGCAGCCTCCTTTGTAATGCGCCACCCTCTGCCCTGAGCCTCCTGGAGCATTTGGGGTTCTGTGTGGTCTCCTTCTCAGAAGAGTCTTTCTGCTTTCTTAACATGGATAGAAGGCATCGCTTTCTTTGCTACTAATATCTGTCTCTTTACCACACCTGCCTGCCCCCTCCTATCGCGGGCATCTCTCTTTTTCCCCTCTTCTCCAGGTCCGGATGCCACCTAGAAACACCACCAAAAAAGTGGCAGCTTGCCTTTGACCTTCTTGGTGCTGATTGTTTTAGAGAGCTTAATGATCTACTTCTGCGCTATCTTGTCTCCTAACATTTCTACTTCTCTCTCAAGGGGCCCACGTTTTCTCTTTTAGACTCGCTTTTTCACTTTTTTTAATGAAAAATAATCAAAGTTGTTTGATTTCTAGGGCTGTCTTCTCCCCCTAGAAGAGGCTGATCCTCTGGCTTGTCTTATTCTCGCTTCTCAGAAACTCCCTGGATCTCTCTTATCGTCAACTATTTGGTTTCAATGAAACTGGCTTTGTGCAGCGTCCTGTTCTCTGGCAGTGTTCCAGCTCCCAGTGTCCTGTGGGGTCCACTTGTGTCATCGTAGTGTCCTTTTGGCACACCCCCTTAGCTGGGGTGGGTCAGTCCTCAGGGTCAGAGTTGGTTGGGATACCACAGCTTCAGTTTTTTTTTTTTTTTAAAGATTTATTTATTTATTTTAAAGTCAGAGTTACACAGAGAGAGAGGCAGAGGCAGAGAGAGAGAGAGAGAGGTCTTCTATCCGCTGATTCACTCCCCAATTTCCTGCAACAACCGGAGCCAAGCTGATCCAAAGCCAGGAGGCAGGAGCTTCTTCCAGGTCTCCCACATGGGTGCAGGGGCCCAAGGACTTGGGCCATCTTCTACTGCTTTCCCAGGCCACAGCAAAGAGCTGGACCGGAAGAGGAGCAGCCAGGACTCTAACTGGTACTCATAAGGGATGCCAGCACTGCAGGTGGCGACTTTACTTGCTATGCCACAGCACTGGCCCCCATCCTCAGCCCTTTGCGAATTTATGCCCTGTCATGATTTGACTTCTCCTCAGGAGACTGAACTCTTGGGACACTTGGACTTAAAAAAGCCATTGGATGCCGACTCTTTGAGTTTGCAAAGTAATCATTGGAGATTTTTAAAATTTATCTTTCTCTGTGCTCTTTGCAAGTATTTGTCTTTCATTCATTCAGTACAATATGGATGGATCTACTTAGCTTGACAGATTGTGCACACATGATCCCTTGCTCTCTTGAAATCTAGTGGAAAAGAAAGATGAGCTAATCAACTAGTCATGCTGAACCATGAAAATTTCAGCCAGTAAAGTATTTGAAGAAGAGGCACATAGGGCTATGAAGGCTTGTTACGCGAAGAGCTGGTTGACACTTGGGTAAGTGGTTGTGAAAGTGTGGCCCCTGGAGCAGCAGCCTCAACATCCCTGTTGACTTGTTAGGAAGGTGACTTGTTAGATCCTCGGTCCCCTCCCAGGCCTGGATTAGCAATGCTGGTGGTGGGGCCAGGCGTCTGTGTTTTACCACGTCCCCAGGAGATGGTGATGCATGCTCAATTTTGGGAACCTTGCTCCAGGGGACCAAAGAAGCTTCTCTGAAGACATAACTTAAGCAGTAGGGTAAGGTAGAGGAAATATTCCACACAGAAAGAATGGCATGTGCCAAAAGCCTGTAATAAGAGCCAGAAGCTTTTGAAACCATGAGGGGAGTATCTGGACAGATGGCCCAAGTATGCAGGTCATGGAAGCCTCATCAAGGATTGGACAATAGGAAGCTTTTGGTGTGCTTTAAACACAGGGTGACACCATATTATTTGCTATTATTTAAAGGGTCATTGTAGCTAAAGTATGGAGAAAAGGTTGAAGAAGAGTAAGTCTAGATGCGTTAGAGATCATCACAGGGGTTGGGGGATGGATAATGTAGCTTGGACTGGGGGGTTTCCAGGAGATAGAGTGAAGGGTGCATAACCCCAAGGCTCTTAGAGTAAATCCACAAGTTTGGGTCATCGGCTGAAAATGCCCAGGATGACTGCTGTTTGGGGTCTACATACAAGACAGAAGACAGGATGCCAATTTTGGTAGTGGGGAGAGATCGTGAGACAGTGCTGTTGAGTTTGAGATGCTTTTGAGCCCCTTGAGTATAGGTGGCAATTAGATGGCACAAGGTGTGCATGCAGAGCTCAAGGAAGTCAGGCTAGAGACGCACATTTGTGCGTTATCAACAGCTGAGTGGCCACTGAAACTGTGGGCCGGGACCAGCCACCTCGGGAGAAAGATCGGAGTGGAAAGAAGGAAGCCAGCAGTGCTCCCGGAGGAGCGGTGGCGGAGGCTGATCCCATGAACCAAGCTGAGAGGGAAGAGCCAAAGAGAAGGAGGAATGCTAGGAACCAGGAGACCGGTGTCTCAGCGGCCAAAGGAAAGGAGGGTTTCTTGAGCGGGGAGTAAGACAAGAGGAGGCAGGACGGGCGTGGAGTGATAGGAGGTCACTTGTGACTTTAGCTGAAGGTATTTCAGCAGTGTGGAGCCAGTAGACACAGCATAGGTGGTTTCAGGTGGGAATGGAAGGTAAGGAATTGGAGGAAGTGCGTATAGACAGCTCTTAGAAGGGGCTGCTAGGAGGTGTGGAGTTAGGCAGAGGGTTCTGGTATGTTTGTTTCTGGGACGGCAGTGACTCTAGCATGCTACAGCCTCAAGACTTAGTGGAAAGGCGAAGGTTGAGGAGGAAAGAGCAGTGGTCAGCCAAGGCGGCCAAGGCCAGGATCTTAAACACGGGTGGGAGGGTGCGGAGGCTTGTTGATGCGGTGGCTCCTGCTGTGGCTGGGAGTTTTCTGAACCACGGAGCGTGCCCGGGGCCTGATCCTCAACTTGACGTGCCTGCCGCCCTCCCTTTTTCTGGCATCTCTCCTCCCTGCTGTCTCGCCTGCCCTCCGCCCGGCTCCTGCAGCCGGCTGGGCTGTTTTCTCAGCTTTGTTCACCCACTGTTAAGTTATTAACTTGTCAGGCTCTAGACTCCCTGCTTCCTTTCCCTCTTTGAACTCAATTGTTAGCCCCTTCCTGTTCGTCGCCTCTGAAAGTCAGCATTTGGAAGGCCCAGGGTTATTCTGCAGGTCAGTGTGGGCAGACTCACAGAGTTACAATGAATATGCTTGGTGTAGAACATGGACAGCTGCTTAAAGACGTTGATACAACTGACAAGGAAGTCTTAAACACAACCAGATCTCGGTTATCTTAGATGGAGAAGTAAATGGTGAACTTAAAAGAGGCTTTATTCAGAGACATTTCTCCAACGGTGTTCAGTTTTAAAGAATCATCTTTAAACATATAAGGACTATCGGAGTTTTACATATTAATTCATGGATTCAATTAAGATCAGGAATGACCTTTAATTAGTTACTAAAACAGACTCAAACAAACTAGGTAAGTTGTTTTACTGTGGGTGTTGCTACTCTGAGACATGCATATTTTCTCTGAGCGTCGTTAAAGAAATTTGCAGTTCTTTAAAAAGAATTGAGTGCTTTTATCATGACCTAGAACGTTGAACACATTCATTGATATGATGGACCAAGACACAGACTTTCTTATTCACTAAGTCACATCTGTTCACATGCTCTTCTCCAGGGATAAGATGAAGACAGAAGTAACAGTCTTGAACATTCATTATAAACTGAGCTCTTATGTACATCACCACCATGCTTATTCTTCGCAGTCCTCAAAGGTGTTTGCCATATGCAATTTTGCAAATAGAGAGCAAGCTCTGAACTGTGCAGTGTCTTTCCAAAGTCCCCATTACAAAGAGCAGATGCTAGCAAAGGGCTGATCTTCACGTTCAGACATAACAAAGCAGTAGGCGCTGTGATACTAACAGAAACACAGACCGATAGCCTCTCATCTGAAAATCCAAAACCCAAAATGCTCCAAAAGCGTTTTGTGTGCCCACAGGATGCCACAATTATATGTTCCACACCTGACCTCACGTGACAGGTCACAGTCAAAACACAAGTGCACTCAAAATATTGTATTTTCAGGCTACGTGCATCAGGTATATATGACACATAAATGATTTTGTGTTTAGACTCGGGCCCCATCCCTAAGACATCTCAGTATGTATACACAAATATTCCAAAATCACAAAAAAAGTCTGAAATCTGAAGCACTTCTGGTCCCAAACATTTTGGACAAGGAGTACTCTGCCTGTAGTAATGACAGCAATACTTGCTACCATGCATTGCATCCTCAAGGCATGATTACATCCTGTCATTCAATGCCTATGGTAACCCTTCAGATACCATGGTCCTCACCTACAGAAGACAAAACCACCTCAAAGAGGTTAGCTTATTTGGCCAGTCCAACAGCTGTTCAGTGGCTGTGATTCAACTCAGTCCCACCTGACCCTAACTTTCTGCTCTCAACTCGTTTGTGATGATTACAGATGGTCCCTGATCCCAAGAACAGAGTCTGAGACATGGTAGATGTCAACATTTTTGTCCTAATGATGTTGAATATACAGCTGCCTCCTGGCGTTCCTACTGAACTGGAACACAAAATGTACGTTTAATTCTTACCTCTCATCCTCCTCGGTAGAGGAGGATAGAAGCATCAGTTACTCCTTTGAGCTTATACATTTTGGTAGGGTGTTTTTCCATCCATTTAGCAACTTTCCTTGTCAAGGCCTGCCCAGGAACCCCAAATTATCCAAGAACTCCCTTCAGCACAGCCAAAAGGAAATTTCACAAGTCGTGGAAGTAATAACTCCTTCTCTGTGTCAGAATTCCCATGGCACGGGTGGACTCTGATGTCACACACCATTCTAGCAGGCTTTGTCTTCAGTTTAGTGCACAGCTACAAAAGCAATAAAAAGGGGCTTACTGCAGATCAGTGTAGCAACACCAGAGATGTGACCAGGAATGAGACAAGGAGAAAAAGTAAAAAAGATGAGCAGGAATGAGAGCCCCAAAGTACAGCCAAGCAGAACGCATTGGGTGCCAAACACTGTGTATCGTCCTCAAAAGTATCACAGGAGAATCTCCCTGATGACTGTTGTTCATGAGGGTGACCCTGAGTACTCAAGAAAACCTAACACCCATATCGTGTTTCACATCTCCAGGTTAATAACGTAGTGACAGCATGTACAGCTTATTTTTAGAAAAAAGGAGAGAAACTAAGAAAATGCCTTAGTCCATTGTCCTTAAGCTCCAGCTACCCGAGAAAGACTCTCAAGGGAACCACTCTGTGATTTCTCTTTGTATCCCTAAAGTATAATACCTGGCACAGAGTACAGGTTGAGCCTTCCTCTTTGGGAAATCAGAACTGCTCTAAACTCCAAAACTTGGTGAAGAAAGATGTGCCAGAGTGGGGAAGTCTACACCATGAAACGTTGTGTCATGCACAGACTTAATTTAAAATATCATACAGTCACCTTCAAGTGATCTGTAGAAGGCGTAGATATATCATAAATGAGTTTCCTATTTTAGACTTGTGTCCTAGCCTCCAAATATCTCATTATGTATATGTATTCAAATATTCTGGAATGTGAAGTCCAGAACACTTGTGGCTGCAAAGCATGTTGGGTAAGGGCTGCTGTGCCTGCGTCATGTATCAGCTCAATACCAATGGCTGCTGAAATGTCAGAAGACTTGTTTCCTGAGATGACTGTGAGCACTGAGGAGGTTGTGTTCCTGGAGATACTCCAGGATGGCTTTATGAAGGAGAGAAGGGGTTTCTTCTTGTTTTTACACATGATTAAATCAGATGATAACCCAAAAATGCTAAAAAAAAAAAAATTAAAAAAAAAAACAAAAACCTAAAGACCAAAGCCACCCTTCAGTACCTGGTAGCTGCTCTTCTCCTTACCATTGTCATCATCGCTGACCACCCCAACTCCCTGGGGAAGATATAAAAAGCATTTGGGACTCTCCTGCACTGGCACACATTTGGAACTCTGTAGCTAGATACAGGCTGGGAGCTTTCTAACCAACAAAATAACGGGGGCTCCCAGGAGCTGTCTGTGGGTGTCAGGCTATTCCTTGCAATAACCAGGCCAGCTAGTAGAGCCTGAGCCCTGAGTAGATCACTGGAAGCCACACGTGCGGGCAGGGTTATGGGCAGCCAGACCCTGACTCGGAGCGTCTGCTCTGAGCACCTGGCCCGATTGGTTTACAGGTCACGGCTACTCTGAAAAGGCAGATTCACTGACCTGTTTAATGAGTGCGGTTTCTGCATGACAGCCCAGATCCTTCTACCCAGCAGCCACACAGTGTTGCTGGGGAAAGGGGGCCAAGGCTCCTCTCAGTGCCTAAGGGATTTCTGGCCTTCACTCCTGGTGGAATTAGCAGGAGTTATCTATGAATCCCTGCGGCATCCATCCGCAGACAGAGCCAGGCTGTCTCTTTAAAGAAGTTCAGTGACCCCTTGTTAACTTAACTCCTTGTTAGGAAATATCTAATCAGCCGTGAGCCAGCACGTCCAGGGCCCAGGGGTCAGCAGCAGCTGGGCTGGCTGAGGGCTGGGCTTCCAGCTGCGTGCTGTCTGCTGTCTGAGCCGTCTGTTTTGCTTTCCTCTTGCAGCTATCTTTCAGATCATCCAGAGCATAAGGATGGGCATGTGAGGAGGCCCAGGGCTTTGACTCTGCCTCGCTCCGGCTGGCAGGCGGAGGACCACGGGAGCGTGCAGCTGGGCGTCCATGGGAAGCAGACCTAGGAAAACGGCTCTCTCGATTGTTCCCCGATCGCTTCATCGTGGATGTCAGACCAAACTGCCTGCTCACGGGACACCGGGGGGCATCCGTGTGCTCAAATGGAAAGGACATTTTGCTTTTCTGGTGGCTGGGGGTGGTGGCAGAGAGGGCATCCGGTAATGATGTCGTCCGGCTTTGCCCGGCTCTCACTGATGTCTGCATGTGGCCCCCCGAAATGTGCACTGGTTTACTTTCTATGGATACGAGCTCTCCTCCATAGGGAGTTGGTTTTACAAATAAATGTCTTCGTTCCACCCTATGCCAAGTGTGGGCTACAGTGAGACAAATCAAGTGAGGAAAACAGCAGAGTAGCTCCAGGGGAGTTGAGGTTGGGCGGAGGGACTCGGTGGTGCAGTGGGTAAAGGGGCAGGGGGTCTGACCCTTGCCAAGCAGAGCTACATTCACCCCATAGGTCCCCTGCCAGGCCATCGCTGTCTTTGCTACAGGGACCTTGGGCTTGCCACACGTTTCATTCTTTTTTGCTTTGTTTTCTTTTACATATTTTCTCCTTGTTTTGTGTTTTGTCGAGTCCAGAAAAGGCGCCCACAGTGTGTGTGAGGGCCTGATTAGCCATTATCTGCTCATCATTATCTCCTGGAGCTTAGCAGAGAGCAGCTGTCGCAGACCTCTGGGTAACCAGGAAGCTTGTCCAGATTCCCTGGACGCAGCGGGAGCCCAAAGCACTCTGTGTGGTTAGCCAGCAGCTTGGCCAGAGGCTCCAGGCTGCTGGGCGAAGCCCTCCTCTTCAGCCTTGAGAAGCCTGGCAGCATCAAAGGGAGTGACAGAGTCAGCCGCAGAGCTCACTGACAAGAGTAAGCAGGTCCCAGGCACCTAGACGCAGGCCCTTACGTTTTCATTGTAACTCCATCTTTGCGTTAGCAGTGTTCTTTCCTTCCTGAACCTTGTGAAAGCTTTCAAATGCCAAGTGGCAGAAGGGGCTTGGTTATAAGGAACACACTTGGAATTCGGGGGAGGGGCTGTCTCATGCCCTAGAGTCTCACTCCAGACCCTTCGGGAATGTTCTTGGAGCCTTTCTCTTCTCTCACCTTCTGAGTTCCCCTCCAAAAGCGCCCCTCCTCCCCCTCTGCCTTCCTTGCCCACTGAGAGCTGGTCCCCTCATCCCATGGGCGATGTCTGACTGTATGCTTCAAGGTGGCCCATTCAGACCCATGTGCTGGGACATCAGCCCCCACAGCTCCGTCTGGGGCCCAGGAGCCCAGCTGCCTGCCAAGCGGCAGAAGAAGAAAGGCCCCTTGCTTTCTGGTTCCCTGGCCTGTGCACATCCTTTCCGACTCCCACACTGCAGCCTTCTCTTTCTCCCCTGTTGCCAAGGAACACACACCTACCGAACCACCACTAAAGGCCACTCCTAGGCCTGCACTTTGTGGTTCATCCTTAACTGGACAGATCTTATTTTCTCTCCTTTGGACTTTCCCATAACACCAATAGTCAAGGGGGCAATTATCCCCATTTTAAGGAAAGGAAAAGTGAGAGTTGGCTCCAAGTAAACCCAGGGGGTCCCCTGAGCCCAGCATGGTGGACTGAGTCAGCTGCCACACCCAACACTGCTGGGATCGATTTTTCTCCCCATGCTCTGTAATTGTCCACAAATTGGTTTTCTATAGGTTTCTAGGTAGCCCCCTGAAGTGCTTGTAA